>NC_136810.1:5755210-5788652 GCF_951216825.1 Electrona antarctica | reverse complement strand
ACAAACACTTTCCTGGGGTCTTTATGTGTGTAAAATGTGGTTTTAGATATTTCAAATTTTAGCAGTGTCCATAATGTCATTGACACTGGGCTCACTTACTTCCTGGACTACATTAAGTAGTCTCAGTAGTGTCTCAGTAAGACAGCCCTCCCCCTATCCACAAGGAGGAGCAGTGCACCAAAGCTTTATCTACTGAGGCCTAGTTCACAAGTACCAAACACCAATCAAGCAATGTTGGTCGTTTTTTTTGTTTTTTTGGGCCACCACAATGCTTTTCCAATGGGAGTCACATGGTTTGATCAAACATTTGTGTTTGATTGCTGATTGCTCCCCCGCTCATCAAACAAAAATGTTTGGTCAAACCATGTGACTCCCATTGAAATGAATTGGAGCAGCAATCAAACAGCAATCAGACATCACACACGGACTGAACATTTGTTGTGTAGGTGTGTACGAAGCCTGAAGATGCGGTGTACAACATGGATAATTAGTTCAATGCAAAATGCCTGCGTTCAAGTTCAGGAGACTTCAGAAGAAAAAAAAACAAATCCCTGAATGCTGCCTTCCGGTATGGCATGGAAAGGAGAGGAGGGCATTTGCATTTCTTTCATCATAGTAAATGCTGCATTCGTGGTCTGGAGAGGACAGTTGCTTGCTTTACAGACGGGAAAATATCTATGTGTGCACGTCCCTGCATTGCAGCCTATAGAGGGCGCCAGCACGCCGGCGGCCTCATGGCCACATTTTTATTTTGTATGGACTTTTCATATCTTCCCATTGTTATCATGGCATCTATTGTTATGTATGCCCATATTATGACCACGGATGTGCTTTAAAAGTGTTTTTCATTCCAGTAGGTCTTGGGCGGGAACCCCTTTTGGTGTTAGTATTATGTTATGCTTTAGCTATTGAAAAATAGCAGATCTACTAGCTCATATGCTATTTTTGAAAAATCGAAGAACGACTGACATAGAAACATAGCTTTTTTCAGAAAACTGTCAGAATTTAGAAGACATTTTTAGAATCTGATCTCAGGTCAAAATGGGTTAAAACCCAAATTGTCCGACATTGATAGTTTTCCAATAGTGTATCCCCTGGTCTACACGCGCTCTGCCTGCAGGCTACTTGTCGTGTGCACGCGCATGTACTGTATGTGTGTGGTGGGGGGGGGGGGGGGGGGGACTTTGTTTTCTGGGTGTTTTTTATAGGATAAGAAAGAGGGTTGACGACGTTTCAGAGGCTGATAAGAAGTCAGTTGGGTTAGATGTAATTGTACCGAGCTGTGTGTGAAGTACTGAGGTGTAATGAGGTGTGTGTGTGTGTGTGTGTGTGTGTGTGGTGTGTGTGTGTGTGTGTGTGTGTGTGTGTGTGTGTGTGTGTGTGTGTGTGTGTGTGTGTGTGTGTGTGTGTGTGTGTGTGTGTGTGTGTGTGTGCGCGCGCGCGCCCACATGTCTGTCTGTCTGTGGAGTGTGGGATAGTATTGCTGGGTAGTGAACAAAAGGCCAAGGTGTTCCACATTTTCTTTGGAAGCAGTTAGGGGCCAAATGGAGGAGATGAGAAGACCAGAGTCAGCTGCAGTTAGGGGCCAAATGGAGGGAGGATGAGAAGAACAGAGTCAGCTGCCCTTTGGAGGTGAAGAGAGAGAAAAGGGAAAGGACTGGATTTTATGCCTAGCAAATTGAGAGAGACAGAGAGAGAATACGACTGTTAGTGAGTGTGTTTGGTTTGATTTGATTTGACGTGACTTGATTCCAATTGATTCCATTGTGTGTGTATTTGTAGTGGTTCTACTTTCACAAACCTTTTCTGGGGGAACAATATCTGTATTGTCTATAGTACTAATATCTGTATTGGCTATAGTACTAATATCTGTATTGGTTATAGTACTAATATCTGTATTGGCTACAGTACTAATATCTGTATTGTCTATAGTACTAATATCTGTATTGGCTGTAGTACTAATATCTGTATTGGCTATAGTACTAATATCTGTATTGGCTACAGTACTAATATCTGTATTGGCTATAGTACTAATATCTGTATTGGCTATAGTACTAATATCTGTATTGGCTACAGTACTAATATCTGTATTGGCTATAGTACTAATATCTGTATTGGCTATAGTACTAATATCTGTATTGGCTACAGTACTAATATCTGTATTGGCTACAGTACTAATATCTGTATTGGCTATAGTACTAATATCTGTATTGGCTATAGTACTAATATCTGTATTGGCTATAGTACTAATATCTGTATTGGCTACAGTACTAATATCTGTATTGGCTACAGTACTAATATCTGTATTGGCTATAGTACTAATATCTGTATTGGCTATAGTACTAATATCTGTATTGGCTATAGTACTAATATCTGTATTGGCTACAGTACTAATATCTGTATTGGCTACAGTACTAATATCTGTATTGGCTACAGTACTAATATCTGTATTGGCTACAGTACTAATATCTGTATTGGCTACAGTACTAATATCTGTATTGGCTATAGTACTAATATCTGTATTGGCTATAGTACTAATATCTGTATTGGCTATAGTACTAATATCTGTATTGGCTATAGTACTAATATCTGTATTGGCTACAGTACTAATATCTGTATTGGCTACAGTACTAATATCTGTATTGGCTATAGTACTAATATCTGTATTGGCTACAGTACTAATATCTGTATTGGCTACAGTACTAATATCTGTATTGGCTATAGTACTAATATCTGTATTATCTACAGTACTAATATCTGTATTGGCTATAGTACTAATATCTGTATTGGCTATAGTACTAATATCTGTATTGGCTACAGTACTAATATCTGTATTGGCTATAGTACTAATATCTGTATTGGCTATAGTACTAATATCTGTATTGGCTACAGTACTAATATCTGTATTGGCTATAGTACTAATATCTGTATTATCTACAGTACTAATATCTGTATTGGCTATAGTACTAATATCTGTATTGGCTATAGTACTAATATCTGTATTGGCTATAGTACTAATATCTGTATTGGCTATAGTACTAATTAGTGATAATGTATCACTGATAAATATGTCATACCTGTCATCATCTGCATAGAATAGTTGATACCGGGGTGGGGGGGGGGGGG
Organism: Electrona antarctica; assembly: GCF_951216825.1. Classification (NCBI taxonomy): domain Eukaryota; kingdom Metazoa; phylum Chordata; class Actinopteri; order Myctophiformes; family Myctophidae; genus Electrona; species Electrona antarctica. Next base: position 5,785,526 of record NC_136810.1, on the reverse strand, counting down.
GGGAGGGCACTCAGAGATATGTATATTGCAGCTGTTGTTTTGCCTGACCGCTCACTTGACAGAGTCTGTGGATCTTAATGAGCTGATCAAATACTTTTTGAAATTGAAGCACAAGTTTTGTCAAATTGCCACTGATAATGATCATAATTCCACTGTATTAATTCCAGTGTAAAATATGATTAATTTGGTCAAAGGAAATGCATATGGCATTTTCATTATATTGTCTAATGCAACGGGTTGTAGTTGGACGTTAGTTAGTAGTGGTAGAGCTCGGGTCATCTGATTTAAAAATAGGAATAACCTTTGTAACCTGTACTTCTCTTGGAACAACAGCTGTTTCTGGGGAAGTCACAGATATGTAAGTTAGTGGGTCAGTGATAGAGTAATCTGACCTCTTTCACAGGAGTTGCAGTCATTTCATCATGTCCCAGCTGGTGGTGATGATAATTTAAGATTGTGTGCTCGGGGTGGTGCAGTGGCCTGCAGCCCAGGGCCCACCCTGCAGAGTCTATAGGGGGTTGTGGTGCAGTGGCCTGCAGCCCAGTGCCCACCCTGCAGAGTCTATAGGGGGTTGTGGTGCAGTGGCCTGCAGCCCAGTGCCCACCCTGCAGAGTCTATAGAGGGTTGTGGTGCAGTGGCCTGCCCAGTGCCCACCCTGCAGAGTCTATAGGGGGTTGTGGTGCAGTGGTCTGCAGCCCAGTGCCCACCCTGCAGAGTCTATAGGGGGTTGTGGTGCAGTGGCCTGCAGCCCAGTGCCCACCCTGCAGAGTCTATAGGGGGTTGTGGTGCAGTGGCCTGCAGCCCAGTGCCCACCCTGCAGAGTCTATAGAGGGTTGTGGTGCAGTGGCCTGCCCAGTGCCCACCCTGCAGAGTCTATAGGGGGTTGTGGTGCAGTGGTCTGCAGCCCAGTGCCCACCCTGCAGAGTCTATAGAGGGTTGTGGTGCAGTGGCCTGCCCAGTGCCCACCCTGCAGAGTCTATAGGAGGTTGTGGTGCAGTGGCCTGCAGCCCAGTGCCCACCCTGCAGAGTCTATAGGGGGTTGTGGTGCAGTGGCCTGCAGCCCAGTGCCCACCCTGCAGAGTCTATAGGGGGTTGTGGTGCAGTGGCCTGCAGCCCAGTGCCCACCCTGCAGAGTCTATAGGAGGTTGTGGTGCAGTGGCCTGCAGCCCAGTGCCCACCCTGCAGAGTCTATAGGGGGTTGTGGTGCAGTGGCCTGCAGCCCAGTGCCCACCCTGCAGAGTCTATAGGGGGTTGTGGTGCAGTGGCCTGCCCAGTGCCCACCCTGCAGAGTCTATAGGAGGTTGTGGTGCAGTGGCCTGCAGCCCAGAGCTCACCCTGCAGAGTATATAGGGGGTTGTGGTGCAGTGGCCTGCAGCCCAGTGCCCACCCTGCAGAGTCTATAGGGGGTTGTGGTGCAGTGGCCTGCAGCCCAGTGCCCACCCTGCAGAGTCTATAGGAGGTTGTGGTGCAGTGGCCTGCAGCCCAGTGCCCACCCTGCAGAGTCTATAGGGGGTTGTTTGTGGCGCATCCAGTTCGGCTGAATATACAAACACAGTTTGCCGTGTTCTGGGTATACGGAAGCCGGGCGTGGAGGGTGATCATTGTCCTACGGGCTGGGGGTGCCAGGGCGCCTCACTGGCAGGGCTGGGGGTGCCAGGGCGCCTCACTGGCAGGGCTGGGGGCGCCAGGGCGCCTCACTGGCAGGGCTGGGGCGCCAGGGCGCCTCACTGGCAGGTGAGCCAGTCGGGTACAACAGAAGTGGCAAAATAATTGGCTACTCCAAATTTACGAGTTAAAAAATAGATTGGCTATGAGATACTGTATTTTGTATCTGTGTGGTGTCAGGATTAAAAAGATATGTAAATGGAGAATAACAGCTTGATAGCTATTTATGGGACGTCCTCTTGTGCCAAGAGACATATCCACATATTTATTGTACAAAGAATTCATTAAAATGATGATATCAATTCAAGTGTGCAGGCTTTCCCACCAGAGAGGTGTGACTGTAGGTCTATCGTCGCCTTCTGTCTTTGCAATAACTTATTCATAGTTTAACGTTTATTTTACATTATTTGATGGCGCCTACATTTGATCACTGAAAGACTGGGGATTGGTGTCACACCAGGTTGGGGTCACACCTGAATCACACCGACAACTGGTCAGAGTCCTGGGATGTGTACTTATGTGTGTGTGTGGGTATTCATGTGGTGCTTGGGTGTCAGAATGTGAGGACATGCATGTGATGCTTTTCAACTTGAATCACTGTCTTGACTGCCAATTTGTATTCCGTTCTCTGTGGGGAAAGATAATGTGCATTGGCTGTGTTGTGTTTCCGTCTCTCTTCCCATCATGGAGGTTTAATACTGTGTGGACTAATCAGACCGTAACAAATCTGTAGTCCTGCTGGGATTTCCTGACTCTGCGGTGAGGGAGTGCATGGGCCCGACAACACGGCAGGTTCCCAAACCATTCTGTGAACCGTCGAAGGTCATTGTTTCCTGCAGTGTGTTGTGACATGGCAGGTCCCTTCTGCAGCGGGGTCACTTGTAGTGACAGTTCAGCAAATGCAGCCTGTGACACTTGTTTAACCCATTATAAATGAGCAGATCTACAAGCTCATAGCGCGGCACCAAGTGCCACGCTACGAGCTTGTAGATCTGCTATTTTTGAAAGATCGTGAAAATGTGGCGCAAATCGTTGAATATATATTCTTTCACAGCGAACGTTTTTTAACTAAAATCTTTGCTTCTGGGAGGTCACTGGAACAACACATTTTCACTCAGAGATGGGGGTCGGTGGCCAATTACATATATGTTTGGTCCTGATACAGAAACATAGGTTTTTCAGAATATTGTCTATTATTTAGAAAACATTTTTTTAGAATCGGCCTCAGGTCTAAATGGGTTAACTTGTGCTGATTGGTCAAAAAAAAGCAAAGTAAAGTTCTTTGTTTACCCAGGGTAAGTGGACTAAGCTCAAGATGCTTGTTTACAGCCACGCCCCGTGCCGGTCCGGGGATTCGAACTGGCGACCTTCCGGTATCAAGACCGCTCCGCAAACTGCTGCCTCAACTAAGGGGTGGCTCGTATCAATGGGCAAGTGGGGCTCAGCCCTCCCTATCTTATGGAGTAAAGATGAGAAATTATTATTATTTTTTTTTAGACTAGATGATTTTATATTCTGGTATAATCTAAAGCAGCAACAGCATCAAATAGTTACAAGAAAAACACAAAATAGGTCAAAATGGGCTGATTTTTAACAGCCCAAAAGGCTTCCATTGGCTTTCATTGCGTTGAATGATTCTGATCATAGACATATATACATAGACGCCCCTTCCGGCTCTGAGGCGTGTGTCAAAATTGAAGGCACTATTTTCCCGACATTCCTTGCGAAGAATAGCGGAAGCAAAGCGGAAGCTTGATGTGCGTAACATAAGTCCCGGAAAAGACGCGCTGTGATTGGCCAGTAGTCACTTGAGTGACAGCGAGAGACATGGAGGATTCACATGAGTGACGTCACTCGGGCAGCGACGCAGTCGCCTTCAGCAAATGCCTTCAGCACTTCTAAATAAGAAAGCTGCGGAGAACTGTTGCTTTGTGTTCACTCTTTTAATGTTTTCTGTTAGTAATCTAATCCCCCCTGGCTCTGATGTTGTATTGTTAATAACTTTGTTGTTTGTGTTTGTTTTGTAATGTATATTGTCATGACTGTTATAAAGATTTGTTAAAAAAAAAAAAAGCCTTCAGCACTGCACTTCCGCCTTCATTGGGATACACGTCGCTCCAATGAACTGCAGCGGCAAATGAGGCGTCTATGTATATATGTCTATGATTCTGATGCTGTGCTCAGCCCTAAGGCCCGCCTCTCAGCCCCAGAGCCAATAGAGGGCTGTGCTCAGCACTAAGGCCCGCCTCTCAGCCCCAGAGCCAATAGAGGGCTGTGCTCAGCCCTAAGGCCCGCCTCAGACCGTGAGGTCATTGGCTTTTGACCAATCACAGCACCTGCTCGTGTGCGGTTGTTTATGATGTGAAAGACTGGCGGGTGGAAATATTTTAAATGAAATATGTTTATTATTTACTTTATAATCCGTTTTGTCCCGTTTCCGTGGAGGGGAAAATGAAGTTAAGAGACTGGGAGCATATCGTCCATTTTGGATATAACAAAAGGAAAGGTGACAAAATACGTTTTGTCAGAGTTTGAAATTCTTCGTTGGGGCAGAAAGACAGCTGACCGCACACTGACACCGGACCCACAGACAGGTATGGTGGTCTGCTTCATTCATCTCACAAAGTTAAGAAACATAATGGACTGGTTCACATTGAGTTGGGGGGGAGAGAGAGAGAGAGAGAGAGAGAGAGAGAGAGAGAGAGAGAGAGAGAGAGAGAGAGAGAGAGAGAGAGAGAGAGAGAGAGAGAGAGAGAGAGAGGCTGTGTTTGTGTGCGTGTGTTAGTGTTTTTTCGGTGCCGCGCGCGTGCGTGCATGTGTGTGTGCCTTTCAAGTTGCTTGCATCTTTATTCCATTTTGGTCGGTGCCGTTTGCGGCAGTTCTACCGGTAGTAGCATATAGTATAATGGATGTCTTATAGCCGCAATTTGCAACTCTAGATTTTTTTTATAATGGGATGAATCTAGAGTTGCAATACCCTCCATTGACTCCCCACTCATCCAATTTGGTTTGTGATCTGCAAACATTGCAGCTGTAGTCTTATCCTCTTTCAATCTGCCGAGCTTGTTATAAAAATCCCCCGTAGACATGTTATGAGCTACTTTCTGTCAAGACATCCTCTGCAGGTGATTCTTAAGTGTTGCAGTTTGGAAGCACTCGTTTTTGTTAACGGGTCGCGCTGCTGCCTCCTGCATTATGTGCAAATTCGAAACAGGTGGTACGCTGGGCCGTTCAGTGAATTATGACGAGTGCTTCCAAACTCCAGCACTTAGAAAAAGAATCACCTGCACAGAATTTCTTGACAGAAAGTAGCTCATAACATGTCTACGGTGGATTTTTATGAAAAACAAGCTCGGCAGATTGAAAGAGGATAATTCAAGCTTGGACTACAGCTGCAATGTTTGTGAGTTTAACGTTGTTTAAGACCAGCAGATCACAAACCAAATTGGATGAGTGGGGAGTCAATGGAGGGTATTGCAACTCTAGATTAATCCCATTGTAAACAAATCTAGAGTTGCAAATTGGGGATAGGATGTCTTATAGCCCCCCCACCCAAAATCACTGCCAGCCGCCACTATGTAACTGCCCTCGGACTGATATGGGTTATCAACTGCCCTATCCTTTTATCACCCCCCTTATCCAGGGCAAGGCTGGATACAGTATGTTATATGAGATATATCAGGCCAACCTTGGCCTTAGAGTGTCTATTATTGCATATGTTCTTTTGTGTGTGTTTACAAACACTAAAACCACAATTCATCCTTATTTTTAACCAAAACAATGTTAAAATGTTGCGAAAAATAAAAAGTAGTATAGCAGTTGGGTTTATATCATCATTAAACAGCAGAGTGTGTTTCCAATTCAACCATGTTATAAATGAATCAATAATTTAGACCTGCAGCCCAGAACTTATTTTAATGAATAAAATGTTATTCAAACCAAAATCTTGTATTAATACAATAGAACTAGTACATCTGCAGTGGTTACCATTGAGACATTTAGTACAATAGAACTAGTACATCTGCAGTGGTTACCATGGAGACATTTAGTACAATAGAACTAGTACATCTGCAGTGGTTACCATGGAGACATTTAGTACAATAGAACTAGTACATCTGCAGTGGTTACCGTTGAGACATTTAGTACAATAGAACTAGTACATCTGCAGTGGTTACCATTGAGACATTTAGTACAATAGAACTAGTACATCTGCAGTGGTTACCGTTGAGACATTTAGTACAATAGAACTAGTACATCTGCAGTGGTTACCATGGAGACATTTAGTACAATAGAACTAGTACATCTGCAGTGGTTACCATTGAGACATTTAGTACAATAGAACTAGTACATCTGCAGTGGTTACCATGGAGACATTTAGTACAATAGAACTAGTACATCTGCAGTGGTTACCATTGAGACATTTAGTACAATAGAACTAGTACATCTGCAGTGGTTACCATGGAGACATTTAGTACAATAGAACTAGTACATCTGCAGTATATTAATACAATAGAACTAGTACATCTGCAGTGGTTACCATTGAGACATTTAGTACAATAGAACTAGTACATCTGCAGTGGTTACCATTGAGACATTTAGTACAATAGAACTAGTACATCTGCAGTGGTTACCATGGAGACATTTAGTACAATAGAACTAGTACATCTGCAGTGGTTACCATGGAGACATTTAGTACAATAGAACTAGTACATCTGCAGTATATTAATACAATAGAACTAGTACATCTGCAGTGGTTACCATGGAGACATTTAGTACAATATAACTAGTACATCTGCAGTGGTTACCATGGAGACATTTAGTACAATAGAACTAGTACATCTGCAGTGGTTACCATTGAGACATTTAGTACAATAGAACTAGTACATCTGCAGTGGTTACCATTGAGACATTTAGTACAATAGAACTAGTACATCTGCAGTGGTCACCATTGAGACATTTAGTACAATAGAACTAGTACATCTGTAGTGGTTACCATTGAGACATTTAGTACAATAGAACTAGTACATCTGCAGTGGTTACCATGGAGACATTTAGTACAATAGAACTAGTACATCTGCAGTGGTTACCATTGAGACATTTAGTACAATAGAACTAGTACATCTGCAGTGGTTACCATGGAGACATTTAGTACAATAGAACTAGTACATCTGCAGTGGTTACCATGGAGACATTTAGTACAATAGAACTAGTACATCTGCAGTGGTCACCATTGAGACATTTAGTACAATATAACTAGTACATCTGCAGTGGTTACCATGGAGACATTTAGTACAATAGAACTAGTACATCTGCAGTGGTTACCATTGAGACATTTAGTACAATAGAACTAGTACATCTGCAGTGGTTACCATGGAGACATTTAGTACAATAGAACTAGTACATCTGCAGTGGTTACCATTGAGACATTTAGTTGGGACATTTATTTTCCCGTCAACACGACAGGTGTTCCTGATCCATCAACTGTCCAGTGTTCTGTCCAGTGTTCTGTCCAGTGTTCTGTCCAGTGTTCTGGTGGACGTTGGTCACCTTGTCACCGCGCTAGAGTGGTTCTCACAGTGAGGTCTATATAGGAACTATCAGGGTTCATTGAGGGGGTTCTAAATGTACCCTTACAGGGCTCTAACTCTTGAGAGTGTACCAATGGAACCAAATGGACCCTTAACGGGTCCATGTGTACACTCAGAGTTATGGGGATCCTCGGAATTATAAAGTTTCGAGGACAACCACTGCCGTCGTCCAGCCTTGGCTGGGAGAATATGTTGAGAAGATATCGTATATATTGGTATGGTGTGAAAAGTGTCTGTCAGCAGGGAGCAGAGCGTGTGCAGCATTGATGTAATGGCAGCGTGCGGAGGGGAGCAGTGATGTTATTATGTGGTCATGGGGCAGACCAAGGCTTTGCATTATTGATGTCCATTACGGCAGACTCTTTGCAGTCCAGACGTGCCATCAGGGGAGGCGGTGGCTGTCAGGTAAATGTCCCCGCTGCCCTGCCCTGCACTGGTACAACATGACTCCCAGTCCCAGAGCACTTTTCATGCAACCTGCTCCCTCCCTGCGTGTCTGATAAATGAACACAAGTTGTACATCTCACGAGGGGCCCCGTCACCCGCAGAGGAGGTTTCTCAGTTATTAAATCTGATCCACCGTGCAGCGCAGCAGGGGGGACGCTTTTGTTTGGTCTTTATTCCACTTCCTTCAACACAGATTTAATGTGCTGTGACTGGTGATTAATAAACCACTGAAGTCCAATTTTCAGAGCGTTTCAACGTCTTTCAATTCTTCCAAACAACCGAATCTACAAACTCATTATGCGTAGCCATAGGACGGGGTTGGGTTGTTCTTTTTTTGCCAATAAGGAAAAGGAACATGCCCAGAATAGGAGGTCAGGGATAAAGTGGTTGAATTCAGAAAGTAAGCCCCCGCACTCTCCCCCCCATCTACCGTCCCACCCGTACCTTTGGCCTTGGCGCCACCTTGGCAATGCTTTGTAGCCGTTCTGTGGCATTTCACCAGAGGCTTGGATTGATTTTGTGCTATATTGATTAACCGGGAGCTGCTTTGCTCCCAGTCACAAAACATCACTTTAAACAACAATTTATATGTAGAGGAACGGGCCACGGCGGACCACATTGTGGATAAGTTTACAAAGTCATGCATCGAGGAAGATGTTTGATTGAGTGGAGGTGTTTATAGAACCCCCCCCTAAAACACTCCAATCAATCAGCCCCTCAGACAAGCCCGCCTATAGACCAGACAAAGAAGATTGGAGCTGGCATTGGGATATGCTGTGGGAATTCAATGCCTTGTGTTTATTTATCTATGTGGTCTTGAATTCCTCGACCTTTTCTTGTACCCAGAGGCCCAATTAACTGAGCATAACAATGGCTGTGGCTCAACTCTCGGTCGCCCCAAACTGGCACTGATAAACACACCAGATATAGAGACAGACACACAAGTTTTGCCGGGTGAAAGAGGTCCCGACTGCCAGAGAAAAAGATCACATGGTTGGTTGCCTAGTGAGATATCTTGACATGCTGTGGACTCTTGCTTCAGAGTAAGTCACTGAAATTGCACTAATGGTTGCAGCGGCAAATTTGTGCCCAGAGAACTCACCATAAAGACGAAAACATGGGGGTCCTCTTGACCCCATGTCCAGCTCACATTCTGACAGCACCAGCAAATGTATTGTCAGTTAACATTAAAATAATTCTTTGTCAAGGGCCTTTCTGTGCGGAGTTTGCATGTTCTCCCCGTGTCCCCTAGGGTAGGTACCCTCACAAAAACATGCAGTAATCCTGGTCTCTAAACAAACTGCCTTTGGCTCCCCCTGGCCAGCCGGGGCGCCTGATGGAGGGGAAAGGAACTGGTTGGAATAACGTGTTCCTCCCACGCACTACGTCCAACCAGGCAAACTCCCCCCTGTCACGTGTAAAGGAGCAACTTGGACACTCAGGCAGGAAGGAAGCATGAGTTCAAGTCCGTTGCTCTCCCCATGTCCCCCATATATGGGGACTAGGTTGGCGGAGGGTGTGTAGAGAGCCCAGGATCACATTAGATAATTGGCACAGGGGTGAAAAAATGGGTTACAAAATTGAGGGATAAAAAAAAAAAAAATCTTTGTCGCCTCTCCTCAAAAACAGAGGCTACATGAACCAGGTGATATAATCCACTGGTTCTCAATGTGGAGTCCAAAGACCTCGTGGTCCTTTAGGGGGTTCCAGTGGGGGGGTCTCCAGCAAAATGAGGAACAGTTCAATCACTTAAGCCAAAAATAGCAGCTCTACTGGTCTATGGTCAAATACGTATTCATTCGGGGTCCCTTGTCATGAAAATACTTGAGAACCACTGATAGAATCCTTTAGAAGTTGATGACCATGAGAACCACTGAGTTGATGACCTCACCATGCACACCAGGTTCACTTATTAAATCAATTCTGGGAGATGGAGAGACAAGGGCCTCATCATATCCAGAGGATGACTGATTACACAGAGCAGGTGTCTTCGACGCTGAGACCATAATTTAGTGCCTCTTCAAACTGATGAACGACATGTAGAGAGCAGCGTGCACTGCCGGGGCAGCGAGGGCTTGGAGATTTGCACACTCACACACCTGTGTTTGTGTGCATGTTTGTGTGGTGTGTGGCCTCGTGTTGCAGTTAGACATGTAACGATATATCGTATATCTGGATATATCGATATTATATCTCGAGGATATGTATCGATTTATTAAAAATCGATTTTCAAAGAAATAGTGTGTGATATGAAATGTGAGCTGTAATCATATTCCATCATATTCACATGCTTTTGGAGAGAAATGAGACAGACTCCATGCAGTCACTTTCAGTAGTAGAGGCCTGCAGAGGGGAGCCCCGGGAGCTGTATGTGTCTGACTGTGCCCAGGTGATGGTTGTTAATTGATGCTCATTAATACATCAAGGAAGGCAATTATGTTTCTGCACTGTCAAATAGGTCTACATCTATCCTAAGATGCCACATGAGTGATGCCACATGAGCTAGGTTTAAACAAGAAAGCTTGTTTACAGTTAAATTAAGTAATTTTACATGAAAAGTAATGCTACTTTTGCAATGTAGTTAAAAAAAAATTGTGAAAAAAGCTTGGGGAGGGAAGAGAAATCATTAAAAAAAATGTTTTGGTCATTTGTCTGGAAAATAATTGTGTTGAAAATATCGTGAAAAATCGTATCGTGAACCTCATATCGTGATACCTATATTGTGAGTTGAGTGTATCGTTACATGCCTAGTTGCAGACTTGCAGTGCATCCGTCATGCGTCCATACGCATGCTTGGGCCTGCATATAGGAATGAAAAAATAAAATAAAGAATAAAAAAACAAATTGATTTGATTGATTATAAAGAAACAAACATCTATTTTAATTAAATAATCTTTAGACTAGAGGATCACAATGGCAGAACCCTCTGTGATTACATGGTGTTTGCTTTATGTGGACAATGTTGTTTACACAATGTTGTTTGCCTTTTGTTATTTGCTCCATCTGTTGTTGGACGATTCGCCTTTGTCTCATTCCAAGTAACTCTGGTGTGCGTGCGTGCGTGCGTGCGTGCGTGCGTGCGTGCGTGCGTGCGTGCGTGCGTGCGTGCGTGCGTGCGTGCGTGCGTGCGTGCGTGCGTGCGTGCGTGCGTGGGCACGTGGCATATGCCCATGCCACATGGGTGTTTGACTGCAAATTTGATGTCCGTTCTCAGTCAGGGGTCCAAGTGAACATTCATGACTCTCTCTCTCTCTCTCTCTCTCTCTCTCTCTTTCCCTGTTATGCGTCTCTTATTTCCAGGTCTTAGGCGTTAATTCAGTGATAACGCCACCATGTGTAATCCATATGAAGTCCCACTGAACACAAACACATAAGGCTTAACTCTTTGAGAGTTTCATGGATTTCTATATAGTTTTTAGACTTCTCTATGGCAGAATGGCGTTTTTGAATGATTTATTGAAAATTCTCTGCTGTGAATGTGTGACAACGAAAGACCTTCAGAGAAAGCTTGGCTTGTCTGCTTCCAGGAAAAAAATGAACTGAGTTGATAAAATGTTTAGTTGTGGTGTTGGAAGCCATTTAAAAGAGCCTGCATTTACACTGGGTAGTGTTTCTAGGACAACAAAAAAAGTTATGACCGGTTGAAGTTTTATTTTCTAAATAACTTTTTTTCTGCTGGGCGTACATAGCCATGCAATATCTCATTTTAAAGGGTGAGTTGTCTAGTTCAATTAAAATAAAATAAAAAGTTTCTCACATGTACCACTGTAGATATTTTGCCATCTATAAATAGCATGGTCAGTCATGATCAATCTGACCTATCCAGCTAAAAGTCCCCCTAGCTCTGAAATGGAACATCATATAAACTCAATTCTTTTTGGGGGTAAAATTAGACATTCTAACGCACATTTTGATATATACCATGTTTACATAGTCTTACCAGTACCGTGTCTATTCATGCATGTATCTCAAAAACCTGTTGTGAAGAAACAGTTTTGATAAAAAACTCATCCAAGGACATTGTTTTGATATGACTTTGTGCCCATGATATGTATCAAAATATAGACTTGAATGTATACTGTATTATAACAACAAAATTGGGTTCTTACCATCTACCGTTACAGAGTAAATCACAGTTGAAACTCGCTTAGTCAAACCATAAACCTCAGACTAGTGAACAAAATAGCCATGACAGGTCTAACTCATTGTAAAAGCTTGTCTTTTATTTTTTATGACTAACATAATACAATTATAATAAATATTACAGAAAATAAATAGGCCTACATACAAAACAGTTGTCCCCAAACTCCCCAGTGTCCCCAAACCACTGCATTCCAGTTGTTCTTGACGGTGTGTGTGTGTGTAGGCTAAATTTAAAAAAAACAACAACTGAAATGAATGAATGCATCCGGTTCAGTGTCGGAGAACTCCATCGCAGTCTTGACTCTTCGTCTTCATCATCATCATCATCATCATCCTCCTCATCTGATGCCAGTTCTAAATATATAAAAAATAAACATTTAGCTGTAGTCAGCCCGGCCAATAGCCAGTTGGGGGGGGGGGGACGTAGGCTATCTGACATCATCGTCATCATCATCATCACACGGAGACACACTAAACAATGTACAATCATGATTGTATACAATATACAATGAATGCAATTATCATGCAAGCTCAGACGTCAATGAAACGTCATACAGATCTTATATAATACGCTACTGTTAGCTTCACTCCCCGTCCCCCCTCCGATCCTTGTAGCAACGTCATCATAACCACGCGTTGCTTCAGTAAACGATGCATGTTTGTTCTCCGTCTTTGTAGACAGTAAATAAAAGGAGCGAACATTACTCTAAAGATCAGATCGCCTATAAGGCACGCTACAATATAAAATACTTGTACTGCCATGCGTGCATGCCTGCTACGATACATTTGTACTGCACCAAACAACCGATCGACACCAACCCCCCCTCCAGCCCTTAGCCAGCACCAATGCACCGACCAACACCATTAGCCAGCACCTTCGGTGCTGGCTAATGGCTGGGGGCCATCGTGGTGAGTCATTCTGGCGTCATGATCTGACTAGTAGTAGTAATTATCCAAGCATCTATTTGTAGCGATCATCTTATGATTTCTGATCACTATAGAAGGGCATTTTCTACAATAAGATTACCTCAAAACATTCCGGGTTGATCGTCTTCTTCAATGGTTTCCCGGTATAGCTCATCGGACGACGATGGGGAGACAATGAAAAAAGGAGGGAGGGAGCAGCGAGTCTCGCTGTAAGCACTGGACCAGGGCTACTCCGCCTGGAGAAGGCGACTGGGACGCGTATGGATCAATACTACTACCACAAAACTCGCTCAAATAAATAGTACTGCTTTCAACTTTTTCTGCTAGAAAATCGCTCGGGCGAGACGGCAAACAGGCAAAACAATGATAACTATGAAGACTCCCTCTGCCCCCACTGTTTACAGGGGGTGGGACCAGCTTCCAATGGCAACACGTACACGTGTGTCACGTGACACGGGTTTTCTGGGTAATGTAGTTGGAATATAAGCTCAGGAATTTAAACAGCGCTTCGGAGCATATTAATATGTTTAGATTCATCAAAAACTGTGAAGACGCCAATTGGCGTCATTGATCATTTACGGAATTCTGATGAAGACGCCAATTGGCGTCTTTCATCTTCTAAGGGTTAAGACCCGCCAGGATGTTTTACGCATTGGGGGAGTGTTCATATGTTAATTAAAGGGTAAGACCACTTTTTGAGAGGTTTGGGTTGTTTTCTTACCTTTATTATGGGCAAACTAGTCAATTCAATGAGTTATTTCGCTCCATTGTGTTGTTTATTAGCAATTTAAGAAATGAAAAATAGTCGCTCATTGACTTCCATTGTAACGGGGAAACAGCTCACTCTAAGTCACTCTTTTAGCACATGAACCAAAGCTGATTCTGACAGTTTATGACATCAGGAAAACTCATGCGGTTTTATTTTCGTCTTTTAAGATAGATTTATAAAGTTACTATTTTGGTTGGAGATATACTGAAGCAGTACTCTGGCGTTCCCAACTCTTGCGGGGACGTCTTGCGATATTTTGTTTGTAAACAAGTCTCCACGCTGTTTGAGATGCACCCAGCTGCAGCCACGCATACGAGCAGTCCAAGGCCTCACTCACACCTTCACAAGAGATTGATGTATAGCTGTTGCATGAGACTTGTTTACTGATGCAAGCTCGCAATGCATTTCCAACATTTTTGTTGTACAGCTTTCGGCTGTGTTTCGACTCCCCCCCACCCCCTCATACAACAAAAATGTTGTGTCAAACCATGTGACTCCCATTGGAAATGAATTGCGAGCTTGCATCAGTAAACAAGTCTCATGCAACAGCTATACATCAATCTGTTGTGCACGTGTGAGTCAGGCCCAAGACACAGACACTTCTTCTAAAGTGTCTCCCTCAAACACGTCCATTGTGTATGTTTTTAGTGACAAGCGGACCAGATCAAATCCATGTGTTTATCCATGTGGTTTTATTCAACTGCAATCAAAGGTTACAGCTTATAATGTAAGCATTGGGATTCCGACCATTATGGCCATGCATGCATTCCTCCTTTCAATATGATGTTTCTTTCTCTTCTGGTCTCACCTCTTAACGCACGGAACACACAGCACCGCATCGATCTGTAGAGTGCACTGATCTTTAAGTAACGCCCCAAACACACCCACTGATTCAGGGTCATGTATGTTGACGTATAGCACCATGGCACAGAGCGCCAATAATACACCAACTACTTCAGGGTCATGTATGTTGACGTATAGCACCGTGGCACAGAGCGTGTTGACGTATAGCACCATGGCACAGAGCGTGTTGACGTATAGCACCGTGGCACAGAGCATGTTGACGTATAGCACCATGGCACAGAGCGTGTTGACGTATAGCACCATGGCACAGAGCATGTTGACGTATAGCACCATGGCACAGAGCGTGTTGACGTATAGCACCATGGCACAGAGCGTGTTGACGTATAGCACCATGGCACAGAGTGTGTTGACGTATAGCACCATGGCACAGAGCATGTTGACGTATAGCACCATGGCACAGAGCGTGTTGACGTATAGCACCATGGCACAGAGCGTGTTGACGTATAGCACCATGGCACAGAGTGTGTTGACGTATAGCACCATGACACAGAGCGTGTTGACGTATAGCACCATGGCACAGAGCGTGTTGACGTATAGCACCATGGCACAGAGTGTGTTGACGTATAGCACCATGACACAGAGCGTGTTGACGTATAGCACCATGGCACAGAGCGTGTTGACGTATAGCACCATGACACAGAGCGTGTTGACGTATAGCACCGTGGCACAGAGTGTGTTGACGTATAGCACCATGACACAGAGCGTGTTGACGTATAGCACCGTGGCACAGAGTGTGTTGACGTATAGCACCATGGCACAGAGCATGTTGACGTATAGCACCATGGCACAGAGCGTGTTGACGTATAGCACCATGGCACAGAGCATGTTGACGTATAGCACCATGGCACAGAGCATGTTGACGTATAGCACCATGGCACAGAGCGTGTTGACGTATAGCACCATGGCACAGAGCATGTTGACGTATAGCACCATGGCACAGAGCGTGTTGACGTATAGCACCATGGCACAGAGCGTGTTGACGTATAGCACCATGGCACAGAGCGTGTTGACGTATAGCACCGTGGCACAGAGCGTGTTGACGTATAGCACCGTGGCACAGAGCGTGTTGACGTATAGCACCATGGCACAGAGCGTGTTGACGTATAGCACCATGGCACAGAGCGTGTTGACGTATAGCACCATGGCACAGAGTGTGTTGACGTATAGCACCATGGCACAGAGCATGTTGACGTATAGCACCATGGCACAGAGTGTGTTGACGTATAGCACCATGGCACAGAGCGTGTTGACGTATAGCACCATGGCACAGAGTGTGTTAACGTATAGCACCATGACACAGAGCGTGTTGACGTATAGCACCATGGCACAGAGCATGTTGACGTATAGCACCATGGCACAGAGCGTGTTGACGTATAGCACCATGGCACAGAGTGTGTTGACGTATAGCACCATGACACAGAGCGTGTTGACGTATAGCACCATGGCACAGAGCGTGTTGACGTATAGCACCATGACACAGAGCGTGTTGACGTATAGCACCATGGCACAGAGTGTGTTGACGTATAGCACCATGACACAGAGCGTGTTGACGTATAGCACCGTGGCACAGAGCGTGTTGACGTATAGCACCATGACACAGAGCGTGTTGACGTATAGCACCGTGGCACAGAGTGTGTTGACGTATAGCACCATGACACAGAACGTGTTGACGTATAGCACCATGACACAGAGCGTGTTGACGTATAGCACCGTGGCACAGAGCGTGTTGACGTATAGCACCATGGCACAGAGCATGTTGACGTATAGCACCATGGCACAGAGCGTGTTGACGTATAGCACCATGACACAGAGCATGTTGACGTATAGCACCATGGCACAGAGCGTGTTGACGTATAGCACCATGGCACAGAGCGTGTTGACGTATAGCACCATGGCACAGAGCATGTTGACGTATAGCACCATGGCACAGAGCATGTTGACGTATAGCACCATGGCACAGAGCGTGTTGACGTATAGCACCATGGCACAGAGTGTGTTGACGTATAGCACCATGGCACAGAGCGTGTTGACGTATAGCACCATGGCACAGAGTGTGTTGACGTATAGCACCATGACACAGAGCGTGTTGACGTATAGCACCATGGCACAGAGCGTGTTGACGTATAGCACCGTGGCACAGAGTGTGTTGACGTATAGCACCGTGGCACAGAGCGTGTTGACGTATAGCACCATGACACAGAGCGTGTTGACGTATAGCACCATGACACAGAGCATGTTGACGTATAGCACCATGACACAGAGCGTGTTGACGTATAGCACCATGACACAGAGCATGTTGACGTATAGCACCGTGGCACAGAGCGTGTTGACGTATAGCACCATGGCACAGAGCGTGTTGACGTATAGCACCATGGCACAGAGCATGTTGACGTATAGCACCATGGCACAGAGCGTGTTGACGTATAGCACCATGGCACAGAGCGTGTTGACGTATAGCACCATGGCACAGAGTGTGTTGACGTATAGCACCATGACACAGAGCGTGTTGACGTATAGCACCATGGCACAGAGCGTGTTGACGTATAGCACCATGGCACAGAGTGTGTTGACGTATAGCACCATGACACAGAGCGTGTTGACGTATAGCACCGTGGCACAGAGCGTGTTGACGTATAGCACCATGACACAGAGCGTGTTGACGTATAGCACCATGGCACAGAGTGTGTTGACGTATAGCACCATGACACAGAGCGTGTTGACGTATAGCACCATGGCACAGAGCGTGTTGACGTATAGCACCATGGCACAGAGCATGTTGACGTATAGCACCATGGCACAGAGCGTGTTGACGTATAGCACCATGGCACAGAGCGTGTTGACGTATAGCACCATGGCACAGAGTGTGTTGACGTATAGCACCATGGCACAGAGCATGTTGACGTATAGCACCATGGCACAGAGCGTGTTGACGTATAGCACCATGGCACAGAGCGTGTTGACGTATAGCACCATGGCACAGAGTGTGTTGACGTATAGCACCATGGCACAGAGCGTGTTGACGTATAGCACCATGGCACAGAGCGTGTTGACGTATAGCACCATGGCACAGAGTGTGTTGACGTATAGCACCATGACACAGAGCGTGTTGACGTATAGCACCATGGCACAGAGCGTGTTGACGTATAGCACCATGGCACAGAGTGTGTTGACGTATAGCACCATGACACAGAGCGTGTTGACGTATAGCACCGTGGCACAGAGCGTGTTGACGTATAGCACCATGACACAGAGCGTGTTGACGTATAGCACCGTGGCACAGAGTGTGTTGACTTATAGCACCATGACACAGAACGTGTTGACGTATAGCACCATGACACAGAGCGTGTTGACGTATAGCACCGTGGCACAGAGTGTGTTGACGTATAGCACCATGGCACAGAGCGTGTTGACGTATAGCACCATGACACAGAGCATGTTGACGTATAGCACCATGGCACAGAGCGTGTTGACGTATAGCACCATGGCACAGAGCGTGTTGACGTATAGCACCATGGCACAGAGCGTGTTGACGTATAGCACCATGGAACAGAGCATGTTGACGTATAGCACCATGACACAGAGCGTGTTGACGTATAGCACCATGGCACAGAGCGTGTTGACGTATAGCACCATGGCACAGAGCGTGTTGACGTATAGCACCATGACACAGAGCGTGTTGACGTATAGCACCATGACACAGAGCGTGTTGACGTATAGCACCATGGCACAGAGCGTGTTGACGTATAGCACCATGGCACAGAGTGTGTTGACGTATAGCACCATGACACAGAGCGTGTTGACGTATAGCACCATGGCACAGAGCGTGTTGACGTATAGCACCGTGGCACAGAGTGTGTTGACGTATAGCACCATGGCACAGAGCGTGTTGACGTATAGCACCGTGGCACAGAGCGTGTTGACGTATAGCACCATGGCACAGAGCATGTTGACGTATAGCACCATGGCACAGAGCGTGTTGACGTATAGCACCATGGCACAGAGCGTGTTGACGTATAGCACCATGGCACAGAGTGTGTTGACGTATAGCACCATGACACAGAGCGTGTTGACGTATAGCACCATGGCACAGAGCGTGTTGACGTATAGCACCATGGCACAGAGTGTGTTGACGTATAGCACCATGACACAGAGCGTGTTGACGTATAGCACCATGGCACAGAGCGTGTTGACGTATAGCACCATGGCACAGAGTGTGTTGACGTATAGCACCATGACACAGAGCGTGTTGACGTATAGCACCATGGCACAGAGCGTGTCGACGTATAGCACCATGACACAGAGCGTGTTGACGTATAGCACAATGACAGAGTGTGTTGACGTATAGCACCATGGCACAGAGCGTGTTGACGTATAGCACCATGACACAGAGCGTGTTGACGTATAGCACCATGGCACAGAGCATGTTGACGTATAGCACCATGACACAGAGCGTGTTGACGTATAGCACCATGACACAGAGCGTGTTGACGGATAGCACCATGGCACAGAGTGTGTTGACGTATAGCACCATGGCACAGAACGTGTTGACGTATAGCACCATGGCACAGAGTGTGTTGACGTATAGCACCATGGCACAGAACGTGTTGACGTATAGCACCATGGCACAGAGCGTGTTGACGTATAGCACCATGGCACAGAGCGTGTTGACGTATAGCACCATGGCACAGAGCACGTATAGCACCATGGCACAGAACGCCAATAACTGCATCCATACCGTAATAGCTAAATCAGTGGTTCCCAAACTTTTTCGTGTCAAGGACCCCCAAATCAACATTTATTAGGCCACGTACCCCCCATTTGAAAACATATGCCAGTGACCCCGATAAGGGAGGATTTTTACGGCTCTAGCAGTGATTCCAAAACATATTAATTTCATGGGCCCCCCAGTTTCACATGCATTATGCTACAGACCCCTGATTTAATGGCATTTCTATCTCTGGGATCCCAATTTATATTGTAAAACCACTGTTAATTTAACTCCAAATGGACCCATCAGGGTCCATTTGGTTCCATTTGTACACTCTCTGAGTTACAGACCCATAAGGGTCCATTTGGTTCCTGACTATCTCTAATTGAGCTAGGTACCCTCAAGTACCCCTAGGGGTCCCCGAACCCCACTTTGGGAACCCATGAGCTAAATGGCATTGGTCACGCCTCCACGTGGTAAGTTAAGTAATAAGGTTAATAGGGGCCTCTATGTAAGTTAAGTAATAAGGTTAATAGGGGCCTCTGTGTCTTGGTCTCTCTTTGTCTAGTATTGGAGGCTTAATACCACAGACTTATCAGACCATATGGTCAGAACAGCCTTATGATTGGTCCAGATCGGCAGCATGCTGTCATTAGAAGAAGTGTGCAAACATGCTGAGACACGCTACTGCTGCCAAGCAGCAAGACCAAGGTCTGCCCCTACATATCAATACACACGCTACTGCTGCCAAGCACCAAGACCAAGGTCTGCTCCTACATATCAATACACACGCTACTGCTGCCAAGCACCAAGAACAAGGTCTGCCCCTACATATCAATACACACGCTACTGCTGCCAAGCACCAAGACCAAGGTCTGCCCCTACATATCAATACACACGCTACTGCTGCCAAGCACCAAGACCAAGGTCTGCCCCTACATATCAATACACACGCTACTGCTGCCAAGCACCAAGACCAAGGTCTGCCCCTACATATCAATACACACGCTACTGCTGCCCAACACCAAGACCAAGGTCTGCCCCTACATATCAATACACACGCTACTGCTGCCAAGCACCAAGACCAAGGTCTGCCCCTACATATCAATACACACGCTACTGCTGCCAAGCACCAAGACCAAGGTCTGCCCCTACATATCAATACACACGCTACTGCTGCCAAGCACCAAGACCAAGGTCTGCCCCTACATATCAATACACACGCTACTGCTGCCAAGCACCAAGACCAAGGTCTGCCCCTACATATCAATACACACGCTACTGCTGCCAAGCACCAAGACCAAGGTCTGCCCCTACATATCAATACACACGCTACTGCTGCCCAACACCAAGACCAAGGTCTGCCCCTACATATCAATACACATGCACGCTACTGCTGCCAAGCACCAAGACCAAGGTCTGCCCCTACATATCAATACACATGCACGCTACTGCTGCCAAGCACCAAGACCAAGGTCTGCCCCTACATATCAATACACATGCACGCTACTGCTGCCAAGCACCAAGACCAAGGTCTGCCCCTACATATCAATACACATGCACGCTACTGCTGCCAAGCACCAAGACCAAGGTCTGCCCCTACATATCAATACACATGCACGCTACTGCTGCCAAGCACCAAGACCAAGGTCTGCCCCTACATATCAATACACACGCTACTGCTGCCTAACACCAAGACCAAGGTCTGCCCCTACATATCAATACACACACTACTGCTGCCAAGCACCAAGACCAAGGTCTGCCCCTACATATCAATACACACGCTACTGCTGCCAAGCACCAAGACCAAGGTCTGCCCCTACATATCAATACACACGCTACTGCTGCCAAGCACCAAGACCAAGGTCTGCCCCTACATATCAATACACACGCTACTGCTGCCAAGCACCAAGACCAAGGTCTGCCCCTACATATCAATACACACACTACTGCTGCCAAACACCAAGACCAAGGTCTGCCCCTACATATCAATACACACGCTACTGCTGCCAAGCACCAAGACCAAGGTCTGCCCCTACATATCAATACACACGCTACTGCTGCCAAGCACCAAGACCAAGGTCTGCCCCTACATATCAATACACACGCTACTGCTGCCAAGCACCAAGACCAAGGTCTGCCTCTACATATCAATACACACGCTACTGCTGCCAAGCACCAAGACCAAGGTCTGCCCCTACATATCAAGTCCGCTCCCTAGAGGCCTTTAAGTCTTTACTTAAAACCCATCTCTTCTCCCCGGCTTTCAATGTTTGACCTAATTAACCTGTGTACTATTTGTGTTGCTTGGATGTTGTTTTACTGCTACTTGTGTTATTGTATGTTTGCCTCATGATCGTGTACAGCCCTTTGGTTGACCTTCTGGTCTTTGTAAATGTGCTCTAGAAATAAAGTTTGATTTGATTGGAAGGACCAGGAGCAGGGGAGAAGAACACTGCGTCCAGTGCTCTCCTCACAACTCCGTAACTCTGTAAAGTCACATTCATGCTTTGTTGCAGGACAGTGTCCTGCTGAAAATAGCAGATCTATAAGTTCACAACGCGTCGTGAATGCGACGAGTTGTGCATAAATTAGAGCTTAAATCTCTTAAAAGATTGAATTAATTAATTTCAGATTTGAGAACCATTGCTCTAAATGTTAACGAGAAAAGATCCAGGACATGAGATGAAAGTTGTGGCATATCCAATTTGTGTCTGTGTGGGCCGCCCACGCACGCGTATGTGTGCGTATGTGTGTATGTGTGTGTATGTGTGCGTATGTGTGCGTATGTGTGTATGTGTGCGTATGTGTGCGTATGTGTGTGTATGTGTGTGTATGTGTGCGTATGTGTGCGTATGTGTGTATGTGTGTGTATGTGTGTGTATGTGTGCGTATGTGCGTATGTGTGTATGTGTGCGTATGTGTGTGTATGTGTGCTCGCGCCTCACTGTGTCTGCAGTTAGTTGTTGACTTCTAATTATTTATGCCCCATCTGCCCTGACTCTGCAGCTCCAATTTAATAGTGACTTTTAAATATTAATTGCATTGGATGTTCGTTACTTTGCCTTTGATGGATTTCTCGCCACTGAGGCGACGGCTGCGTCCGTCAACAGCCACCAAACGGGAGGATGTGACTGTCCCTTAAATGACTTCTGTTGTCCTGTAAATAATCGCGCGCTCAAACTCCTTAAATGAGTCCCTCAAAGTGCCTTTAATATTGGACTGATGGCTGGATCAGCACATCATTAAATCCCTTCCTTTGTAAAAAGCATCAATATTTTAAGATATAAATAGGATGAGTGTTAAAGTTGAAAATTATTCATAATTATGTAAATATGTGAAGGCTTGTGTGGTTCAGCACTTTCTGTGGTATTGCCCAGTAAACATATACGCAGTTATTTTTGATCTAGTTGTGACTCTGAGCTTGCACAAAATGTAACCAAATGGACCTGTATAAGGGTCCATTTTGCACCCTGTCAGAGTTCCATTTACACCCGCTGTGTGGCTGATGAGCATTGATCTGCTTTAATCTGGCTGGCCGGCTGCTGCCATGCTGATGCTGCTGTGTGGATGTGTGAGAGGGAGATGAGTCTCTATACACTGGATTAGCTGCAGTTAATGACCACATTATCCTCTCCATGCCTTCCGCTTTCTCCATTAACAATGTTCCAGGTCACGGTACTGTACGTTATACTGTACTCTGCTGCGTGCAACACTCCAGCTCCCATGGAAACATTTATTTGGGCCAACAATAACGTTTCTACTTAACGTCTTCATCAGGGCAAATGAACCAGCGTGCTGTGTGTGTGTGTGTGTGTGTGTTTGTGTCTGTATGCATGCGTGCGTGCGTGCGTGCCTGTGTGCATGCATGCGTGCGTGCGTGCGTGCCTGCGTGCGTGCGTCGTGCGTGCGTGCGTCGTGCGTGCGTGTGTGCCTGCGTTTCCCTTGTAGTGATTTTATTTGCTCAGCCTAATGAAATTCTAGCTCAATCGTCCAAGTGTCAATTTATGCAAATCTTAAAAATGTATCCATTCCAAAGGAATATTGTTGTTGCTAAGTTTCGATGAATCCTACACAATGCCTTTATCTCTGGAGCGTGCGCACACACACACACACACACACACACACACACACACACACACACACACACACACACACACACACACACACGCACGTACACACACACATTAAAGTGTGTCTCTGTTGTTGGCTAATTAACAGCTTATACTTTATCTAATGATAGACGGCAAAGCTTAAGATGCGCCACCAGTAATGAAGTTTACAAGATGGATGTTAATGTGGAATGTCGGTAGACATTCATCATAATGTCGGTAAAGCGCTAAACATGACATTAAAAAACATGAGCATACATTTTTTACATTTATTGTGAGGCTTGCTTTCCACTTTCAAAGGTAATAGAGCAGCACCTCCACTCTAGCCCAGGTGCTGGATGACAAAAGGCAGTACAAGAGGAAACAAAATAGAGTCCGCAACACCGGTATGAAAACTCAGCTCCACTGGTTTATTAAACTTTATTTGATTCAACGTTTCGATCACTAGGATCTTCTTCAGGAATAGTGTGACAGGGAATGGGTGTCAGTGTTGTTTTTGGCAGCACATTTTGATTTTAGTTTTAGTCATAGTCTCTTGAATAGTTTTAATTTAATTTTAGTCACATTTTAGTCACCTGGAATGTTTTAGTGTTAGTCTAGTTTTAGTCGACTAAAATCTTATGACATTTAGTCGACTAAAACTAGACTAACACTACAAAATCACACCCGTGTGAACTGAGTGGTGTAAGGTCTGTCTGACGTAATGAAATAATGTCTGACGTAATGAAATCACACCCGGGTGTGATTTCATTACCCGGCTTTGTTTGTGCAGAAAAAATGAGCATGGTTGCTATGTTCACCCTGTTCACCCGGGTGTGATTTCATTACGTCATTACAACAGGGTGAACATAGCAACCATGCTCATTTTTTCTGCACAAAAAAGCCAGTTGTAGGAGTGGTTTACACCACTCAAAAATCTACAGTAGATTTAGTCGACTAAAAGGTATTTTGTCGGGCCTTGATGCCGTCGTAATGGCTGATTTTACACTTGCTGAAAATAGCCGATCTACAAGCTCACAACACGTCGCGCTGCGACGCGTTGTGTGCTTGTAGATCAGCTATTTTCAGCATGCAAACATGACTTATACTGGATCTCTTGTCCACTAGTTCCTTCCTAACATTTTAGTCTAGTCTTTATCTGTTGACGAAATTGTCCGTATATTTAGGTCACATTCCCACCTAATACTTCGGTAGACTCGATGCGAATGGGAGGAGAATTGGGACTTCTTGCATATTTAATTTGCTGCGGTTTGCCTTCACACTGTCATCCGCAGCTATTGGAAACGCAGCAGGGGGCACCTTTATCAATGTGTTCCATTCATAAACTATAGCCTACACAGTGAAATCTATGGTGATCAAAATTTCAAATTATACTCATAACGTGCATGTGTCGTGCCGTCTGGGACTGGACCCAACCGACCCACCCCTCTCTCTCTCTCTCTCTCTCTCTCTCTCTCTCTCTCTCTCTCTCTCTCTCTTTATACGCACGCAGCCACGCACTGTTCTTTTGGGCATGGAAGGAACAGCGCTGAGCGCACTGATATAACAGACAGCAGCGCAAAATGTTTACAAGTTTATCGAGATGAAAGTCCCTACTCCCCAGTCCCCACACAGTGACAGCACTCCATGTTTACGGCACGCACAGACAGACAGACAGAATATTCTGTAGTGTAGGCTATAATACACTGCAGTGTTTTTATGTGTTTCCTTAAGCAATTGATTAATGTACTCGTCCTAATTTCGATCAGGGCTTCAGTCTCCTCATTCGACCACGTCTATCCACGGTAACGTGCTCGGAGTAGAATGCGGTTATTTGATACGCATTAGGATTCAAATGAGCCTTCACACCTGCCAAACGAAGTGCACTTTCTGACAATGCGCAGCAGGATTCGTTTTAATCGCAGCAAAGCTTTCTGGTGTGAATGTCACCTTAGTCTTAGGTCACATTCCCACCTAATACTTCGGTAGACTCGATGCGAATGGGAGGAGAATTGGGACTTCTTGCATATTTAATTTACTGCGGTTTGCCTTCACACTGTCATCCGCAGCTATGGAAACGCAGCAGGGGGACCTTTATCAATGTGTTCCATTCATAAACTATAGCCTACACAGTGAAATATATGGTGATCAAAATTGATTCAAATTATACTCATAACGTGCATGTGTCGTGCCGTCTGGGACTGGCCCCACGGTCCCCACCCCACCCCTCTCTCTCTCTCGCTCTCTCTCTCTCTATACGCACGCAGCCACGCACTGTTCTTTAGGGCATGGAAGGAACAGCGCTGAGCGCACTGATATAACAGACAGCAGCGCAAAATGTTTACAAGTTTATCGAGATGAAAGTCCCTACTCCCCACACAGTGACAGCACTCCATGTTTACGGCACGCACAGACAGACAGACAGAATATTCTCTAGGCTATAATACACTGCAGTGTTTTTATGTGTTTCCTTAAGCAATTGATTAATGTACTCGTCCTCATTTCGATCAGGGCTTCAGTCTGCTCATTCGACCACGTCTATCCACGGTAACGGGACATCATTGCGCTGCGTAAAATATGCCTTCTCCGTCTCCATATGTTCAGCTCCTCACCCGCCACATTGTTTGCTTCATTTCCTTTATTTACTGCGGATTGCATTTACACCTGCACCGAATCGTAATCAAGTGCGATTGGAAGCGAAGCGAAACCCCCGTTTTTGCTCGGAGTAGAATGCGGTTCTTTGATACGCATTAGATTTCGAATGAGCTTTCACACCTGCCAAACGAAGTGCACTTTCTGACAATGCGCAGCAGGATTCGTTTTAATCGCAGCAAAGCTCTCTGGTGTGAATGTCACCTTAGTTTTAGTCATCATAGCTTAGTTTTCATTTAGTTTCCATTTAGTTTGTCAGTGGAAGAAGGTAGTCGACGAACATTCTTCGTCTTAGTTTTAGTCGACGAAAACAACACTGATGGGTGTGCACCTTTATACAGGAAGGGGTACAACTGATTGGCTCTAACGATGGGTACATTGGGTAGTGACTAATGCCACCTAAGCCCAAACCAATTATCCAATTTAATGTATTTGTGTCCTATTCTGAATTTAGTCTGTGTATTATTGTGCTTAAATATTGTGTACACATTCTTTACCTGTTGTATTTTTGTATATTTAAACCTGTCATGTTTATTATTATTATTGTGATATTGGAAATTGGATAATTGGTTTGGGCTTTAGTCACCACCCATCGTTAGAGCCAATCAGTTGTACCCCTTCCTGTATAAAGGTGCACACCCATTCCCTGTCACACTATTCCTGAAGAAGATCCTAGTGATCGAAACGTTGAATCAAATAAACCAGTGGAGCTGAGTTTTCATACCAGTGTTGCGGACTCTATTTTTTTTCCATTTGCGGCCCGCGGAGCGCCCCCTTGTGGCCCATGGAAGAATACAAAATACATTTAAAAAAATAATTTGTTTGAGGGGGTCCCAGATATAAATGGCATTAAATGGGGGTCAGTAGCATATGCATGTCAAACTGGGCATCCTTTTCAAATGGGGTCTTGCCCTGAAAATGAATTTTCAGGGCAAGACCTCGACCTCGTGCGTGCGGACTCGGCCCCCAGCCTGGTACCCTATAGTCAAAATATGGCCCTTGAGGAAAATTAATTGGGGAACACTGGTATAGGGCTTAGGTGGTTACGGATAATGGGATTGCTTAAGATGGCATGGCATGGCCCATGTTTCCTTATTCTGGCATGGGTCCAGATAAGCAAACAGGGTTTGGAGTTATCTGGCTTTCCATCTACAGACTCTCACTTCTGAAGAGCATCCAGGAACTTCAGGATAGACCAGGATACAGTATATATACCACCTTATCAGCAGGGCAGATGCTGCTTCAACGCTTGGTTGCACGCACGCACGCACGCGCGCACGCACGCACGCACGCACGCACGCACGCACGCACGCACACACACACACACACACACATATACACACACACATACACACACATATACTTCGTCATACAACGGTGTTGCGTTGCTGAAAAGAGCCGATCGACAAGCTCACGACACGGCGAGGATGCGGCATGTTGTGAGCTTGTACGTCTGCTGTTTCTCAGCAGGCGACCCTGTCGTGAGACCCATCTGTACGTTAAGCATCCTTCACTGTCCCTGGTGTTGCATAGTGACCCATTCAGCTGCAGTATATTCGGTTGCGGGCCATTTAAGAATGTCGAGCGCATTACTCGCCCATGGCACAGCAGTGGGACGCACACTGATAGGTCCTTCCCCACAATGCGTTTCTCGGCGGTCCGGTTGGTAAACAAACAAACACAAGGCCCTGGTCCCGGGTTTCCTGTGATAGATGCACGCTGTCTCACCCGAACACTGTGGCCTGTTTTCCCATTAAACCTGCGAGGTTCCCTCTGTTGGCCTTCTGCCTGGCTCTGGGTCTTCTAGTGTGTGTGTGTGTGTGTGTGTGTGTGTGTGTGTGTGTGTGTGTGTGTGTGTGTGTGTGTGTGTGTGTGTGTGTGTGTGTGTGTGTGTGTGTGTGTGTGTGTGTGTGTGTGTGTGTGTGTGTGTGTGTGTGTGTGTGTGTGTGTGTGTGTGTGTGTGTGTGTGTGTGTGTGTGTGTGTGTGTGTGTGTGTGTGTGTGTGTGTGTTGTGCAAGTATACGTATGTTTGTGCCTCCATGGAAAGATATGGAAAGGGCGCCTGGGACAACTCCCATCAATCACCAACTTGTGAGGAAATGGAGAGGGATTGGAGGACGGAGAGAGGGATGGGATGCTGCCATCAGAGGGAGAGGAAAAGGGGGGGGGGGAGATGAAGGGGGGATGGATGGAGAGAGCCTGGCCAGTTCTGATTGAGCCGGGCGGTGTGGTTTATATCCTTTAGAGATAAGACCGCTGTCTTCACACATAACTGGCACGGGGAGCGCTGATAATAGAAGTTGTTTGAATGGGGGCAAATTGAATTAATGCGCCGGCACATCATAAAAGCCCCCCTAACTATAATGCACTTTCAAAGATCCAGTAACGAGCACCGAGTGTGCCATTTGGAGTCCCAGGGGATTGCAAATGCCTCCCTCTAGTGTTCGCATTTAACCTCAAAATTGTTCTATGCATGATAATTTCACCACTTCTGAATATTTAAAATTGTTTTGTAATTTCTTTTTACAGATTGTCTCTTGAGTCGGGACTGAGATGCACTCAGTGCCGATCTGAAAAAGGAATTTATAGAAAGAAAGAGTTACAGATGTGTTTGTGTCTGCAACCATACGGTATACATTCATGAACTACTTTCAACCTGACATCCCTATTTTCAGTATTTTCAAAAATTCCCCCATAAAGATAGCCTGATAAAGGCCGCATAGGCCGAAACGTTGCTGTTTCCCTAATAAAAGTTGGTCACTGCATTTGAAGACAGTGTGCGGGACTGCGGGTGTTTGTTCCTTTTTAATTTTTGGGCAACGTACCCTCTCCTACACACCTGTCGCCTGTAGGTGTGCAAAAGCCTTGCTTTTTAAAAATCCCCCCCCAAAAAAAGAATCTCACAAGGCATCGCGCCGCTTTGTGGGCTCCTAAATCGCCTAGTTGAGCTGTTTAAAAATAGAATAGGCCTTAAAGTGGAATACCACTCATTGCATTAATGTGTCATTAATATTTACCTTTATATTAGCTCTGATTCATAGCCTTCTACTGCTTCTACGATTCTGCCCTGCAGTATAAGGCTATGGGACTTTCGTTTTTTTTTTTCTGGTGGAAACAAAATCCCTTTTTTGCCAAAAAATACCGTTTATACGTGTGGTGGGGGGCTCAGAGTGCGTCCACTAAGGAAAGTAGGCTTTCTATTGACACAACCTGTCTTTGTATTGGTGAGTAGGTCAAACGTTCGTGAGATTTCCACTAAAGAGGAGAGGCTGGTCTGATTTCGATTTGAGATTTAAAACCTAAAGTCCCATAGCCTTATACTGCAGGGCAGAATCGTAGAAGCAGTAGAAGGCTATGGACCAGAGCTACCTTTATATATACCTTAGAGATGTGTGGACAATTCTGGAAATTATTACAAAAACAATCCGTCCCCCCTTCTGTGTAGCCTAGAACTGGAGGTCTAGAACCTGTGGTCATGTGATCAATGACATCACAGAGATGTACTCTTTGGCTTGCAAAGTACATCTTCACGATGTCACTGATGACCAGACAGTGGCCGTGTGGTTAGAGTGTCCGCCCTGAAACTGGGAGGTCGGGGTTCGATCTCCGGCCGGGTCATACCAAAGACTGTAAAAATGGGTTGGATTGGGGGTCAAATCAACTAATGATTCCCGAGCGCGGCACACGCTGCGGCTCACCGCTCCGAGAGATGGGTCAAATGCGGAGAACAAATTTCACTGCGGTAACGTCTGTGACTAATCGTACGACTTTGACTTTGATCACATGACCCCAAATTCTAGACCTCCAGTTCTAGGCTAAACAGAAGGGTTTATTATTTTTTTAAATAATTTCCACACAACATCTCTAAGGTATATTAATGACACAGTTCAATGTTGAAAAGCAGTGTTTTTCCCTTTAACTGGTCACTTTTTTCCTTTCTAGTTTGTTCTTGAAATGAAGCCTCTCCTCCCACACGTTGAGCGCTGATAGGCTAATTTAAGTTCCGTGAATGGGAGCAAATTGAATTAATGCAGCAGCACACCACAGCCACTAACTCTAATGCTTTCCCAAAAAAAAGCCGTATAACGAGCACAGAGCTAAAATAATTTCACACTCCAGTGAGGGAAGATTGGGGAGGCTCTCGTTTTGGGCCTGCACGCCAACACCGGCGGCCCGCGGCGGCTTGTCAGTTAAACTCGCTCACTTGCTTTCCAAGGACACGGCCATGCGAGGCTTTTAGTGGAATGAAAAAAAAGCATTTGGACTGGAGATACACACAGGTTTAAGAGGAGAGTGTGGCGGCAGCATGGCTGCTGACGGCTGGCGAGGGTCCGTTTTACGGTCTCGGGGAGAGAGACGGAGGCACCAGCGGAGGCACATCTGCCGTGAAACACGACTCCCATTATTCTCCATTAACGGACCGTTCAGCGGCCGGGATACAACAGTAGGAGTTGGAACCTAT
>NC_136810.1:5607710-5752710 GCF_951216825.1 Electrona antarctica | reverse complement strand
TCCTTTACTGATAACATAATGCAGGAGGCAGCAGGAGGTTCCTTTACTGATAACATAATGCAGGTCAGGCAGCAGGAGGTTCCTTTACTGATAACATAATGCAGGAGGCAGGAGGAGGTTCCTTTACTGATAACATAATGCAGGAGGCAACAGGAGGTTCCTTTACTGATAACATAATGCAGGAGGCAGTAGGAGGTTCCTTTACTGATAACATAATGCAGGAGCAGCAGGAGGTTCCTTTACTGATAACATAATGCAGGTCAGGAGGCAGCAGGAGGTTCCTTTACTGATAACATAATGCAGGTCAGGAGGCAGC
The DNA here is from genome assembly GCF_951216825.1 of Electrona antarctica. Lineage (NCBI taxonomy): Eukaryota > Metazoa > Chordata > Actinopteri > Myctophiformes > Myctophidae > Electrona > Electrona antarctica. Next base: position 5,752,394 of record NC_136810.1, on the reverse strand, counting down.
AGGAGGTTCCTTTACTGATAACATAATGCAGGTCTGGAGGCAGCAGGAGGTTCCTTTACTGATAACATAATGCAGGTCTGGAGGCAACAGGAGGTTCCTTTACTGATAACATAATGCAGGAGGCAGCAGGAGGTTCCTTTACTGATAACATAATGCAGGAGGCAGCAGGAGGTTCCTTTACTGATAACATAATGCAGGAGGCAGCAGGAGGTTCCTTTACTGATAACATAATGCAGGAGGCAGCAGGAGGTTCCTTTACTGATAACATAATGCAGGTCAGGAGGCAACAGGAGGTTCCTTTACTGATAACATAATGCAGGAGGAGGTTCCTTTACTGATAACATAATGCAGGAGGCAGCAGGAGGTTCCTTTACTGATAACATAATGCAGGAGGCAGCAGGAGGTTCCTTTACTGATAACATAATGCAGGAGGAGGTTCCTTTACTGATAACATAATGCAGGAGGAGGTTCCTTTACTGATAACATAATGCAGGTCAGGAGGCAACAGGAGGTTCCTTTACTGATAACATAATGCAGGAGGAGGTTCCTTTACTGATAACATAATGCAGGAGGAGGTTCCTTTACTGATAACATAATGCAGGAGGCAGCAGGAGGTTCCTTTACTGATAACATAATGCAGGTCAGGAGGCAGCAGGAGGTTCCTTTACCGATAACATAATGCAGGAGGCAGCAGGAGGTTCCTTTACCGATAACATAATGCAGCAGGAGGTTCCTTTACTGATAACATAATGCAGGAGGCAACAGGAGGTTCCTTTACTGATAACATAATGCAGGAGGCAGCAGGAGGTTCCTTTACTGATAACATAATGCAGGAGGCAGGAGGAGGTTCCTTTACTGATAACATAATGCAGGAGGCAGCAGGAGGTTCCTTTACTGATAACATAATGCAGGAGGCAACAGGAGGTTCCTTTACTGATAACATAATGCAGGAGGCAGCAGGAGGTTCCTTTACTGATAACATCATGCAGGAGGCAGCAGGAGGTTCCTTTACTGATAACATAATGCAGGAGGCAGCAGGAGGTTCCTTTACTGATAACATAATGTAGGTCAGGAGGCAACAGGAGGTTCCTTTACTGATAACATAATGCAGGAGGCAGGAGGAGGTTCCTTTACTGATAACGAGTGCTTCCAAACTCTGACACTTAGAAAAATAATCATCTGCAAGGAATTTCTTGACGGGAAGTAGCTCATTTTTTGATTGATTGAAAAATGTATTAACAGTTTGCAGAATTACAGTACATTTCAAGCACAAACTCAATACAAAGGCTGTTAACTGTGAGTGGACGACCCAATTAAGCATTACACTTGTTTCCAATAGGGTCCACAATGTTCAATTCATCAAAAACATTTAGAGACGTACAAATAGACACTTCTATATAGACAAAGGACAGAACAGGAATTCATCATAAAGGAGGTAAAAAGGGAAAAGAAACATATACAGTGAGGGAAAAAAGGGGTGGGCGGTGGGGGGGATTCACGTTCAGCTCCGTTCATTTGTTTGTTTTCCTTGGAGGAGCTGCGTTTGGTCCCCAAGTCGGCTCCGTGGCCGTACCTTGAGTTGGCTGTGTGGCCGTGACCATCTCTTGTGTTGTCCTTGTGTTGGGTCCCCAAGTCGGCTCAGTGGCCGTACCTTGAGTTGGCTGTGTGGCCGTGACCGTCTCTTGTGTTGTCCTTGTGTTGGGTCCCCAAGTCGGCTCAGTGGCCGTACCTTGAGTCGGCTGTGTGGCCGCGACCGTCTCTTGTGTTGTCCTTGCGTCCGTGTTTGAGGGATTCCGATTTTACAGGGGCCAGTTTCGAATTGCAGCCGTCCGTAGGTGCCCTTTGAGAGCGGTTTTGAAGGAGTCAAGGGATTCGCATGTCTTAATGACTGTTGGTAGGGCGTTCCACATTTTGGTGGCATAGGAGCGAAATAACATGACATACATGTCTACAATGGATTTTTGTCATGGTACACATGTCTAGAGTTAGACAATATGTGATAGCCTTGCACCATGTTGTCACTGTCTGTAATAGATAACTATTCTAAATGCTAATTTTAACAACTTTTCTGTTAAACATATAGTCTGAGCATATAGTCCTTACCATTTTTCAAAGACAGAGGGTCAATACTAAGGCCTGACTCACACCTTCACAACAGATTGATGTATAGCTGATGCATGAGACTTATTGACTGATGCAAGCTCACAATGCATTTCCAATGGGAGTCACATGGTTTGACACAACATTTGTGTTGTATGAGGGGGTGGGGGGGCAGTCGAAACACAGCCGAAAGCCGTAGAACACAAATGTTGTGTCAAACCATGTGACTTCCATTGGAAATGCATTGGGGCAAGATGTAAACAAACCCTTTGTATACATCTAGCATCCAACAATGTTGTATGCTAGATCGAAAGGTGTGAGTGAAGCCTAAGAGAGAACCATCAGTTTTAAGTAGAATGCTTCATTCGTATGTTGAAAACTGTGTTTTGGCTTGGTGGATATAAATGGAGTGATAACACACAGAAAGCTACCACAGATGCAAGGCTATGACATTTTTCCTAGCACTAGGGGTGTATACCTTCCCAAAAATCACCATGAGAATTAATCCCCCCCCAGTTGATACCGACGATGACCCCAATTTTGGGTCCCTGGCTCAAGGCCTGTTCGATAAAGGTGCAACACACAGTCACCACATGCACGCGTGTATGCATGCACGCACACACAAATGCATGCCCATGTGGGTGGATCGCAGGCACACACAGACACGCACACAGACACGCACACGCACACGCACACACACTGCAAATCCCCTCTTCCACGCCAGTGGAAGACCAGAGGGAGAAACATCAAAGGCACATCTCCAGAGTGTACAAATGGAACCAAATGGACCCTTATTTAGTTAAATTAACACAGAGGATTTTAAAGTGTACACTGAGAGCTGTGATGGAATAAGTGTATTTTACTTAAGAAAAAGTAACAATACCACCATGCCTGGAATTGTAGGGGAAAACTCTTTGAATTTGAATGTGCACATAATGTAGGTCAGGAGGTTCCTTTACTGATAACATAATGCAGGTCAGGAGGCAGCAGGAGGTTCCTTTACTGATAACATAATGCAGGAGGCAGGAGGAGGTTCCTTTACTGATAACATAATGCAGGAGGCAGCAGGAGGTTCCTTTACTGATAACATAATGCAGGTCAGGCAGCAGGAGGTTCCTTTACTGATAACATAATGCAGGAGGCAGGAGGAGGTTCCTTTACTGATAACATAATGCAGGAGGCAACAGGAGGTTCCTTTACTGATAACATAATGCAGGAGGCAGTAGGAGGTTCCTTTACTGATAACATAATGCAGGAGCAGCAGGAGGTTCCTTTACTGATAACATAATGCAGGTCAGGAGGCAGCAGGAGGTTCCTTTACTGATAACATAATGCAGGTCAGGAGGCAGCAGGAGGTTCCTTTACTGATAACATAATGCAGGTCTGGAGGCAGCAGGAGGTTCCTTTACTGATAACATAATGCAGGTCTGGAGGCAACAGGAGGTTCCTTTACTGATAACATAATGCAGGAGGCAGCAGGAGGTTCCTTTACTGATAACATAATGCAGGAGGCAGCAGGAGGTTCCTTTACTGATAACATAATGCAGGAGGCAGCAGGAGGTTCCTTTACTGATAACATAATGCAGGAGGCAGCAGGAGGTTCCTTTACTGATAACATAATGCAGGTCAGGAGGCAACAGGAGGTTCCTTTACTGATAACATAATGCAGGAGGAGGTTCCTTTACTGATAACATAATGCAGGAGGCAGCAGGAGGTTCCTTTACTGATAACATAATGCAGGAGGCAGCAGGAGGTTCCTTTACTGATAACATAATGCAGGAGGAGGTTCCTTTACTGATAACATAATGCAGGAGGAGGTTCCTTTACTGATAACATAATGCAGGTCAGGAGGCAACAGGAGGTTCCTTTACTGATAACATAATGCAGGAGGAGGTTCCTTTACTGATAACATAATGCAGGAGGAGGTTCCTTTACTGATAACATAATGCAGGAGGCAGCAGGAGGTTCCTTTACTGATAACATAATGCAGGTCAGGAGGCAGCAGGAGGTTCCTTTACCGATAACATAATGCAGGAGGCAGCAGGAGGTTCCTTTACCGATAACATAATGCAGCAGGAGGTTCCTTTACTGATAACATAATGCAGGAGGCAACAGGAGGTTCCTTTACTGATAACATAATGCAGGAGGCAGCAGGAGGTTCCTTTACTGATAACATAATGCAGGAGGCAGGAGGAGGTTCCTTTACTGATAACATAATGCAGGAGGCAGCAGGAGGTTCCTTTACTGATAACATAATGCAGGAGGCAACAGGAGGTTCCTTTACTGATAACATAATGCAGGAGGCAGCAGGAGGTTCCTTTACTGATAACATCATGCAGGAGGCAGCAGGAGGTTCCTTTACTGATAACATAATGCAGGAGGCAGCAGGAGGTTCCTTTACTGATAACATAATGTAGGTCAGGAGGCAACAGGAGGTTCCTTTACTGATAACATAATGCAGGAGGCAGGAGGAGGTTCCTTTACTGATAACGAGTGCTTCCAAACTCTGACACTTAGAAAAATAATCATCTGCAAGGAATTTCTTGACGGGAAGTAGCTCATTTTTTGATTGATTGAAAAATGTATTAACAGTTTGCAGAATTACAGTACATTTCAAGCACAAACTCAATACAAAGGCTGTTAACTGTGAGTGGACGACCCAATTAAGCATTACACTTGTTTCCAATAGGGTCCACAATGTTCAATTCATCAAAAACATTTAGAGACGTACAAATAGACACTTCTATATAGACAAAGGACAGAACAGGAATTCATCATAAAGGAGGTAAAAAGGGAAAAGAAACATATACAGTGAGGGAAAAAAGGGGTGGGCGGTGGGGGGGATTCACGTTCAGCTCCGTTCATTTGTTTGTTTTCCTTGGAGGAGCTGCGTTTGGTCCCCAAGTCGGCTCCGTGGCCGTACCTTGAGTTGGCTGTGTGGCCGTGACCATCTCTTGTGTTGTCCTTGTGTTGGGTCCCCAAGTCGGCTCAGTGGCCGTACCTTGAGTTGGCTGTGTGGCCGTGACCGTCTCTTGTGTTGTCCTTGTGTTGGGTCCCCAAGTCGGCTCAGTGGCCGTACCTTGAGTCGGCTGTGTGGCCGCGACCGTCTCTTGTGTTGTCCTTGCGTCCGTGTTTGAGGGATTCCGATTTTACAGGGGCCAGTTTCGAATTGCAGCCGTCCGTAGGTGCCCTTTGAGAGCGGTTTTGAAGGAGTCAAGGGATTCGCATGTCTTAATGACTGTTGGTAGGGCGTTCCACATTTTGGTGGCATAGGAGCGAAATAACATGACATACATGTCTACAATGGATTTTTGTCATGGTACACATGTCTAGAGTTAGACAATATGTGATAGCCTTGCACCATGTTGTCACTGTCTGTAATAGATAACTATTCTAAATGCTAATTTTAACAACTTTTCTGTTAAACATATAGTCTGAGCATATAGTCCTTACCATTTTTCAAAGACAGAGGGTCAATACTAAGGCCTGACTCACACCTTCACAACAGATTGATGTATAGCTGATGCATGAGACTTATTGACTGATGCAAGCTCACAATGCATTTCCAATGGGAGTCACATGGTTTGACACAACATTTGTGTTGTATGAGGGGGTGGGGGGGCAGTCGAAACACAGCCGAAAGCCGTAGAACACAAATGTTGTGTCAAACCATGTGACTTCCATTGGAAATGCATTGGGGCAAGATGTAAACAAACCCTTTGTATACATCTAGCATCCAACAATGTTGTATGCTAGATCGAAAGGTGTGAGTGAAGCCTAAGAGAGAACCATCAGTTTTAAGTAGAATGCTTCATTCGTATGTTGAAAACTGTGTTTTGGCTTGGTGGATATAAATGGAGTGATAACACACAGAAAGCTACCACAGATGCAAGGCTATGACATTTTTCCTAGCACTAGGGGTGTATACCTTCCCAAAAATCACCATGAGAATTAATCCCCCCCCAGTTGATACCGACGATGACCCCAATTTTGGGTCCCTGGCTCAAGGCCTGTTCGATAAAGGTGCAACACACAGTCACCACATGCACGCGTGTATGCATGCACGCACACACAAATGCATGCCCATGTGGGTGGATCGCAGGCACACACAGACACGCACACAGACACGCACACGCACACGCACACACACTGCAAATCCCCTCTTCCACGCCAGTGGAAGACCAGAGGGAGAAACATCAAAGGCACATCTCCAGAGTGTACAAATGGAACCAAATGGACCCTTATTTAGTTAAATTAACACAGAGGATTTTAAAGTGTACACTGAGAGCTGTGATGGAATAAGTGTATTTTACTTAAGAAAAAGTAACAATACCACCATGCCTGGAATTGTAGGGGAAAACTCTTTGAATTTGAATGTGCACATAATGTAGGTCAGGAGGTTCCTTTACTGATAACATAATGCAGGTCAGGAGGCAGCAGGAGGTTCCTTTACTGATAACATAATGCAGGAGGCAGGAGGAGGTTCCTTTACTGATAACATAATGCAGGAGGCAGCAGGAGGTTCCTTTACTGATAACATAATGCAGGTCAGGCAGCAGGAGGTTCCTTTACTGATAACATAATGCAGGAGGCAGGAGGAGGTTCCTTTACTGATAACATAATGCAGGAGGCAACAGGAGGTTCCTTTACTGATAACATAATGCAGGAGGCAGTAGGAGGTTCCTTTACTGATAACATAATGCAGGAGCAGCAGGAGGTTCCTTTACTGATAACATAATGCAGGTCAGGAGGCAGCAGGAGGTTCCTTTACTGATAACATAATGCAGGTCAGGAGGCAGCAGGAGGTTCCTTTACTGATAACATAATGCAGGTCTGGAGGCAGCAGGAGGTTCCTTTACTGATAACATAATGCAGGTCTGGAGGCAACAGGAGGTTCCTTTACTGATAACATAATGCAGGAGGCAGCAGGAGGTTCCTTTACTGATAACATAATGCAGGAGGCAGCAGGAGGTTCCTTTACTGATAACATAATGCAGGAGGCAGCAGGAGGTTCCTTTACTGATAACATAATGCAGGAGGCAGCAGGAGGTTCCTTTACTGATAACATAATGCAGGTCAGGAGGCAACAGGAGGTTCCTTTACTGATAACATAATGCAGGAGGAGGTTCCTTTACTGATAACATAATGCAGGAGGCAGCAGGAGGTTCCTTTACTGATAACATAATGCAGGAGGCAGCAGGAGGTTCCTTTACTGATAACATAATGCAGGAGGAGGTTCCTTTACTGATAACATAATGCAGGAGGAGGTTCCTTTACTGATAACATAATGCAGGTCAGGAGGCAACAGGAGGTTCCTTTACTGATAACATAATGCAGGAGGAGGTTCCTTTACTGATAACATAATGCAGGAGGAGGTTCCTTTACTGATAACATAATGCAGGAGGCAGCAGGAGGTTCCTTTACTGATAACATAATGCAGGTCAGGAGGCAGCAGGAGGTTCCTTTACCGATAACATAATGCAGGAGGCAGCAGGAGGTTCCTTTACCGATAACATAATGCAGCAGGAGGTTCCTTTACTGATAACATAATGCAGGAGGCAACAGGAGGTTCCTTTACTGATAACATAATGCAGGAGGCAGCAGGAGGTTCCTTTACTGATAACATAATGCAGGAGGCAGGAGGAGGTTCCTTTACTGATAACATAATGCAGGAGGCAGCAGGAGGTTCCTTTACTGATAACATAATGCAGGAGGCAACAGGAGGTTCCTTTACTGATAACATAATGCAGGAGGCAGCAGGAGGTTCCTTTACTGATAACATCATGCAGGAGGCAGCAGGAGGTTCCTTTACTGATAACATAATGCAGGAGGCAGCAGGAGGTTCCTTTACTGATAACATAATGTAGGTCAGGAGGCAACAGGAGGTTCCTTTACTGATAACATAATGCAGGAGGCAGGAGGAGGTTCCTTTACTGATAACGAGTGCTTCCAAACTCTGACACTTAGAAAAATAATCATCTGCAAGGAATTTCTTGACGGGAAGTAGCTCATTTTTTGATTGATTGAAAAATGTATTAACAGTTTGCAGAATTACAGTACATTTCAAGCACAAACTCAATACAAAGGCTGTTAACTGTGAGTGGACGACCCAATTAAGCATTACACTTGTTTCCAATAGGGTCCACAATGTTCAATTCATCAAAAACATTTAGAGACGTACAAATAGACACTTCTATATAGACAAAGGACAGAACAGGAATTCATCATAAAGGAGGTAAAAAGGGAAAAGAAACATATACAGTGAGGGAAAAAAGGGGTGGGCGGTGGGGGGGATTCACGTTCAGCTCCGTTCATTTGTTTGTTTTCCTTGGAGGAGCTGCGTTTGGTCCCCAAGTCGGCTCCGTGGCCGTACCTTGAGTTGGCTGTGTGGCCGTGACCATCTCTTGTGTTGTCCTTGTGTTGGGTCCCCAAGTCGGCTCAGTGGCCGTACCTTGAGTTGGCTGTGTGGCCGTGACCGTCTCTTGTGTTGTCCTTGTGTTGGGTCCCCAAGTCGGCTCAGTGGCCGTACCTTGAGTCGGCTGTGTGGCCGCGACCGTCTCTTGTGTTGTCCTTGCGTCCGTGTTTGAGGGATTCCGATTTTACAGGGGCCAGTTTCGAATTGCAGCCGTCCGTAGGTGCCCTTTGAGAGCGGTTTTGAAGGAGTCAAGGGATTCGCATGTCTTAATGACTGTTGGTAGGGCGTTCCACATTTTGGTGGCATAGGAGCGAAATAACATGACATAACATGTCTACAATGGATTTTTATTAAACAAACACATTGTAGATAGAAAGAGGATAATGAGCTGCAATGTTGGTGAGTTTGACGTTATTTAATACAATTAGATTAGACTTAGACTTTTCTGTTTGGATGAATGGGCTGTCTGTGTCTATGGGAAGTTGCACCTAGTTACCACCTTGCTGGCAAGATGGCAGCCGCGTGCATATCATCATGGTATCCATGGCTCTGCCCAGTTGTTTACTAAATGGTATCCATGGCTCTGCCCAGTTGTTTACTAATGGTATCCATGGCTCTGCCCAGTTGTTTACTAATGGTATCCATGGCTCTGCCCAGTTGTTTACTAAATGGTCTATAGCTCTGATAACAATCACATCTTTACAGAATGTTTGATGTGGCACCGCACTGGACATCTACAACAGCAAAGCTTGGGAAAAGATTTTTAGTTGGAAATAAATGTAACCACCAATGTGACAATGGGTCAATTTGGTACAAATGCTTCATGTTAGCCAAGCCCACACCATTTGTTTGAGGGGATTATGTTTGATTATTGTAGTGGAGTAAAAGTAAAAGTATTGAAAATAATTGTACTTAGTACCTCCCAGCCCTGGCAGAGTTGTTCTGGAGTAGTTCCAACGGATTGTGTGGCCCTGGTTTTGCCCTAGTGGGACTGATTGAGGGCAGCTACTGGGACGTAAGTCGGGACTTGATCACCTGGGTCGCCTGAGTGAGGGGTATGATGTTCGAGAGACCCGAAACCCCGATGACCTTGGGATACATCACTGAGGATACGTCCCAGGTGCATTAATGCAATGTTTTTTGTTATAGATACCTACTGTACCAGTGTAAACAGGATTTTGTGTTGACGGTGGTTGTTAAGTGGTCAAATCTGAACAGTAACATTAATCCAACATACACTGATGATAGTGCTGACAAACAACTCTATGAATCTATATTATGATAATATGAAATCTATGAAAACGTTTTATATTATATGAAGTGGAGGTCCCTGCTTCATCTCTATCTCAGCTAGGGCGTCCTTGGGGCTGAAAAACATGAAGACCCCTGGTGTAAAAAACGCTGTATCTCCAGCCCCTTAGATCCTCTTTTAGGAGGATGATGTTTTGGAACGTTCACTGTTTAGGAAAAGCCATTTAGAAGAATCCTCCTCCCTTCCACTCGGCCTGCGTTGCAGGACTCTGTCTAATTCACTGTGCCTTGCATGCCTGCTGTGTGAACGACAGCATGCACTAATGTGCATCTGTGTCATCTGTGGCTGGCTGGGTGCGACAAACATGATCGGAATTATACATGGTGCTTATGCTAAGTGCCCTTTCTGATGGCAGATCGTTTTTTTTATCTAAAAAAAAGAAACATTTATCCTACCATAAAATCCTTCTCCATTTTCTCCTCAGTGGCTATAACCAGTGGTATAAAGTAACTAAGTACATGTACTCAGTACAAGTACTGTGCTTCATTACAATGTTGAGGTATTTTTTACTTTACTGGTGTATTTCCAATACTTTTTACTCCACACTAATATAGTACTTTTACTCCACTACTTTTGTACTTTTTTACTCAAGTGAATTCTGAATACCAGACGCTATAAAAATGTGAGATCTTCTTCCACCACTGGGTATAACAATGGATCTGAAATTGCACATTGGCCATGGACCATGGTCATATTTATTTATTGTTTACTGCATGCCTATCCTTGACGTGTTTCTCTTCACTGTTTGATTTCGATTTTCTCCTTTCTCTCTCTCCCAACCCTGGGGGCCCTTCTTCTTTTATTCTCCTCCTGAAAACAACCAAAACGGAGCTGGAACAACCAGGGCTCGACGCTTAGCATTTTTCCAAGTAGCACGTGTGCTACTAAGTTGAAAAATCTAGTAGCACACAAATTATTTTAGGAGCACGATGAAAAGTTATCAAATAATGTGTTTTTGAGGGGCGCTAGCCCTCCTATATACAGCTTTAGTCCCCACACGTCTCAATATCTGCCATTGACAATGAACGGAGAAATTAGGTCAAAATTCCGCTAAATATGACGTAAATTAAACATCAAAACATTAAACGCCATTGACATTGAAAGGAATATGTACGTCATATGTAAACGAGCAAATCAGCTAACCAATCACAGGCAACAGGCATTCTGATTGACCAGTATGAGATAATTCATGATGATGTATGATGATAAGAGTGCCCCTCACTTCACACAGGTGTGATTTTTCTTTAATACAGTGATATGAGGTAGGGGCGGGCAATATGAAAAAATATTATATCACAATATCTTTCAGAAATTATTGATATTCATCTGGATTTGTTTTTTTTATATAATCAATTTGTTTTTATGCTGATAGACTTAGTTTTTTATGCAAATGGATAGATAGAGGGATAGATAGATGGGCGACTGTGGCTCAGGAGGTAGAGCAGGTCGTCCAATGATCCATGGGTCGGCGGTTCGAATCCCGGCTCCTCCTGTCTACATGTCGAAGTGTCCTTGGGCAAGACACTGAACCCCAAATTGCTCCCGATGTGCTGGTTGGTACCTTGCATGGCTTCCGCCGCAATCGGTGTATGAATGGGTGAATGTATCTATCTATGTATGTATCTATGTAAAGCGCCTTGGATAAAGGCGCTTTACATATACTCACTAATGGAGTCACTCACTTCTCCATTTTCTCCTCAGTGGCTATAACCAGTGGTATAAAGTAACTAAGTACATGTACTCAGTACAAGTACTGTGCTTCATTACAATTCTGAGGTATTTTTACTTTAATGGCGTATTTCCAATACTTTTTACTCCAGTACTTTTACTCCTCTACTTTTGTACTTTTTTACTCAAGTAAATTCTGAACACCAGACGCTATAAAAATGTGAGATCTTCTTCCACCACTGGGTATAACAATGGATCTGAAATTGCACATTGGCCATGGACCATTGTCATATTTATTTATTGTTTACTGCATGCCTATCCTTGACACGTTTCTCTTCACTGTTTGATTTCATTTTTCTCCTCCCCCCCCCCCCCCCCTCCCCCCCTTCTTTTATTCTCCTCCTGAAAACAACCAAAACGGAGCTGCACAACAATCGATTTCCCCCACTTATTTACACCTGTAAACCTGTGATGTGGCGAGACAGTTGTCACCTCATAATTCTGATTCTGACATGCAGGCACAGAGGAAATACTTCACTTATTTGACACGTTAAGAAGAATGTCTGTACGTGTGGTGTGCCCCAGACTGTTAATTGGCCTGAAGGCTACTGTATGCGTTGAACAGGCTCCCTGAATTATACACACAATCATTAATATACAGTAAGCATGCAGATCATAGCACAGATACTAATACATACTGTACCAGTAACCAGTAAGACGCCCTGAGGGCGAGAAGCGACCTTGCCCTTTAGGGCGAGGTCGTGCACGCATCCACCTGGGTGACGGCAGACTGCTTGGGCGAGCGCTGGCGCTTTGGCATGGGGGTTCAGATCAACATTTGGAATTAATTCTGTACTGGCCATATATGGAGCGTGTCTTGAGTGTACAGGGTTTGATGAGGTCTCGCCATATATGGAGCGTGCATTGAGTATACAGGGTTTGATGAGGTCTGGCCATATATGGAGCGTGTCCTAAGTGTACAGGGTTTGATGAGGTCAGATCAACATGGATTGTCAGAACAGGTCAGCTCCATATATGGAGATCTAAGGGTGGCAGCGGGGGCAGTGTCTTGAGTGTACAGGGTTTGATGAGGTCTCGCCAATATATGGAGCGTGTCTTGAGTGTACAGGGTTTGATGAGGTCAGATCAACATATGTAATGTCAGAACAGGTCAGCTCCATCTAAGGGTGGCAGCCGGGGCAGTGTCTTGAATGTACAGGGTTTGATGAGGTCTCGCCATATATGGAGCGTGTCCTAAGTCTACAGGGTTTGATGAGGTCTCGCCATATATGGAGCGTGTCTTGAGTATACAGGGTTTGATGAGGTCTGGCCATATATGGAGCGTGTCCTAAGTCTACAGGGTTTGATGAGGTCAGAGCAACATGGATTGTCAGAATAGGTCAGCTCTATATATGGAGATCTAAGGGTGGCAGCGGGGGCAGTGTCTTGAGTGTACAATACAGGGTTTGATGAGGGCCCAGTTAGGGCCAGGCCTTAATTTTCCAGCCTGTTGAGCACTCTAGTTTTCGCTGGCTGCCGGGCACGGCTGCACTAATAACTTTGGGGCGGGCCCGTCTAGAGTTTGAATGGACAGGTATCACTCAAAAGGGAGACATCAAACAGGAAGGACGGGTGGGGTAGGACCAACATACGTATGGATGTCAGAACAGGTCAGATCCTAGGGATGGAGGTTTGAGGTCAGATGTTCTGTTCCCCCAGAACATCTGGGGGGGGGGGGGGGGGGTATATAATTTGTGGGTTACAGACAGTATACATGCGTTGCAAAAGCATATAGTACAAGCTTCTGTCTGGGGGGCATGCGGGGGGGGGGGGGGGGGTTCTGGGGGGGCATGCGGGGGGGGGGGGGGGGTGCGTGGCGTGCCCCCACGACGATTATAAGAACATTTCGTTCCTGTAGCTCAGAGTGTACCACTCTCGTCTCTCAGCCACAAAGCTTTACACCACTCCAGGTGGTTCGGTCAAGAACAACAAAGCACTTGGGTTGAGGGTTTTTACTGAAGAACGGGTTGTACAGAAAGCATGTGTGTGTGGTTCTGCAAACACACAAAAGACATAAAACATAACATTACAATCATTTCTATCAACAAAATATAACTGGCTAAACATACAAAGATCACCTGCCTAAAATATGCACACATTTCCAAACACTTTTACAACAGCACATAAATAAATCAGTACTCACAACAACAAGGAGACAACCACGCTGCTGTGGTCTGTACAGAATGAAGAGAAACTAGGCTTCACAAACTCTAAAGTGTGCTGTGCTGATTGCAGGGTGGATACAGGTGCTCACTAGTTGAGAATACAGCAGTGACAGGCTAAGGTCAATCTGCCCTCTGCCAGCCAACAGTTCTTAATTGAGGAGGTCAGCATGACCTCAGCTCAGTACTTGAGTATATTTGAGCTGGCCTTTTCCACACACTGTCTGTCTCTCTTTCTCTCTCTCTCTCACTCCCTCTCTCTCTGTTGCACTTGTACACTCTCAGAGTTAAATTGACACTGAGAGGATTTTACAGTGTATTGTACATTACTTGGAAATGCAGAAGAAAAGCTCCCACTGCCAAAGTGGCAGGCAGCAGCAGAGAGAATGTGGTTCTTATAATGCAGACAGACTTGACTATCAATGAGTCAGGATGTGTTGCATTGTCTGTGAAAGGTGTTGGAATAGAGTTCCACTCCTGTAAGGCTCTGACTGACAGGGCCGACTGACAGAAGGTGCTTATTTGTATCAGTGTGTGATGATGATATGCAGTCAGTCCTATCTGGTAATCTGGTGTGGGATTGTTCTCACACTAGCAGAACCCTTCCGTGCATACGTACGGTACGTGTGTGCGGGTTTCTGCGCGTGTCTTATCATAAATATTTCATTTAGCATGAAGGTGATTTTCTCCAATAACACCACAGCTATGTTTTGAAGGAAATGGAAAGGAAGGAGACAGGGGAGTCTATTAGTTCACCAAACAGGCTGCTCAAATTGATGAGGTCACAGGGGGGGGGGGGGGAGAGCTGTTAGGGCAAGGGACTCACACATACAGTTTGGGTATTTGTGGGCATGGCCTAGTCCACCGTTGTCTTCCAGGTTCAAACAACACGTGTATCAGAGTTTGTGAGACGGAGGTGATAGATTTATTTTGTCCTCCTAGCACAACACTGTGGTTGTTATACGTTATTATATGGGACATGGAACCTGCAACATGAAAGATGAAGAAAGGGACGAGACTGTAGACTGTCAAATAATTATGTGTGAGAGACCAGGATCAAACTGACTGAAGTTCTGATTCATATGATAATGTAGCTTCCGATGGGATGTACGGGATGGGACTTGAAACCGTACATAATTCTACTTGCTTAATCATATTTGAGTACATTTATAATCCTCCTTGGTTTCTAGTCAGCCTGGATGATCAATTAATTAAACTATCAGGACCAAACCTCTACATGGTTCACATACAATCATGAACACAGCTGACAAAGTTACACGTTTGATTTTTTGTTTTGGAAAGGTGGTGAACAAAGATTGTCTGCTTTGAAATAACTGACAATAACATGCGTTGATGGGTTGCATGTGGGTTTCGAGTTGACAGGCATGCAACTGATGTTCCCCCTTCTTCCCTCCCAGGCATGGAACTGATGTTCCCCCTTCTTCCCTCCCAGGCATGCAACTGATGTTCCCCCTTCTTCCCTCCCAGGCATGCAACTGATGTTCCCCCTTCTTCCCTCCCAGGCATGCAGCTGATGTTCCCCCTTCTTCCCTCCCAGGCATGCAGCTGATGTTCCCCCTTCTTCCCTCCCAGGCATGCAGCTGATGTTCCCCCTTCTTCCCTCCCAGGCATGCAGCTGATGTTCCCCCTTCTTCCCTCCCAGGCATGCAGCTGATGTTCCCCCTTCTTCCCTCCCAGGCATGCAGCTGATGTTCCCCCTTCTTCCCTCCCAGGCATGCAGCTGATGTTCCCCCTTCTTCCCTCCCAGGCATGCAGCTGATGTTCCCCCTTCTTCCCTCCCAGGCATGCAGCTGATGTTCCCCCTTCTTCCCTCCCAGGCATGCAGCTGATGTTCCCCCTTCTTCCCTCCCAGGCATGCAACTGATGTTCCCCCTTCTTCCCTCCCAGGCATGCAACTGATGTTCCCCCTTCTTCCCTCCCAGGCATGCAGCTGATGTTCCCCCTTCATCCCTCCCTGTATTGCGTACCAGTACTGATTGTTTAGGGGGTGCTGCACCATTCTAAACCTTCTCTTGCACCCCTCATCAGCACTCTCTCGGTCGACTGGTGGCCCTTAGTTACAATCCCTGATTGTTCGTATAGTCCTTGCTGCACACGTTGTGCTTTGCTCTGTTGGCACTGAGCTTCACTTTGTGCTTTGCTCTGTTGGCACTGAGCTTCACTTTGTGCTCTGCTCTGTTGGCACTGAGCTTCACTTTGCTCTGCTCTGTTGGCACTGAGCTTCACTTTGCTCTGCTCTGTTGGTGCTGAGCTTCACTTTGTGCTCTGCTCTGTTGGTACTGAGCTTCACTTTGTGCTTTGCTCTGTTGGTGCTGAGCTTCACTTTGTGCTCTGCTCTGTTGGTACTGAGCTTCACTTTGTGCTTTGCTCTGTTGGCACTGAGCTTCACTTTGTGCTTTGCTCTGTTGGTACTGAGCTTCACTTTGTGCTTTATGCTCTGTTGGTACTGAGCTTCACTTTGTGCTTTATGCTCTGTTGGTACTGAGCTTCACTTTGTGCTTTGCTCTGTTGGTACTGAGCTTCACTTTGTGCTTTATGCTCTGTTGGTACTGAGCTTCACTTTGTGCTTTGCTCTGTTGGTGCTGAGCTTCACTTTGTGCTTTGCTCTGTTGGTGCTGAGCTTCACTTTGTGCTTTGCTCTGTTGGTACTGAGCTTCACTTTGTGCTTTGCTCTGTTGGTGCTGAGCTTCACTTTGTGCTCTGTTGGTACTGAGCTTCACTTTGTGCTCTGCTCTGTTGGTACTGAGCTTCACTTTACGCTCTGTTGGTACTGAGCTTCACTTTGTGCTTTGCTCTGTTGGTACTGAGCTACACTTTGTGCTCTGCTCTGTTGGTACTGAGCTTCACTTTGTGCTCTGTTGGTACTGAGCTTCACTTTGTGCTTTATGCTCTGTTGGTACTGAGCTTCACTTTGTGCTTTATGCTCTGTTGGTACTGAGCTTCACTTTGTGCTCTGCTCTGTTGGTACTGAGCTTCACTTTGTGCTTTACTCTGTTGGTACTGAGCTTCACTTTGTGCTTTATGCTCTGTTGGCACTGAGCTTCACTTTGTGCTCTGCTCTGTTGGTACTGAGCTTCACTTTGTGCTTTATGCTCTGTTGGCACTGAGCTTCACTTTGTGCTCTGCTCTGTTGGTACTGAGCTTCACTTTGTGCTCTGCTCTGTTGGTATTGAGCTTCACTTTGTGCTCTGCTCTGTTGGTACTGAGCTTCACTTTGTGCTCTGTTGGCACTGAGCTTTACTTTGTGCTTTATGCTCTGTTGGTACTGAGCTTCACTTTGTGCTTTGCTCTGTTGGTACTGAGCTTCACTTTGTGCTCTGCTCTGTTGGTGCTGAGCTTCACTTTGTGCTCTGTTGGTACTGAGCTTCACTTTGTGCTCTGTTGGTACTGAGCTTCACTTTGTGCTCTGTTGGCACTGAGCTTCACTTTGTGCTCTGTTGGCACTGAGCTTCACTTTGTGCTTCATGCTCTGTTGGTACTGAGCTTCACTTTGTGCTCTGCTCTGTTGGTACTGAGCTTCACTTTGTGCTTTATGCTCTGTTGGTACTGAGCTTCACTTTGTGCTCTGTTGGTACTGAGCTTCACTTTGTGCTCTGTTGGCACTGAGCTTCACTTTGTGCTGCTCTGTTGGTACTGAGCCTCACTTTGTGCTCTGCTCTGTTGGTACTGAGCTTCACTTTGTGCTCTGTTGGCACTGAGCTTCACTTTGTGCTCTGTTGGCACTGAGCTTCACTTTGTGCTTTATGCTCTGTTGGTACTGAGCTTCACTTTGTGCTCTGCTCTGTTGGTACTGAGCTTCACTTTGTGCTTTATGCTCTGTTGGTACTGAGCTTCACTTTGTGCTCTGCTCTGTTGGTACTGAGCTTCACTTTGTGCTCTGTTGGTACTGAGCTTCACTTTGTGCTCTGTTGGCACTGAGCTTCACTTTGTGCTTTATGCTCTGTTGGTACTGAGCTTCACTTTGTGCTCTGCTCTGTTGGTACTGAGCTTCACTTTGTGCTTTATGCTCTGTTGGTACTGAGCTTCACTTTGTGCTCTGCTCTGTTGGTACTGAGCTTCACTTTGTGCTTTGCTCTGTTGGTACTGAGCTTCACTTTGTGCTCTGCTCTGTTGGTACTGAGCCTCACTTTGTGCTCTGCTCTGTTGGCACTGAGCTTCACTTTGTGCTTTATGCTCTGTTGGCACTGAGCTTCACTTTGTGCTGCTCTGTTGGTACTGAGCCTCACTTTGTGCTCTGTTGGTACTGAGCTTCACTTTGTGCTGCTCTGTTGGTACTGAGCCTCACTTTGTGCTCTGCTCTGTTGGTACTGAGCTTCACTTTGTGCTCTGCTCTGTTGGTACTGAGCTTCACTTTGTGCTTTATGCTCTGTTGGTACTGAGCTTCACTTTGTGCTCTGCTCTGTTGGCACTGAGCTTCACTTTGTGCTTTATGCTCTGTTGGCACTGAGCTTCACTTTGTGCTGCTCTGTTGGTACTGAGCCTCACTTTGTGCTCTGCTCTGTTGGTACTGAGCTTCACTTTGTGCTTTATGCTCTGTTGGTACTGAGCTTCACTTTGTGCTCTGTTGGTACTGAGCTTCACTTTGTGCTGCTCTGTTGGTACTGAGCTTCACTTTGTGCTTTATGCTCTGTTGGTACTGAGCTTCACTTTGTGCTGCTCTGTTGGTACTGAGCCTCACTTTGTGCTCTGCTCTGTTGGTACTGAGCTTCACTTTGTGCTTTATGCTCTGTTGGTACTGAGCTTCACTTTGTGCTCTGCTCTGTTGGTACTGAGCTTCACTTTGTGCTCTGTTGGTACTGAGCTTCACTTTGTGCTGCTCTGTTGGTACTGAGCCTCACTTTGTGCTCTGCTCTGTTGGTACTGAGCCTCACTTTGTGCTCTGCTCTGTTGGTACTGAGCTTCACTTTGTGCTCTGCTCTGTTGGTACTGAGCTTCACTTTGTGCTGCTCTGTTGGTACTGAGCCTCACTTTGTGCTCTGCTCTGTTGGTACTGAGCTTCACTTTGTGCTCTGTTGGTACTGAGCTTCACTTTGTGCTCTGTTGGCACTGAGCTTCACTTTGTGCTCTGTTGGCACTGAGCTTCACTTTGTGCTTCATGCTCTGTTGGTACTGAGCTTCACTTTGTGCTCTGCTCTGTTGGTACTGAGCTTCACTTTGTGCTTTATGCTCTGTTGGTACTGAGCTTCACTTTGTGCTCTGTTGGTACTGAGCTTCACTTTGTGCTCTGTTGGCACTGAGCTTCACTTTGTGCTGCTCTGTTGGTACTGAGCCTCACTTTGTGCTCTGCTCTGTTGGTACTGAGCTTCACTTTGTGCTCTGTTGGCACTGAGCTTCACTTTGTGCTCTGTTGGCACTGAGCTTCACTTTGTGCTTTATGCTCTGTTGGTACTGAGCTTCACTTTGTGCTCTGCTCTGTTGGTACTGAGCTTCACTTTGTGCTTTATGCTCTGTTGGTACTGAGCTTCACTTTGTGCTCTGCTCTGTTGGTACTGAGCTTCACTTTGTGCTCTGTTGGTACTGAGCTTCACTTTGTGCTCTGTTGGCACTGAGCTTCACTTTGTGCTTTATGCTCTGTTGGTACTGAGCTTCACTTTGTGCTCTGCTCTGTTGGTACTGAGCTTCACTTTGTGCTTTATGCTCTGTTGGTACTGAGCTTCACTTTGTGCTCTGCTCTGTTGGTACTGAGCTTCACTTTGTGCTTTGCTCTGTTGGTACTGAGCTTCACTTTGTGCTCTGCTCTGTTGGTACTGAGCCTCACTTTGTGCTCTGCTCTGTTGGCACTGAGCTTCACTTTGTGCTTTATGCTCTGTTGGCACTGAGCTTCACTTTGTGCTGCTCTGTTGGTACTGAGCCTCACTTTGTGCTCTGTTGGTACTGAGCTTCACTTTGTGCTGCTCTGTTGGTACTGAGCCTCACTTTGTGCTCTGCTCTGTTGGTACTGAGCTTCACTTTGTGCTCTGCTCTGTTGGTACTGAGCTTCACTTTGTGCTTTATGCTCTGTTGGTACTGAGCTTCACTTTGTGCTCTGCTCTGTTGGCACTGAGCTTCACTTTGTGCTTTATGCTCTGTTGGCACTGAGCTTCACTTTGTGCTGCTCTGTTGGTACTGAGCCTCACTTTGTGCTCTGCTCTGTTGGTACTGAGCTTCACTTTGTGCTTTATGCTCTGTTGGTACTGAGCTTCACTTTGTGCTCTGTTGGTACTGAGCTTCACTTTGTGCTGCTCTGTTGGTACTGAGCTTCACTTTGTGCTTTATGCTCTGTTGGTACTGAGCTTCACTTTGTGCTGCTCTGTTGGTACTGAGCCTCACTTTGTGCTCTGCTCTGTTGGTACTGAGCTTCACTTTGTGCTTTATGCTCTGTTGGTACTGAGCTTCACTTTGTGCTCTGCTCTGTTGGTACTGAGCTTCACTTTGTGCTCTGTTGGTACTGAGCTTCACTTTGTGCTGCTCTGTTGGTACTGAGCCTCACTTTGTGCTCTGCTCTGTTGGTACTGAGCCTCACTTTGTGCTCTGCTCTGTTGGTACTGAGCTTCACTTTGTGCTCTGCTCTGTTGGTACTGAGCTTCACTTTGTGCTGCTCTGTTGGTACTGAGCCTCACTTTGTGCTCTGCTCTGTTGGTACTGAGCTTCACTTTGTGCTTTATGCTCTGTTGGTACTGAGCTTCACTTTGTGCTCTGCTCTGTTGGCACTGAGCTTCACTTTGTGCTTTATGCTCTGTTGGCACTGAGCTTCACTTTGTGCTGCTCTGTTGGTACT
The DNA here is from genome assembly GCF_951216825.1 of Electrona antarctica. Taxonomy (NCBI): domain Eukaryota; kingdom Metazoa; phylum Chordata; class Actinopteri; order Myctophiformes; family Myctophidae; genus Electrona; species Electrona antarctica. The sequence continues at coordinate 5,731,899 of NC_136810.1, read as the reverse complement.
GAGCCTCACTTTGTGCTCTGCTCTGTTGGTACTGAGCTTCACTTTGTGCTTTATGCTCTGTTGGTACTGAGCTTCACTTTGTGCTCTGTTGGTACTGAGCTTCACTTTGTGCTGCTCTGTTGGTACTGAGCTTCACTTTGTGCTTTATGCTCTGTTGGTACTGAGCTTCACTTTGTGCTGCTCTGTTGGTACTGAGCCTCACTTTGTGCTCTGCTCTGTTGGTACTGAGCTTCACTTTGTGCTTTGCTCTGTTGGTGCTGAGCTTCACTTTGTGCTCTGTTGGTACTGAGCTTCACTTTGTGCTTTGCTCTGTTGGTGCTGAGCTTCACTTTGTGCTCTGTTGGTACTGAGCTTCACTTTGTGCTTTGCTCTGTTGGTACTGAGCTTCACTTTGTGCTCTGTTGGTACTGAGCTTCACTTTGTGCTCTGTTGGTACTGAGCTTCACTTTGTGCTCTGTTGGTACTGAGCTTCACTTTGTGCTTTATGCTCTGTGAATTCCTGCGAGGGACAGTCAGTACCTGTATGAGTGAGTGACAAGTAAACCCTGCTTGATTCCTGATACATGCCAAGAGACAGGAATAATAATGGGATTGTGAAGAATGGCAATATTGTTCTTGTCTTCAGCAGACAAACTAATTAAAGATTTAATGAGCTCTTGGAGTTACATTCAACTCGACTGTCACAGTAAGGTTTACAAGGTGTTAAAATAAGGGAAGAAGAATAGACTGTGGACTCATTATGCTGTAATTCGTTGCTGATTGTCATTAGAGTGGTATTGGTAGACCTATTGGCTTTGATGGTATGCTTAACAGATGGAGGAATGTTGAGTGCCCGCTGATATTATCATTTATATGCGAATGTGCATTGTTATTATGATAATATTTGCGTTTCATATTAATTGTTCTGCGGAGTGGATCATTATGGAGGTAATTGAGTTTAGGATGACCTATCGACTCTAAAGGTACGGTCACACATACAGCACGCAATGGTAGCGGAGTGGACAGAGTTACAGGAGTGGACAGAGTTACAGGAGTGGACAGAGTTACAGGAGTGGACAACGTGTCAATGTTCAACACGGTTGTCTTCCGTCAGATGGCATGTTTTGCGTCAATCAATGCACCCCAACCAGAAGCTTCATCCCTTCACTTGCATAGAATGGAAGTCAACGGGACGTGGCTGTTTTGCACTGTTGAAACATTACTACTACCCTATCCGACGGAGCATTGGTTCGAAGGAGCATTGGTTCGAAGGAGCATTGGTCCGAGGTGCGCTGGGGGTCGGGAGAGGGTTGGGGTTAGGTTTAGGTGTGCTGCCACAGGGGGAGGTTAGGGTGAGGGTTTGAGGTAGGTTGTCGTTCGGACCAATGCTCCGTCGGACCAAACACATGAACCCACCCTAAGGCCAATGTATGCTTGGAGTGACAAAATGTCGAATGACTGCTCGTCCTCGCTCGATGGCGACGTCAAAACGACAAAAACGTTTTCACGGAGGATGACCGACACTGGAAAAATAAAATGTTGCATACTCTGATTGGTTGGGAAGACGAGGTCAAGCTCGGTTACCACAGAGACGCGCGGCGCAAGACCACATTCACTTCTTTGTTTAGCAAACACTTTTTTATTGAAAACTACGGACCTACGGGTTATAAATGCATTGCAGACCTAAACCGGACAGGTGGGGCAGCAGGGTAAGCACCTTAGATTTTGCATTTTGTACATCTTCAGAGCTCTCCGGAGGCTGTGGGATTTCGGTCTCCTCACCATGGGCAATGAGTCTTTAGACTCTCGTAGATTGATGTCAGAATCGATAAATACATCTACGAGAGTCTACATTTTACTGATTTTAGGCTATTTATATTTTCTGACAAAGCTGTCGGCAAGTATGAATGCTCAATTCTCAGAGCGTAGTGGCACATAATGCGATGCGTGATGCTCGACACTTTTTGCTCCAAGCTCCAATGCGTACAGTTTTTTATTTATTTCACAATTTATGAGAAAAGTACTGCCGTAGCAGACAACCCGCAGCACTCCAGGTTCAAACACAATCCTTCTAGGTGCAAGGCCATACAGGCCAAAACGCGTACGTTTTCATTCTCAGAGGTAAATAAAAATCATGTAAAAGGACATACAATGAGTGCTGGCATTTTCTTCACCTCAATTTCACAATTTATAACATAATTATATTGTGAATCAGTTAGAGAATACTGTAAGTGATGTCTAATTGCCTGTGGAAGTCAGTGAGAGAAAGAGTAAGTTGTTGCATGGAGATGAAATGAGGTGAGAGGTGGTCACGCAGTACAAAACCCCAGGCGCTGCATTCTTGCAGCTTTAGACACCGTTTGAAATGTGAGTTCATATGTCAGCTTTATCCATGGAGCCCTGTGTGTGTGTGTGTGTGTGTGTGTGTGTGTGTGTGTGTGTGTGTGTGTGTGTGTGTGTGTGTGTGTGTGTGTGTGTGTGTGTGTGTGTGTGTGTGTGTGTGTGTGTGTGTGTGTGTGTGTGTGTGTGTGTGTGTGTGTGTGTGTGTGTGTGTGTGTGTGTGTGTGTGTGTGTGTGTGTGTGTGTGTGTGTGTGTGTGTGTGTGTGTGTGTGTGTGTGTGTGTGTGTGTGTGTGTGTGTGTGTGTGTGTGTGTGTGTGTGTGACGCACACAGCTCCCTGACTTCCTGCATTTCTCTACCGATGCTTTTCACTGCATGCCTGCTGCTTGTGTGTGTCAGGATATGATTTTAGGACCCAGAAGCGGACAGAAACAGTTTGAAGGTTTAAACAGAGTTTAATTGTAATTCTGCAGTTCACAGGAATTGAAGTCAAACAGCCATGAGCATAAATCCACAAAAACCCTGGCAATCAAGTCCAATATCCGGCAGGCCAAAGGAAGGTCAAAATCCAGGCAGGTGGTCAAAAACAAAGGCTAAATGCAAGCAGACTGAGGCAGAGGAGCAGCGAGCACAGGGACACAAGAATATAATCTGGCAGAGAACAAAGAGACAAGCAGGGTTTAAGTAGACTGAGTGTGACAAACGAACAGAGTGCAGGTGTGAAGCTCCACTCTGATTGGCTGATTGAGAGTGAGCAGATGAGTGGGAGTGACGGCACTGGAATGACAAGAAATGACAATTAGTCAGGGCAGAAACACATAAGGCAACAACTAGATGTAGTCACACCCACAGGCAGGCCCAGACTCAGACTGTATTCCTGACAGTGTGTGTGTGTGTGTGTGTCTGTGTGCGTTTGTGTATCACAGGCTTAAAATAGGAAATCTCTACCACTGTATTTTAATTCTCTCCCCATTGAGCCGACATTCACCTTCGCTCATTGCTTAAATTAAACATTGCTAATACTTCATGAATCAGGATTCATGACTCACACGGGGGTCATTGGCGTCCGTGCTCGCAGATGCAATTTGTATTAATTTAGTTCCGTGTGGAGATATTTGTATTTTAATTTCTTCCGGGTTAATTTCTCCCGCAACAAGGGATACATAGGCGAACGCCTGACGTTAATTATGCCCTCCAGCTCAATGTTCTGGTGTAGCGTGTTGTCATCCTGGAGAGAGCAGAGAGGGTCTTACAGTAAGCTCTGGTGTTGACGTTGTACTGTTGGTGTGTCTCTGTAATGAGCTTTACATTATTCAGTAACCCCCCCCCCCCCCCTTAGCTTTCTATCTGTGCTTCTGTACTGTACATCGTCTCTGTCTTGTGGAAACCTCATTAATATGTGTCCAAACTGTTGCTTTTCAGGATTCAAATATAGCAAAAAATATCAAAAGTAGCAGATCTACAAGCTCCAACCACGCTCCTCCACACACACACACACACACACACACACACACACACACACACACACACACACACACACACACACACACACACACACACACACACACACACACACACACACACACAAAAACAAGTTCAAATATGGAGATAATAGTTTTCGGCCCGACAGCCAGTGGCGTGCACATATAGACACTAGTGGGTGCTAGAGCACCCCCTGCCCTTTTGGCAATGGGCCCTTTAGAAAAAAAAAAAAAACTTTTTATTTTTTTATTTTATTTTATTATTATTTTTTGTACAGTTACACTGTACAGTATGTGGACCATGGTAACATTGATCAATTCTTGATAAAAAGCTTCTAATATATTATTTAGGTCCCACAATCTATAAATCTCACACTATTAAGGCAACCGGCCGGTTCCACGCGCTGCACAAAGTGCCCTTTTTTTTCCACTTGAGCACCTGCCCCTCTAAATGTCTGTGCACGCCACTGCCGACAGCAACGATATAGAACACATTATCGCTGTCAGGCAGAAACCTTTCCACCATTTCATTGGTTTAATATATATATATATATATATATATATATATATATATATATATATACTGTATATATTGGTCGCGAACATCCCCTTCCCACACACACACACACACACACATACACACACACACACACACACACACACACACACACACACACACACACATACACACACACACACACACACGGTTGCCAGTGAGTCTATGTGTACAGCAGCTCTTGTGACAACCTTTTTTTTCCGTACCGACAAGCCACTTATCACTTATGAGCTTTATTTAGCTACTCCCCCAACGAGAGGATTAACAGCAGTGATCAACAGAGCGGCACGCAGGGACACGGAACACACACACGTGCATGTTGCACACATGCACATACATGCTACACAGCAGGGCTATATATATATATTTATATTTTAATTGATGATAATTGCGGTTTTAAATGTGTTTTGGAAAGATATAAATAAATATGTGGCACAAATCGCTGTAACAAAGAAATGATTGACTTTGTACTTTCAAACGTTAAAAAAACGTATAGTGGAAATAGCCATTATTTAAGTAGGCGATTATTTAATAATTATGACAGGCCTGTACTGCCCTAGAAGGCCAAGGTGCAGTAACTATGTTTTTGGACATACCGACTTACTTGCGTATCCTTGGGGGATAAACAATTACCTCAACAACAGACACAGGGTGAAAGTAGGCAAAAACGGGCATTAATGCCAAATGGTTTTTTCCCGGTTAATTCCCTGATTACGGGATGTTAACGGACATCTGTGGACATTTACCGAGAAAACAATTTACTGAAGATTTGTGGACATCTGTGGACATCTACATGGAATCTACTCCCCATGCTCAACAAAGACACAGCATGGGGTCTGATCCTTGCACATTGACCCTTTGTTTAAAGAAGGGCAGGGGGAGCACCCCCCCCCCTCCGCCTACCCAGCCATGCACAGCCAATGAATTTCCTTCTCAGTATGGCCAATCAGGTTATCATGCTTTTGACTTTGAAATCTTAACTGCCAGCCAGCCGGATGAAAATCAGTTGACTGACTTGAATGAAGGTAAGCTAAGCTTCTAGCCTAGATCATGTATTTCTAAATTGTTAGTAGGATACAATATTGTGCTTGTTTTGTTTGTTTGTTTTTCTAAAGTAACTGATTATATAACTTGCATTTATCAATTACATGTCTGAGTTGTCTGATTATTCGTTTTTTTGAAAGAAAAAAAATGCTCTGTACATGTATTAAGTTTATTTAAGCCCTTCTAGAATCAACTATGCGTCTTCTCTTCAACAGTTTGTTCTTCACATCATTTTGCATTTATGACGGGTTCCAGAGGTTTTAACAGGTAAGTTAGCAGACAAAGAAACAAACACACACACACACACACACACACACACACACACACACACACACACACACACACACACACACACACACACAGCACCAACCTGTTGGAGGTCAGTGGGGGAAGTTTTCATGTGAGTTAAGAGACAATGGGATGCCAGGAAATGCTACTTCTAACTCCTCTCTTCTCCTCAACAGTATCAACTCTCTCCCCGACATAGATGGTGTCATTATAACAGGTAAGAAAATATATAGACTTTTGTTTCTTTTTTCCCCCCATAAGTGTCCTGTGTATTTAATTCATAAAGGCATTGAGGGGAGGGGAATTTCCGGTGATAAGATTAGACTTTTGAATTGTGTTTGTTTAAACAACTAAATACATCCTAATGTTTGTGTGTATTACTTCACAGGAAATGCTTTTCCTGGAATCAAACTAATATGCTTCTATCTTCTGCTCAACAGCATAGGAGCAGGTCGTCATTGATTGATTGATTGATTGATTGAAGAATTTATTAACAGTTTGCAGAATTACAGTACATTTCAAGCACAAACTCAATACAAAGGCTGTTAACTGTGAGTGGACGACCCAATTAAGCATTACACTTGTTTCCAACAGGGTCCACCATGTTCAAATCATCAAAACATTTAGAGACGTACAAATAGACAATTCTATAGACAGAACAGGAATTCATCAAAAAGGAGGTAAAAAGGGAAAAGAGATCAGTAGCTATGAACCACCACCCCCAGTGGGGTGGTGGCATGAAACAGACTTCCAATCAGATGCGTTTTTTTGAGCATGCCCAGAAGTGCTTTGGTAGTATGTAAATGTACGTTTTCTTCATGCCAATAAAGCTCCATTGAATTGGGAGGGGGTTGTGGGGGGTGGGGGGGATTCTTGCCCAAGAGGTGTGACTAGGAAGCAGCCACAGCAGGGGGCCTTGCATATTTAAGTTGGTACAATTCGGACCTCTACATACCGGTAGATTTTCTGATTACAGGCTGGTAAACAACCGTAATCACCCGTAAATTTACTGGATTTACATGGCCTCTACATGTAGTATATCTGCCCGTAATCTTTGTTTTTTGCGCAGTGAGATCTACAATTAGTGTATTATCACTTGTGCCTGTATCTCATTTGGCTGACCAGTTGAAACACTTTTAAACCCATTTATCTTTTTTTTTTAGTGGTGCAACCACTCCTATAGACAGCTATGTGTGTCCCTGGTTGGGTCCCTGGCCTGGCTGTGTCTCTGGGTCCCTGGCTGGGTCTGTCCGAGCATGAAACTAGCTGACACTAAGGGCAGTATTATGCGTGTCTTAAATACCAGGTCTTATTACTTAACTTAAGACCTGGAGGCGTGATCAATGCCATTTGGCCATTCTGAGTGGCCAACCATTTCGGACGTGGGGCGGCTCGCCAGAACCGGGGCGGCCCCCTGGGCGCATTCCTGGGGGTCTGGAACTTCCGGGGACCGCCAGGGGACCCCCACACGGAGTTGCACCACTCACTTCACACGGGTATGATTTTTTTGGGGCTTTTTTGGGCATGCCTGCACCTCTTATTATTAGTCAGTGGATGCCGTTATCCTTAAGGGACGCTTAAAAAGTCCAAACTAGAGCTGCTTTTGATCTAGACTTCAGCATAGGAAGCCTATTTAACTTTGAACATGCAGTTATAATTTATGATGTCCTCTTTCGTCTCCTTCAGGTGAGGCGTAGGGAGAGAGTTTCTGCTCTCCTGGGGCATCTTTCGCAGCCAATTCTTTATTTAAAACTCGCTCGCAGATCAGAGAAAAAAACTACTCACATAATGATATACACAGGCTTGCAGATGTGCGGTTTACGCTCGCTGACGCAGAACCGGTGAAGGCGCAACACGGTATTATCCCATTTTGGGCGGGAACCCCTTTTGGTGTTAGCATTATGTTATGCTTTAGCTATTGAAAAATAGCAGATCTACAAGCTCCTAGCACGCCACCGAGTGGCGCGCTACGAGCTTGTAGATCTGCTTTTTTTGAAAAGTCGTGAAAATGTGTTGCAAATCTTTGAATATATATTTCAGAGCGAAAGATTTTAGCTTCTGGGGGGTCCCTGGAACTACATATTTTGAGATGGGGGTGAGATCATTTTGGGGGTCCTTGACATGAAAAAGGTTGAGCACCACTAACATAGAAACATGGGTTTTTCAGAAAAGATTTAGGATTTAGAAGCCTTTTTTTTTAATCAAACTCAGTCCAAAATGGGTTATACTAACATTAGAATTCAAAGTTCAAAGTGTTTAATCCAGTCAACAGAGAACAGACGAGGGGCACAACCAGGAGATCTACCACAGTGTAGGGCTGGCCTGCAGGCACATTTAGCTGCAGCATTCTTAATGTTTGGGAATTATAAGGTCGCCAGTTTGCCCACTGGCCCTCCTATGTATCAAAGTGCCTCTGAGCAACACTGGTGGAAAACATACTAGATTCATTTTACGTAAGTATCTGCATTGTAGAAACACTTTGTTACAAGTTAAAGTGCGGCTGTGGCTCAGGAGGTAGAGCAGGTCGTCCAATGATCCCTGGGTCGGCGGTTCGAATCCCGGCCCCTCCTGTCCACATGTTGAAGTGTCCTTGGGCAAGACACTGAACCCTACATTGCCTCCAATGAGTTAGTCGGTGTGAGCTTGCCACCATTGGTGTGTGAATGTGGGAAGTGAGGACGCTGGCGTCGACTGTTCGCCGCTTCACCTCCCAATGTATGAATGAATGAACCATTGTAAAGCGCTTTGAGCACTTGGAAAAGCGCTATAAAATGCAATTCATTCATTAAAAGTCCAGTAATTAAAATGTATGTGGGTAAAAGGTTAAAGTACCAAAAGTAAAAGTGCTCATTATGCAGTAGGCCTACTGTATGTTCTGTTTTATTTCCACACTCTGCCAACAACCTACCAACAGTTATACTGTATGAAGAAAGGTGGTCTGAGGAGGTTTGGAGTAAAACCTCTAGAATTCCTGTTGTCCACTAGTGTCTGCAGTCACCAGAAATGGTGAAATCTTTGAGACAAATTTCGTCAAAGCCAGACAGAGTTTGAAGTAAACAAACATTGGCGCGGAGATCCAGTTGTCAAAACCACAGAGGGCAGCTGGGGTCTAATGTTCAGCACTCAAGCGGAGCTATTATGTATAAAACAATATGGTCCTCAGAGAACTTGTTCAGTTTCGGCAAGCTGTTAAAAGTTTTGAATTTGTTTTGAAGTATGTGCTAACCTTACCTCGCAGGGAATTAAGCAGATGTTCAGACAGGAATTGGGTGCTGGAATTTCTTACTAACCCTTTTTTTTTACAAAAGTAAGTGGATAATATGTAACCTATATTGACCCAAAAATAAAGATATAGGGGGCTGGTCCTTTAAGAAAAGCGTAAATGGTGCATTTATATAGCACCTTTATCCAAGGCGCTTTACATAGAAATTGTGCATTACATTCACCCATTCACACACACATTCATACACCGATTGCGGCGGAAGCCATGCAAGGTACCAACCAGCACATCGGGAGCAATTTGGGGTTCAGTGTCTTGCCCAAGGACACTTCGACATGTGGACAGGAGGAGCCGGGATTCGAACCGCCGACCCATGGATCATTGGACGACCTGCTCTACCTCCTGAGCCACAGTCGCCCCGTAGTAGGAGGGGTCTAACGCCAGCACACGTAGACCAGGAAGAGTGCAGCAACAACACTTCATGGACTAACCTGTCACATCATCTAGATCAGATGTAAACACAAAACTAAAACAAATTGCGTGATTGAATAGGAGTTATAGCGTTTGACCCACATGGACGGTAAATCCGCTAATTCCTTATGAAACGCTTGGCATGTTTTTTCTTTCAATGACGAATGGATACACGTCTTCATATACGGTAAGAAAACAGCTTGTGCGAAACTCCCCTTTAACCTCAATCTGGTGGTGCTCGGGTGGCGCAGTGGTAGAAGTATAATAACTGCCGCTTGGGAGCAGCTTGGGAACGATCCAAGTTGGGAACCTAGTATGCAATACCCGTTGTCATAGGCATAGCACTCATTTTAACCGTCTGTCTGTGTCCCTTTTGTGCCCATATACTGTATGGCAGGGTTCCCCAATTAATTTTCCTCGAGGGCCATATTTTGACTAGGGTACCAGGCTGGGGGCCGAGTCCGCACGCGTGAGGTCGAGGTCTTGCCCTGAAAATTCATTTTCAGGGCAGGACCCCATTTGAAAAGGATGCCCAGTTTGACATGCATAGGCTACTGACCCCCATTTAATGCGATTTATATCTGGGACCCCCGCGGGCCGCCTATTGGGGAACCCTGTTGTATGGCATGGAGATCTGACTCTGTATCTGCCTGTCTGCTGTGATTAAAACCCATTTTGGGCGGGAACCCTTTTTGGTGTTAGCATCATGTTATGCTTTAGCTATTGAAAAATAGCAGATCTACAAGCTCATAGCGCGCCACCGAGTGGCGCGCTACGAGCTTGTAGGTCTGCTATTTTTTTTAAATCGAAGAACCACTGACATAGAAACATAGCTTTTTCAGAAAACTGTCAGGATGTAGAAGACATTTTTAGAATCTGATCTCAGGTCAAAATGGGTTAAAGAGTGCAAACAGACTGTGAAAGGTGGACTGGTTAAGGTTAAGTAATCAAATGGCAGGTGTGGGGTTGCCATGGAAATAAATTGACTGAGGCAGAGGCTGGGAATTCACTTATAGGCTCATTAGGTCCACTGGCAGAGCGGCCAGTACAGAGACGTGGTGCATGTATTGATGATGTAAGATGAGGAGATAAGTTGCAGGTGGGGGAAATGGGTGGGGAAACCCAGGTGAAGTGAATAGAGGGTATGCGCATTCTTAAAGTGAGTCTGAGTCTGACTCTTAGCTGGAATGATGCATTCCTCATTACTATTCTAGGGCTGATGAGCGCTAATTATCTGCCTTGGCTCTGATTAGTCTCTATGTAACGAGCTAATTAAAGGGGGCCTTGTAAAATCATCGTTGCCATTACCGCCGAGACATGGTGAGGAAAGACACCGGCACGCAGGAGGAGGCGAGCCACGCGACCCGCCCCACTCCCCACCAAAAGTATGACGTGTCGACTAACTGTTAATTAAGTGGTGCAGTTTTTGGTTTGGTCTTGTTGATTAAGTGCTTAATCTGGCTTGAAGAATAGAAAGATTATACCCACTTATTATGCCTCAACATTGGTGGAAACTAACTTAGTACATTTACTTACTTAAGTACTGTAGCCTCCACAAGCTGGCCACAAACTTTATCTAGTTTGTTGTGAGACTGTAGATCTGCTATTTTTGAAAGATTTTGAAAATTTGGGGGGAAAAAAAATATTTGTGAAAAACAAAATGTATGTTGATTTTATGTTAGGTAGATAATAGTTTGATAGTCGATGCTTTTGTACTTTTACCCAGTAACATTTTGAATGTACGTATACAGTAGGCCTTTTACTTTTACTACTGCATTTCTACATTATGATATCTGAGCACAATACTGCTGTTTGGATTCTTGTTGATTTCATTTCTACATTATGATATCTGAGCACAATACTGCTGTTTGGATTCTTGTTGATTTCATTTCTACATTATATCTGAGCACAATACTGCTGTTTGGATTCTTGTTGATTTCATTTCTACATTATGATATCTGAGCACAATACTGCTGTTTGGATTCTTGTTGATTTCATTTCTACATTATGATATCTGAGCACAATACTGCTGTTTGGATTCTTGTTGATTTCATTTCTACATTATGATATCTGAGCACAATACTGCTGTTTGGATTCTTGTTGATTCGTGTTGATTAAGTTCTTCCAGCTCAGAATAGAAACGTTATCCCCACTTATTATGCATCAGGAATGGATGGTTCTCTTTACAGAGCAGGGTGCGCTGCCTTAACCGTTGCATGCACCGGCACTGTTGACATTTTTAGAAGATAGTGTCGGAACATTGATTACTTTCTCTGTCCCTAGTGACGCAGTGGCCATTTATCCAAATGAGCTATCTGTGCTCTGTGTGGGAACTCCCCCCCCCCCCCCCCCTCTCCGCAGGGCAATGCAAAAGCTTCGGGAAGAAAGATAGATTAATTCTCTCCTCTAGCTTCTTCATCCCTCTGTTAGTATCCCTCTAACAATCCTTTTATGAGCTATCACATAGTTTACTGCGATTGTGTTGCAGTTATTCAAGACTAGACTCAGACTAGAGTGCAGAACCTTCTGTTTCGCCCCAAAATGTCTCTTTCTCCTGCTTACAGACGCATTGTTGATTTACATCTGAGGCATGTTGAAATGCCTTATTCCATTTAACAATGGAACCGCCGTTGAAGGAATCTCGCATAGTAAATAATTCCACCCACTCCTGTATGTATGCATGGTGTGACAATAAAGTTGAACTTGTTGGCACATTGATCCTTAATGTACCAAGATACTGAAGATAGCCAAACCCACGCGCCTCAACAACACTTGAGGCGCGTGCGAAAAATGTTAAACAAAATTGGCCGCCTCAGTGGGCAAAGTATGATTGCATGCCTCTCCCCGCCCCATCCCATCCCATCTCTTGGAATAAGACTCGCGACCTACTTCTGTTCTGGTCTCCTATGGGGGCGGGCACTCACGTTACACAGATACAGGAAATCAATCAAAGTTTGCGAGACTTTGCTTTCCCTTTGTCTTTGCCACCGAGATGCCTGCCTGTCTCCACATATATAGTCATCGTGTGAGACAGTGTGAAATTCAATGTCAAAGCTTTGAACTCTCATTTCGAAGACCTTCAATTTAAATAAATAAATACATCGTAATTCTCTAAGCTGTATTTCAAACTGTTGAAATGTTTTAATACAAGCATGGAAGTATGTGGATTAGGACATTTGAGTTGAGCATTAGACCGAAGAATATGGCATTGGTCGGTCGGGCTGTATTGCTAACAAAGGTATGTTGTGGAGACTGGTTTAGTCAGAGCTCCAGCGAGTCGTGACGGAGCACACCACCTAGTGAAGCTCTTACTGTTCCTGTAGACTGTGGATCAAGCAGCGTACGTGTTTCTGTAGACTGTGGATCAAGCAGCGTATGTGTTTCTGTAGACTGTGGATCAAGCAGCGTATGTGTTTCTGTAGACTGTGGATCAAGCAGCGTACGTGTTTCTATAGACTGTGGATCAAGCAGCGTACGTGTTTCTGTAGACTGTGGATCAAGCAGCGTACGTGTTTCTGTAGACTGTGGATCAAGCAGCGTACGTGTTTCTGTAGACTGTGGATCAAGCAGCGTATGTGTTTCTGTAGACTGTGGATCAAGCAGCGTATGTGTTTCTGTAGACTGTGGATCAAGCAGCGTACGTGTTTCTATAGACTGTGGATCAAGCAGCGTACGTGTTTCTGTAGACTGTGGATCAAGCAGCGTACGTGTTTCTATAGACTGTGGATCAAGCAGCGTACGTGTTTCTATAGACTGTGGATCAAGCAGCGTACGTGTTTCTGTAGACTGTGGATCAAGCAGCGTATGTGTTTCTGTAGACTGTGGATCAAGCAGCGTATGTGTTTCTGTAGACTGTGGATCAAGCAGCGTACGTGTTTCTATAGACTGTGGATCAAGCAGCGTACGTGTTTCTGTAGACTGTGGATCAAGCAGCGTACGTGTTTCTATAGACTGTGGATCAAGCAGCGTACGTGTGTTTCTGTAGACTGTGGATCAAGCAGCGTACGTGTTTCTATAGACTGTGGATCAAGCAGCGTATGTGTTTCTGTAGACTGTGGATCAAGCAGCGTACGTGTTTCTATAGACTGTGGATCAAGCAGCGTACGTGTTTCTGTAGACTGTGGATCAAGCAGCGTACGTGTTTCTGTAGACTGGATCAAGCAGCGTACGTGTTTCTGTAGACTGTGGATCAAGCAGCGTACGTGTTTCTGTAGACTGTGGATCAAGCAGCGTACGTGTTTCTGTAGACTGTGGATCAAGCAGTGTACGTGTTTCTGTAGACTGTGGATCAAGCAGCGTACGTGTTTCTGTAGACTGTGGATCAAGCAGCGTACGTGTTTCTGTAGACTGTGGATCAAGCAGCGTACGTGTTTCTGTAGACTGTGGATCAAGCAGCGTATGTGTTTCTGTAGACGGTGGATCAAGCAGCGTACGTGTTTCTGTAGACGGTGGATCAAGCAGCGTACGTGTTTCTGTAGACTGTGGATCAAGCAGCGTACGTGTTTCTGTAGACGGTGGATCAAGCAGCGTACGTGTTTCTGTAGACTGTGGATCAAGCAGCGTACGTGTTTCTGTAGACTGTGGATCAAGCAGCGTACGTGTTTCTATAGACTGTGGATCAAGCAGCGTACGTGTTTCTATAGACTGTGGATCAAGCAGCGTACGTGTTTCTGTAGACTGTGGATCAAGCAGCGTACGTGTTTCTATAGACTGTGGATCAAGCAGCGTACGTGTTTCTATAGACTGTGGATCAAGCAGCGTACGTGTTTCTGTAGACTGTGGATCAAGCAGCGTACGTGTTTCTGTAGACTGTGGATCAAGCAGCGTACGTGTTTCTGTAGACTGTGGATCAAGCAGCGTACGTGTTTCTGTAGACTGTGGATCAAGCATCGTACGTGTTTCTGTAGACTGTGGATCAAGCAGCGTACGTGTTTCTATAGACTGTGGATCAAGCAGCGTACGTGTTTCTATAGACTGTGGATCAAGCAGCGTACGTGTTTCTGTAGACTGTGGATCAAGCAGCGTACGTGTTTCTGTAGACTGTGGATCAAGCAGCGTACGTGTTTCTATAGACTGTGGATCAAGCAGCGTACGTGTTTCTGTAGACTGTGGATCAAGCAGCGTACGTGTTTCTATAGACTGTGGATCAAGCAGCGTACGTGTTTCTGTAGACTGTGGATCAAGCAGCGTACGTGTTTCTATAGACTGTGGATCAAGCAGCGTATGTGTTTCTGTAGACTGTGGATCAAGCAGCGTACGTGTTTCTATAGACTGTGGATCAAGCAGCGTATGTGTTTCTGTAGACTGTGGATCAAGCAGCGTACGTGTTTCTGTAGACTGTGGATCAAGCAGCGTACGTGTTTCTGTAGACTGTGGATCAAGCAGCGTATGTGTTTCTGTAGACTGTGGATCAAGCAGCGTACGTGTTTCTGTAGACTGTGGATCAAGCAGCGTACGTGTTTCTGTAGACGGTGGATCAAGCAGCGTACGTGTTTCTATAGACTGTGGATCAGGCAGCGTACGTGTTTCTGTAGACTGTGGATCAAACAGCGTACGTGTTTCTGTAGACTGTGGATCAAGCAGCGTACGTGTTTCTATAGACTGTGGATCAAGCAGCGTATGTGTTTCTGTAGACTGTGGATCAAGCAGCGTACGTGTTTCTATAGACTGTGGATCAAGCAGCGTATGTGTTTCTGTAGACTGTGGATCAAGCAGCGTACGTGTTTCTGTAGACTGTGGATCAAGCAGCGTACGTGTTTCTGTAGACTGTGGATCAAGCAGCGTACGTGTTTCTGTAGACTGTGGATCAAGCAGCGTACGTGTTTCTGTAGACTGTGGATCAAGCAGCGTATGTGTTTCTGTAGACGGTGGATCAAGCAGCGTACGTGTTTCTGTAGACGGTGGATCAAGCAGCGTACGTGTTTCTGTAGACTGTGGATCAAGCAGCGTACGTGTTTCTGTAGACGGTGGATCAAGCAGCGTACGTGTTTCTGTAGACTGTGGATCAAGCAGCGTACGTGTTTCTGTAGACTGTGGATCAAGCAGCGTACGTGTTTCTATAGACTGTGGATCAAGCAGCGTACGTGTTTCTATAGACTGTGGATCAAGCAGCGTACGTGTTTCTGTAGACTGTGGATCAAGCAGCGTACGTGTTTCTATAGACTGTGGATCAAGCAGCGTACGTGTTTCTATAGACTGTGGATCAAGCAGCGTACGTGTTTCTGTAGACTGTGGATCAAGCAGCGTACGTGTTTCTGTAGACTGTGGATCAAGCAGCGTACGTGTTTCTGTAGACTGTGGATCAAGCAGCGTACGTGTTTCTGTAGACTGTGGATCAAGCATCGTACGTGTTTCTGTAGACTGTGGATCAAGCAGCGTACGTGTTTCTATAGACTGTGGATCAAGCAGCGTACGTGTTTCTATAGACTGTGGATCAAGCAGCGTACGTGTTTCTATAGACTGTGGATCAAGCAGCGTACGTGTTTCTATAGACGGTGGATCAAGCAGCGTACGTGTTTCTGTAGACTGTGGATCAAGCAGCGTACGTGTTTCTATAGACTGTGGATCAAGCAGCGTACGTGTTTCTGTAGACTGTGGATCAAGCAGCGTACGTGTTTCTGTAGACTGTGGATCAAGCAGCGTACGTGTTTCTGTAGACTGTGGATCAAGCAGCGTACGTGTTTCTATAGACTGTGGATCAAGCAGCGTATGTGTTTCTGTAGACTGTGGATCAAGCAGCGTACGTGTTTCTATAGACTGTGGATCAAGCAGCGTATGTGTTTCTGTAGACTGTGGATCAAGCAGCGTACGTGTTTCTGTAGACTGTGGATCAAGCAGCGTACGTGTTTCTGTAGACTGTGGATCAAGCAGCGTATGTGTTTCTGTAGACTGTGGATCAAGCAGCGTACGTGTTTCTGTAGACTGTGGATCAAGCAGCGTACGTGTTTCTGTAGACGGTGGATCAAGCAGCGTACGTGTTTCTATAGACTGTGGATCAGGCAGCGTACGTGTTTCTGTAGACTGTGGATCAAACAGCGTACGTGTTTCTGTAGACTGTGGATCAAGCAGCGTACGTGTTTCTATAGACTGTGGATCAAGCAGCGTATGTGTTTCTGTAGACTGTGGATCAAGCAGCGTACGTGTTTCTATAGACTGTGGATCAAGCAGCGTATGTGTTTCTGTAGACTGTGGATCAAGCAGCGTACGTGTTTCTATAGACTGTGGATCAAGCAGCGTATGTGTTTCTGTAGACTGTGGATCAAGCAGCGTATGTGTTTCTGTAGACTGTGGATCAAGCAGCGTACGTGTTTCTGTAGACTGTGGATCAAGCAGCGTACGTGTTTCTGTAGACTGTGGATCAAGCAGCGTATGTGTTTCTGTAGACTGTGGATCAAGCAGCGTACGTGTTTCTATAGACTGTGGATCAAGCAGCGTACGTGTTTCTATAGACTGTGGATCAAGCAGCGTGCGTGCCGTATGTAGTGGGCGTGTCTAACACGAGATCTGTGTTGCATAATAATGGGATTTGAAACCTATACCTAATGTTAGGTACCTACAGTAACCTGTGTGTGTGTGTGTGTGTGTGTGTGTGTGTGTGTGTGTGTGTGTGTGTGTGTGTGTGTGTGTGTGTGTGTGTGTGTGTGTGTGTGTGTGTGTGTGTGTGTGTGTGTGTGTGTGTGTGTGTGTAGGATACATTTGGGAGGACATGTTGGTCATAAATGCAATTGATTGGGATCTGCATGCATATCAAAATTGGTGTTCGAATTCAATGCAATGTCCCCAAACGTTTGCAAAGTTTGTGCGTGCGTAGACTGCGTACGGGCACATGTGCGTGTGTGCGTGCATGTGTGCAGGGTGTGGAGGGCGTGCAGGGTGTGGAGGAGGAGGAGGATATTTTCAGCGGTGAGGCAGACGGCTTCTGAGGACTTGGGGCTCTATATTTTCGCCAGTACCTTAATACTACTACCCTTTTTACTACTTTAAAAAACATTTTTGAATAGTTCAAATTGCCGATCTACAAGCTCACAACGTGTCGATGTAGATTGGCTAGTTCAACAATTTTAAAATGTTTTTCAAAATAGTAAAAAAAAAGAAAAGAAAGTTTAGGGATAATAAGGCACTGGCGAAAATAATGTCTTAGTTGTTACTCCTTCTGTTTGCATCGCTACTGACATTCCTTCATCCCGTGTTGACACAAAGAGCACAACAACTGTCAAAGAGTGACTTGTTATCTTTTCTGACAGTAGAAAATAACGCCGCAAGTGCGTTCACAACTTTGTCAATGTGCTTGCTTGCCAGCTGCAATTAGAGCTGTATTGTCACATCACAGGTTTACAGGTGTAAACAAGTGTGTGAAGTTCTTTTAGTTGTAAAAGCTAATTAGTAGTAGCTAATTAGTAGTTTCGGAGTAGAGTAAAAAACAAAAAACAACAATATTGTTGCTGTCGTGCAGAAACCTCATACCCCCCCAAATCAATGTCGTATTTCATCATACATGAGTGTCACACAAAAGTAGTGAAAATGGCAGATCTGCAAGCTCACAACCAGTCTCGATGCAATGCATTGTGAGCTTGTAGATCAGCTATTTTCACAATTTTAAAATGTTTCTAAAATAATAATGAAAAAAATAAATAAAGCCATATCCGGCTGCAGTCTCTGCCTCTGTGTCCTTGAGCCACACACTGAACCCCTATAACTCCTGATACGTGTAGAAGTGTGAGTGTGTGAATAGATGAATGGAACATACATTTGTAAAGCACTTTGGATAAAGGCTCTATAGAAATACAGCCCATTTAAAGACATCCAGATCCAGCACATCAGACTGTAGTCCAATATACCGCCCGATTCATACTTCATCACACGGCGATGCTGCTCGCCGGAAATAGCAGACCTACGTAATAGGATTTTGAAGATGAAGAATACTACACTGCCTTGGAAACATAGGAAGCAAGGCTTCCACCGTCGGTTGTCTGTCAGATGACCTATTCTTACATAAGACCCATGTTTGACCATGTCCACTGACCACACCTCCCATGTATTCTCTGCTCTGTCATTGTGTATAAGAGAGAGAAATGTAAAGGGCTCAGGAGGGCTTGCATACATGCTCCTCCCTGGGCTCGGTACAGACCAGTCCTTGTAATAAAGTAACATTGTTTCAGTCCACTCTCTACCTCGATTATTTCTTAAAGATGTGAGTTCTGAATAATCCACCACAACACATCGCTTCTGCAACGCATTGTGAGCTTTTAGGTCTCCTGTTTCCCTGCCGCGTGACACCAGACATGTCTCTTACTGCTATACTGCTGTCTCATGGCATCAGAGTTGCTAATTGGATTACAGGAATCTTATTTTCTCCTGGGGGGGCGAGCCTGCCTGCAGGTTGACAGCCAGGTGACAGCCAGCCAGGAGACTCCTGGGGGAGGAAAGATCAAGGTGTCTTTAGATAGCCTGGGCGGATGAAACTGAGTCTGGGAGGATCGTCCCACCGGAGCCTGTGGCGTCTTGGAAGCCTGGATGGAATCCCTGCTGCCAAGCAGGAGGATATCACGTCACTTCCAGCAGCCTCCCTCCACCATGCAGGCTGAGGCTGGGACAACCCAACTCTCCCAGCCCCCACAGTCGTTTATCATGTGGGGAGGGAGGCAGCGTGGTGGTAAACTGCTGTTTTAAACACTTTCAGCCTGGCCCTCCTATTTTTGGCAGAGAATTGTAGGTCTTCCAATAAGTAGCACATTGATTTATTTATTTTCACAATGCGACACCAATGTATGACCAAGTATACAATACGTGGTTAAAGCGATGTTGGACTTCAGTACAACTTTGGGTGTGATTAAAACCCATTTTGGGCGGGAACCCCTTTTGGTGTTAGCATTATGTTATGCTTTAACTATTGAAAAATAGCAGATCTACAAGCTCATAGCGCGCCACCGAGTGGCGCCACCGAGTGGCGCACTACGAGCTTGTAGGTCTGCTATTTTTGAAAAATCAAAGAACGACTGACATAGAAACATAGCTTTTTCAGAAAACTGTCAGGATGTAAAAGACATTATTAGAATCTGATCTCAGGTCAAAATGGATTAACCCCTTGAACCGCAGGGCTGCCAACATTGGACTGTGAGAATCCATCAGATTGATACTTTTATCACTTTTATCAGGCTTGCTTTACTAGCATTGGAAAATGATGGGTACAGTTTCTGCCATTAAAACGCAAAACGTAGGCCTACAGAAATTGATGTGATGACTGAAGGAATAAAATACATTTTTGAGAGGCACTAGAGCCCCTCCTATATTCAGCTATTAGTGTAGATGTCCGTCCTACACAAAGATTACATTCCCATTGACAATGAATGGAGAATTTACCTCATATGTGTCTGAGCAAATCACTATTTTTGTCCTACACAAAATTCCCATTGACATGTCATATGTGATGTACGACGATAAGAGAGCCCTCACTTCACACGGGGGAACCCCCTGTTCCCCCGCCTCCCCGTTCCTCTGTCCCCACACGAAAACACACAGTCACACACTCGTCACGGCCAGGCAGGAGGACACACACACGACAGCACGGCCCGTCTTTGCTCCGTGGTGGTTTTGTGAGCTGAGCTCCCGAAACAGAGCAGCGGGAGAACAAGAGAATAAGGGAATGAAAGAATAGAGACAGCAACATGAATAGAATAGGAAATAAACAGAAAATGGCAGTAGAGAGAAAGGAGATATGACTCATACCTGTATGAGCACGGTAATAGACTATGAGCACCTTCATCAAAACCACCGCTCTGGTGAAGAGGTGACCACCACAGCGGTGGTCAACCTCTTCACAGAAAACTGTTCTGCTGAAGAGGTTGACCACCACAGCGGTGGTCAACCTCTTCACAGAAAACTCAACTATGAGTAAAGGCCTTAAAACTGCACTCTGTGGGTATTCTTTCTTCCTGCTGACTTTATTTTTTATTTTTATCATAGAGCTAATAGGAATAGGGCGTTGTTTGGGCCCTGGGCGTGGAACGATCTACAGACCAGATTAAAATTGGCTTCCTTGATCCCCCTAGAGACTTTTAAGAGGTTTGCCTCTGGCACACTCTCCAGCCATTGCTCCTGCTTTGACGAGTAGCAATTGCTGTGTTCTTAGTTTTATATTAGCTTAGTAGTTTCTTGATGTATTGTTCTTGATGTATTGTCTTTTTTAGTCTGTACTTGGTTAGCTATTTAGACTCTCTCTGAGCCTCCCTGGTAGTAGGTTTTTGGTATTACGGATGTCATATGTTTGTCTTGTCATGTCCTGTATTTGTTAGTACTGACAGAGCTGTGTAACATTTATTTGCCTCTTCTCTTGGCCAGTGCACTTGTAAAAGAGACTATGGTCTCAATGTGATTTTACTGGTTAAATAAAGGTTAAATAAAAAATAAATAAATAGAGTCTACCTGCTTGCTCAGGCCAGGGGTATCTGAATCTTGACCATCAGGTCAAAATCTGTGTCAGATCCTGTGTCTAGGTGAGACATGACCTTTGACCCTATCTGAATGTCTCAATAGAGGAGCAGGCGGACAAAATACAACCACCCCAATTGTATTGTATGTCATAGCTACCATATTCATTAAAAAAGCTACATAGTGTCACTTTAAGTCCAAATATTGTTGCATCTGTTCCTCGTGAGCCAAGAACCAGAACCCAGCGATTTCATTAAAGATCTTGAAATCACACACAAGCACAAATAAATAAACAGACTGCTAATATATCTAGCATTTCTTTCTGCCTATTTTGCATGGCGATGACGCTATACTCCCGTGACCCAGTCGTAGGACCAAAAGAAGTAATGTTACTGTGCTATATTTAGACAAACTCGTATATATATTTTTAGACTCATTATTCACCTAAATGTCTGAAATGAACAGGAACATAATACATAAATATCACAGGGTGATATATGTCTATACAAGTATATGCTATACCTTAGAATAGACCTACAGTATATGACAGAACGAGCATCAACAAGCACTAGCTGAAAATACACACACACACACACACACACACACACACACACACACACACACACACACACTGCAGGAGTCTGTCTAATTTCTCTCCAAAAGCCCTTGAATATGATAGAATATAATTTAGGATTACTGTCATTATGATAATCTAGCACTTTATATATCGCACACATCATACCTGGGACTTTCTCTCTTAAAAAAAAATATATTCCAAAATTATTCCAAGGGCCACTAGGGGGCGCACTGCGGGCCGCATTTGGCCCGCAGGCCGCCAGTTGAATAGCCCTGCTATAGGGGCTAATGGTTTCATTACCGTTCACAGCCATCGACCCCTTTTGGAGCTTTATTCGTTTTAACCCCCTTGAAGTTCATAACCCCCCGTTTATAACCCCCTTGAAGTTCATAACCCCCCGTTTATAACCCCCTTGAAGTTCATAACCCCCCGTTTATAACCCCCTTGAAGTTCATAACCCCCCGTTTTAACCCCCTTGAAGTTCATAACCCCCCCGTTTATAACCCCCTTGAAGTTCATAACCCCCCCGTTTATAACCCCCTTGAAGTTCATAACCCCCCGTTTATAACCCCCTTGAAGTTCATAACCCCCCGTTTATAACCCCCTTGAAGTTCATAACCCCCCCGTTTATAACCCCCTTGAAGTTCATAACCCCCCGTTTATAACCCCCTTGAAGTTCATAACCCCTCGTTTATAACCCCCTTGAAGTTCATAACCCCTCGTTTATAACCCCCCGTTTATAACCCCCTTGAAGTTAATAACCCCCCCGTTTATAACCCCCTTGAAGTTCATAACCCCCCGTTTATAACCCCCTTGAAGTTCATAACCCCTCGTTCATAACCCCCCGTTTATAACCCCCTTGAAGTTCATAACCCCCCGTTTATAACCCCCTTGAAGTTAATAACCCCCCCGTTTATAACCCCCTTGAAGTTCATAACCCCCCGTTTATAACCCCCTTGAAGTTCATAACCCCTCGTTTATAACCCCCCGTTTATAACCCCCTTGAAGTTAATAACCCCCCCGTTTATAACCCCCTTGAAGTTCATAACCCCCCGTTTATAACCCCCCGTTTATAACCCCCTTGAAGTTAATAACCCCCCCGTTTATAACCCCCTTGAAGTTCATAACCCCTCGTTTATAACCCCCCGTTTATAACCCCCTTGAAGTTAATAACCCCCCCGTTTATAACCCCCTTGAAGTTCATAACCCCTCGTTCATAACCCCCCGTTTATAACCCCCTTGAAGTTCATAACCCCCCGTTTATAACCCCCTTGAAGTTCATAACCCCCCGTTTATAACCCCCTTGAAGTTCATAACCCCCCGTTTATAACCCCCTTGAAGTTCATAACCCCCCCCGTTTATAACCCCCTTGAAGTTCATACCCCCCCGTTTATAACCCCCTTGAAGTTCATAACCCCCCCGTTTATAACCCCCTTGAAGTTCATAACCCCCCGTTTATAACCCCCTTGAAGTTCATAACCCCCCGTTTATAACCCCCTTGAAGTTCATACCCCCCCGTTTATAACCCCCTTGAAGTTCATAACCCCCCGTTTATAACCCCCTTGAAGTTCATAACCCCCCGTTTATAACCCCCTTGAAGTTCATAACCCCCCCGTTTATAACCCCCTTGAAGTTCATAACCCCCCGTTTATAACCCCCTTGAAGTTCATAACCCCCCGTTTATAACCCCCTTGAAGTTCATAACCCCCCGTTTATAACCCCCTTGAAGTTCATAACCCCCCGTTTATAACCCCCTTGAAGTTCATAACCCCCCCGTTTATAACCCCCTTGAAGTTCATAACCCCTCGTTTATAACCCCCTTGAAGTTCATAACCCCCCCGTTTATAACCCCCTTGAAGTTCATAACCCCCCCGTTTATAACCCCCTTGAAGTTCATAACCCCCCCGTTTATAACCCCCTTGAAGTTCATAACCCCCCGTTTATAACCCCCTTGAAGTTCATAACCCCTCGTTTATAACCCCCTTGAAGTTCATAACCCCCCCGTTTATAACCCCCTTGAAGTTCATAACCCCTCGTTTATAACCCCCTTGAAGTTCATAACCCCCCCGTTTATAACCCCCTTGAAGTTCATAACCCCCCCGTTTATAACCCCCTTGAAGTTCATAACCCCCCCGTTTATAACCCCCTTGAAGTTCATAACCCCCCGTTTATAACCCCCTTGAAGTTCATAACCCCTCGTTTATAACCCCCTTGAAGTTCATAACCCCCCCGTTTATAACCCCCTTGAAGTTCATAACCCCTCGTTTATAACCCCCTTGAAGTTCATAACCCCCCCGTTTATAACCCCCTTGAAGTTCATAACCCCCCCGTTTATAACCCCCTTGAAGTTCATAACCCCCCCGTTTATAACCCCCTTGAAGTTCATAACCCCCCGTTTATAACCCCCTTGAAGTCTGCATCCAGCTATAGGCTGGCTGTCAAAGTTAAACAAAATCTAGTTTAAACTGTTTTTTGCTGTTGTTTTTGTTTGTTTTTATAGCAAAACTATTCTAGTTATACTTTACTGTCCCTGAGGGATATTTGTTCTAACAACCTGTTCAACATAAACACACCTAAGAAACAGTTTCATACAACACAACTACACAGTTTGTTTAATTCTGCAATTGTTGAGTAGACAAAACACCTGCTAAAGAATGTTCCCCCCTCTTTTGTATCTCCGTCCAGATGGCATTATTTTGAAGTGCTGATTGAGGGGGTGATTTATCTGTCAGTTTGCTGTGAGTGCTAGACGTGTGATGGCTCTGTTGTTCACATCTGAGAGTTGTAGGGTGTAGGATGGACAATTATTTTTGACGGTATGTGTGATGTTGTGTAAGGAGAATCATAATGTCAATGACAATAGCTTCCCTCCTCCCACACTGTCACGGCTATTTTATATTTTTAATATATTTATTTATTCATGTATTTATTTATTTTAGATGACAATGTAAATGTAAGCACTCAAAGGAATCTTTGCATACTTTTTGTAAACCTGTGATGTGACACACTCTTGTTCTGACCTAGCCTGGGTTCTAGCCTACTTCGCTGTGTTCTGTGAATTTGTTTTGTAGTGAAGTAAATGAACTAACAAGAGAGAGGACTGTTTTTCCTCTCCCTATAGAGCCCATAAACAAACGTACTAGACTTGACTTAAATACTTAGGCAAAAATACGGAGAATGAAGTCAACAGCAGACAGGCAGATGAAGAGGCACAGGCAGATGAATGAAGGTTTCGGAATCCAGATTTATTTGCAGAGAGTACAAGTCACAGCCATGGGGCCGGAGCCCCATGGCTGTATCCCAGCAGCCTCACGGCTTGTGGGACTAACTAACTATTACAAACATTTTCAGTAGACTTTATACAGATCAGGACAGAGACATCAAAGGAAAATGCAAAGGTGGTCTCACTCTCAACCCCCCTGTACCAAATTGTCAACATGTCTGTGTCCCTATAAGGTAATGGTCACCAGGAAGCACAGAGCTAGGAGGCACAGTAGGTGTCCTAACATGTATAGAAAACAACCCCCAACCATTTGTTTGAGGTCATCAAGTTAGTGGCCACTGGCTATTCTGAGATTCCTAGCCGCTCTGTGTCATGACATGTTTGCCCAGCTGAGAGACAATGTAATGTCACAATATACTAAACAGTTATTTAAGCTATATTAATGTGAATTGTACTTCCAGATACCACAGTAGCGAGTGACAAAACAAACTCACAAAACGCAGCCATTTAGTCTGGAACCCTGGCTAGTTCTGAGCAGCTGTTCTGAGCATCTTCTTAGTTTGCGACAATGGAAGGATTGTTGTACTGTGAGAAACTCGAACATTATTCATTTGTTGACTAAAATACAGTATACATCACTGTCCAGTCAGAACATACATTGTTGTAGCTATCTTCATATTGTGTCTGTGGCATCGGTGGAAACCTTGTATGTCCAAAACCATTACTTTTCAGGAAACGGGAAAAGGAACCTGTTTTCTAATGGGTCCAATGTAGTTATTATTTAGGCACTAAAGCTCTTGTTAATACTTTTTTATTGGTTCCATATTTTTTTTAAACCCATATAATTAATTAACCAATTTCAACCTGGCCTCCCATATTTTGGGGCATGTCATTACAGGCGAACATTTTCAAACATGTTTCAGAAAATCTAAAACAAAACCAAAAATGTAAAAAGCAGATTTTAAAGCTGAAGTTACATCTCAATGTCACATGTTTTGTTGTGAACTTGTAGATGACAAAGTACAGTATAAAATATAAAGTTGATATAGAGATATGTATCACGTTCATTGACTGTCTAGTAGTTTCCGCTCCTGTCCCATACATTGGTGGTGACCTATTTATTTGTGTTGCACTAAAGGACGTCCGTGAAGGGTAAGCCCCACTTTCCCCAAATTACGCATCAGAGCTAGGTTAGTTTTTTTCTTTCCCTCAAGATTTATTTTGGGCATTTTATGCTTGATTTCAGATAAAGGTCAGTAAGAGAGAGCAAACCAAGGGCAGCGAGAAGACAAGACAGAAGACTGGGGTGTTTAGTTATACGTATATGTATAGGTTAGAGAGGCCATCTAAATGGTGGTAGGGCACCTACGGACGGCTGCAATTCGAAACTGGCCCCCGTAAAATCTGAATCCCCCCCATCGCCCCCCCTTTTCCCCTCACTGTATATGTTTCTTTTCCCTTTTTACCTCCTTTATGATGAATTCCTGTTCTGTTCTTTGACTATATAGAAGTGTCTATTTGTACGTCTCTAAATGTTTTGATGAATTGAACATGGTGGACCCTCTTGTAAACAAGTGTAATGCTTAATTGGGTCGTCCACTCACAGTTAACAGTCTTTGTATTGAGTTTGTGCTTGAAATGTACTGTAGGGGCACGGTGGCACAGTTTGTAGTGCTGTCGCCTCACAGCTAGAAGGTCCTGGGTTCGATTCCTGCTTGGGACGCTGTGGGTGCTGGCGGCGTGTTTCCTCCTCCGCGTCATCGGTGCCCATGGCAAAAGGGCCTTTCTGTGTGGAGTTTGCATGTTCTCCTCGTGTCCCCTAGTCCCCCATATCACATTAGATAATTGACACAGGGGTGAAAAATGGGTTACAAAAAAAGAAATGTACTGTAATTCTGCAAACTGTGTGTGTCCCTGAGCAAACCTAACAAGCCCCCATACTATACTGTACATTAGGGTTTATCAAAGGATTTCTCATTTTATAATAAATCACAATTTAGCCGTGATTAATTATGATTAATCACATTAGTAAATATGCACACACATGCCAATTTACTCTGCATATTGTTATTTTATCATTGATTGCTTGAAGTTAGTGAGTGCAGGACCATAATTGGACATTCTGTCAAACACAGGATAAAACACAAAGTCTTGAGAGCATTGTGGGCCTTTCATTGTTGTGTGATCGGAAAGATAAATTATGGCAGATAGGCCTATATACATATTACATTTGTTTATTATGACAAATATAAAAAGTTGTGCAAGCTTGGTTGTGCTGCTGAAGGAACGAGCCATAATATTAAGGTTTATTAACGAGCCTACTGTACACACTTACAGTAGTGGGAATGGAAGTGTTCGGTTATTTGGCGATGTTGTGCCGGGGCTCCGACCAGCCCATGCAGTAGGCAGAGTAAAGTGACTAACACGCACAGGTGAACTAAATGCTCCAATAATAGCTTATATTTGATGAACTCAAACGTGCATTTTATAGGGTTTTTATTAATCCATGTTAATCATAAACACTTACAATCATACATTCACACGTTCTGTTCACACTTCCCCCCAACACAAGATGAATACAGTATCCCGGAATCTGGATCACAGTCCTATTGGTCTGTGGTTCTATTCTGCTCTGTTGGTAGGAATTCTAGCTATCATTTGAACACTCTAAACTCCCAGATCATGGTAAAGCTTAGCTTGTCATTGATGACTCTCAGACTTAGTTCAGCATGTGTCACTAAGTGACACTATGTGGTTTTAAATCTACCGCTGGTCTCTGTCTGCTACATGTATCACGTTCGGTGGTATTGGTGAATCTAATTCTAATATTGGGCTACACAGCATAGTCAATGCAGCCTTCTGACTGATCACCTCCATGCTAACACTCCCGGCCAATCAGATGCCACTGACCATCCTGCCTGCACCTCTGAGAGGCAGTTTGTGGTGCAGTCAGCTTCCTGCCTGCACCGCTGACCTTAGCTGTTAGACTATCACATATTTATTATTTAGGCTTTTTACCAACCCAATATATAATAGGTTATTTAGAACACATTACACAATTGAAAGGGATTAAAGATAGAAGTTACTTATTCCCCATTGCCATGTTCTACTTGTGTGAGTTGACACTGCCCTGGGAGGTGCCATAATGGCCTGCCTTACAACAGGAAGAGGTCGTAAAACCCCCGAAACCACCGGTCTGTTTGTAGAATGGAATGTGGGGACCTGAAGCTCTCCCACTCTAGAGGAGCTGCTTATATCTCCAATCAATCTGACCCAATATATAATTTCTCATTATGAGTACAAATCTCGCACACCCATAAATAACACGACAGGAAGAGAGCACACACACAGACTGTGTGTGTGTGTGTGTGTGTGTGTGTGTGTGTGTGTGTGTGTGTGTGTGTGTGTGTGTGTGTGTGTGTTCTTTGGCTTAGGTTCTTGGATTAATTACCTTGTGTTGTCCTTGCTTACTGTAAACCGCTCTGGATTATTATTTTATACATTTAAAAAAACAAACAATGCGGTAATCCTGGTCTCTAAACTGCCTCCCCCTGGCCAGCCGGGGCGCCTGATGGAGGGGAAAGGAACTGGTTGGAATAACGTGTTCCTTCCACGCGCTATGTCCAACCAGGGAAACTCCCCCCTGTCAGGTGTAAAGGAGCAACTTGGACACTCAGGCATGAAGGAAGCATGAGTTCAAGTCCGTTGCTCTCCCCATGTCCCCCATATATGGGGACTAGGTTGTCGGAGGGTCTGTAGAGCCCAGGATCACATTAGATAATTGACACAGGGGTGAAAAATGGGTTACAAAATCGTGGGATAAAAATTATTAAAAAACAAACAAACAAACAAATCCAAGAAATGCCATGCATAAAAATAATAATAATATAAGTAGTGAAAATAGCAGATCTACAAGCACACAACACGGCACGAAGCGTTGTGCTCTTGTAGATCTGCTATTTTCACTAGTTTTGGGCAAACGTCTAATTTCTCTTGTGGGTCTCGAGTCTCGACATGAAAAGTTTGGGAACCACTGGGTCTACATGCTGGGTAACACTAAGGCCTGACTCACACCTTCGCAACAGATTGATGTATAGCTGATGCATGAGACTTATTGACTGATGCAAGTTCACAATGCATTTCCAATGGGAGTCACATGGTTTGACACAACATTTTTGTTGTATGAGGGGGAGGGGGGCAGTCGAAACACAGCCGAAAGCCGTACAACACAAATGTTGTGTCAAACCATGTGATTTCCATTGGAAATGCATTGGGGAGAGATGTAAACAAACCATTTCTTTACATCTAGCATGCATCAATGTTGTATGCTAGATCGAAAGGTGTGAGTGAAGCCAAACACAGACTACCGCAAGACTGAATCAGTCTGGGAAGACATGTCTGAGATGTAGTGGAGTAGAAGTAAAAAGATTGAAAATTGGAAATAGGCTACTCCAGTAAAGTAAAGAAAAAAACAAGCCCAAATTGATTAAATCAATTAATTACCAGCTGCATTATTATTAATATATGCGGGGTCCACTATATAACTGCATCTGTGTCAGTTTCAGCGTAGTAGTTTAGGTAGGAACCAAAATTCTCTAAGGCGGAACTATTGTGTTCTGAGTCGTTCGTTTCCGCCCGGACATATTTGCGGTGCGCACATACATCAGCCAATGAGAAAACCACTGTAGACATGTTATGAGCTACTTCCTGTCATTAAAGTCTGTGCAGGTTAAGTGTCAGAGTTTGGGAGTGCTCATTGGATATCACTCAACAGCCCTGCGTACCACCTGTGTTGAATTTGCACATAATGCAAATGCATTGAGGCAACAGGAGGTTGCTTTACTAAAAACGAGTGCTTCCAAACTCCAATACTTGCAAGGAATTTCTTGCTTCAAGCTTTTTGCACAGCTGCAATGTTGGTGAGTTTGACGTTGTTTAATACAATCAGATAGTACTTTTCTGTTTGGATGAAAGTTGCACCTAGTTAGCGCCTAGTTAGCACCTAGTTAGCACCTTGCTGGCACCTTGCTGGCAAGATGGTCTGAATATCGTCAATAGAGAGTATGCGCATGCTTAAAGTGAATGGCACTTTACAATTATGAGGTGGCACTATTATTTAAACTTCACCACCACCACCACCACCAACAATGATATTGTTGTGGTGGCTAGCTGCTGCCAGCAGCTAGCCACCACAACAATATCATTGTTGCAATTTGTACTGTATATATATTGCAATTTCTATACTGTATATTAAATATACAGTACACATTGCAATAATGATATTGTTGTGGTGACAAATGTTGTCTTAATGTTCAGATTAATTTAATATGAAGGACCCCTTACCCTAATGGAAACAAGCCATAGTGCTTTCTTGGATTATAAAATCCTCTTAGCAGACCTTGTATTGAACTGTAGGCTACGTTCCTGTGCTTTTTTCTGCAAACTGTTTATAAAGTATCAATCTATGGAGATATGCACCTAAACCAGGGGTGGGCAATTATTTTTCCCAAGGGGCCAAATGAGAAACAGAAAATATTTTGGAGGGCCGGACCAAAATGCTGAACTTAATTATGCATAATATCAATTTTATTCTATATAAAAAGCAGTAAATGGCATTGTTTTGCAAAGCAATGGTAAACAAAATGTGAAACATTTGACTCAAATTATAGGCAGAGAGCGCCCCTCACTTCACATGATTTTTTTTACTAAGCAGGCATGAGACGTTTCCTTTCCCAGTTGAAAACTAGGTTTTTGATTAAGTTACAAGTCCTGTAATTTGTAAATACTAGCATTTTCTTTTAACAATGAGAACATTAGAGATAGCTGTAGCTCTCTGTTCCATTCGGAGAACACTGGAGGTGTCACTTTCACAACCCATGGCGCGCTGCTTAGGCTACTATCAGCGAGAGATCACAACCATTAAACAACGACGTTCTGAAAACAATAATAAGCCAACAACCAGTGATGGTATTGTTGAGACTTGGCAGCCTGGCAGGCGCTGTATGTTGATGTGTGCACGTTCTGCCAGATTTATTTTGTGGTACAACGGTGTCGATCGACTCGTGTGCCGAAAACAGACGATCCACAAGCTCACGGCGCATCGCCCAAGCGTTCTGAACTTCAGAAGCATGCCACATTCTGGGCGCAACAACGCCTTACGATGCAGCATCTTAAAACATCTTACCTTTATTGGCGAGGCTGGTTAGAGCGGGTTAAATAAAGCAATGAAGCATAATGGGATTTAACTTGTCCTCCTGCGAGGAAGTTTGGTAATCAAAGCATGCGCCTGCGCCTACCGTGTTGTGGAGCTGCATGCTTCATGGCTATTTGCATTCACCGACGTTGTTGTCAACAATAAATCCAAAAAGCCGACATTTTCGCATATGAGGGGGGTGAAATCACACGCAATTCACGTGCACAGTTGACGTGCAGATTGTGTGCACTGTGAGAATGCATGGGCTTCAAAATAAAAGCGATGCGGTTTTAGTCCACCCATAAGGTAATTAGAAAGTATGTTTTATTTTCTGATTATCAAGTAATCTTTCGCGGGCCGGTCAGAGTCAGCCGGCGGGCCGTATTTGGCCCGCGGGCCGTACAATGCCCAGGTCTGACCTAAACGCTGGGCTCTCAACAGTCACGCGATTAATTTAGAGCCAAATCAAAAGCAGTTGAGTTGCTTATAAATTGTAAAAATAAGTGCAGACAAATTGATTTGGCTCTATAGTTAAAGGGTAAGACCACTTTTGTAGAGGTTTGGGTTGTGTAGTTACCTTGCCATGATGTAACTCCAAATGTGGACAAGAAATCAAAAATAATTTCTCCAGTGATTAGAAATTGATAATTCAAAATATGCTCCTCATTGACTTACATTGTACGCTGAAACAGCTCTCAAAGTCACTCTTTTAGTATGTAAACAAACACAAACAAAGTTGTTTCAGACAATATAGAGCAACACCAAAACTCATGTGGTTTTATTTCTTCATAAAAATGGTAACTTCCTGTTGATTTTACTATATGAAGATCTGGATCCGGATCCATGGATCCAGTCCGGGTTTTCTTCTGAATAAAAATGGACAAATCAACAGGAAGTTAACATTTTTATGAAGAAATAAAACCACATGAGTTTTGGTGTTGCTCTATATTGTCTGAAACAACTTTGTTTGTGTTTGTTTACGTACTAAAAGAGTGACTTTGAGAGCTGTTTCAGCGTACAATGTAAGTCAATGAGGAGCATATTTTGAATTATCAATTTCTAATCACTGGAGAAATTATTTTTGATTTCTTGTCCACATTTGGAGTTACATCATGGCAAGGTAACTACACAACCCAAACCTCTACAAAAGTGGTCTTACCCTTTAACGTGATTCATAAAATATCAGACAGAAAGACATCGAGTCATTGGCGTTCTAAATTAACACCATTAACAACAGTTGTACAATACGCCTAATGAAAAGCTCTGTAGACGTTAGTAGTTTTTATTTTCTATTACGTTACTAGCCTGGGGAAAGTAAACCAGCCTTGCATCAGATCGTCCCCCGCCAGCTGTGGTGGAGCTGCGGGGAGAGCGGGCACGGCTTTCCGCATGGCTCACAAACGCGCCTAGATTATTCTCGTGAGTTGTGGACTCGTGTAGGCATATTGATTTTGATGTTTCCTCAATGTGGACGTGGTGCAACTGGTACAAGTTGCAACAACCTTTGCAGGGAACTATAGCGTCGCATTTATTGCACGTTGCGTGCTCAGCCTCAGTCATTTCCCTCTCTGTTAACCACACTTTGGAAATCTGTGCGACATACTGTCCCACTCGCTCCGCGCCGGTCGCTGAATGCACAGAAGAGTGGGCGTACCCCGACCTCACTCACTCGTGTAGGTGGGGTGACGTCACCCCAGGCTCTGCTTGCACGCATGCATGCACACACAGACACAGCGGAGCTAAATGACGACTGATGAGATCCGTTTGGGGAACCGTTAATAAAGAAACGATGGAACCGGCTCCGGATCCGCAATGTCGGAACCGGGTCTGAAATGGACCCGGTTCCGAATCCCAACCCTACTCAGTAGGCGTTCCTGCATAACCTCCTGGTTTGATGATGATGTCACACGCATACCCTCTATTGCCTCGATCTGGAGGAGGTCCATGGCTAATTTATGGTCACAGATGTGCCACATTGTGAGCTTGTAGATTGGCTATTTATTTTAGCTCACAACAACGTACAACAAAATATAAATCGGGCTTCAGGCTCTCTAGCTGGAAATTAATCAGATTTAAAAAGTACATTTATTTCTGAGTCAATGCAACTTTTAAATAAAACTTCTAAATAGTGCCAGATAAGGAAAAAGAATGAGGCTAACCTTTTGAATTATTGCAATGGTGGGCCTTTGTCATTTAATTAGTGAGATTTTGTGGATCTTTATTTTATTGATGTTTGAACAGAGAGTAGGTAAATCTGCGTCCTCTGGAGAGTGGAATAATTGATGAGGGACCCTAGGATACTGCCGTCCAAAACCCAATCCACTAAGAAACTCAAAGCAAGGGTGAATACCAGGAGGCACTACCTACGCGTTTAGCTGTGTTGCTCATTCCTAGGCATGTAACGATATATCGTATATCCATTTAAATTGATATGAACCCCCGACAATATGAATCGATTTAATAAAATAAATAAAAGAAAAATCGATACAAAAAAAGAAATATTTTTTTAATTTTTGAGTGGTGCAACCACTCCAAGGAACAGCCATAGAGAGCTCCGAAGTCTGACGTCACTTTCAGTAGAGGTCGTCAATCTCCAGGTTCATGTATTTGTTTATTTGCATTGAGATCCCCAAACGGCGATTTTAGGTCGCTTCATATAAGAACTGTGTTTGAAAAATAAACCGACCACCTCGGCGTTTCTGTCAGGGGAGTGGCTGTGCGTCGTTAATGATGTCCATTCATATTTGATACAGCCAGTTTCTAGAGAAAATGGAATTAATGTGACCGCAAAAGCCTTGAAACTACATATGAATGCAATGTCGCTGAGCATATTTTTATTTAATTTTTTATTTAACCTTTATTTAACCAGTAAAAACCACATTGAGACTGAAGTCTCTTTTACAAGTGTGAACTGGCCAAGACAAGAGGCAAAACAAGTGACACAGCTCTGCCAGTAACAAAACAATACACAACAACAAAAAACATGACAGACATACAATGCTCATAAATACAGTACCCAATACTAAGAAGCTCAAAGGGAGAACAGGAACGTTTAATAACGCGACCAATAAGGACTAATAAATAAAAAAACTAAGCATTGCTTAGTATACTAAAAAGCAAGCAGACATTTGCTATACGTCAAAGCAGGAGCAGTTCATGGGAAGTGTGCCCATGGCAATCCTTTTAAAGCTCACTAGGGGAATCACAGCAGCCAGTTTGAGTCTGGTCTGTAGGTCATTCCAAGACCAGGGTCCGAAATAAGCGATGCTTTTTTTTCTTTTTTTTCTCCAGCCTCAGATTTAGTTGGGGGCACGACATAGCGTAACCAAGCATTTGATCTGAGGTTGAGAGAGTTTTGGACAAGTTCAAATTTAGAACCAATGTAACGTGGGAGATTACCAAGAATAGCTTTATAAATAAGAATATACCAATGTAGCAACCTGCGAGACGTTAAGGAATACCAACCCACTAGGGCATACAGAGTACAGTGATGAGTCCTATAGGGGGAATTTGTTATGAACCTCAATGCAGCATGAAACAGGGGGTCAAGTTTGCTCAGAGTTGAGGAACTAGCAAAGCGGTAGACAGTATCGCCATAATCAAGCTGCGACAGGAAGAGGCCTGTAACCAGCTTTTTGCGAGAAGCATTCGAAAAGCAGGACTTCATTCTATAGAAGAAACTCAGCGTGAACTTAAGCTTTTTTGCCAAGGCGTCAATGTGGTGTTTAAAGTTTAACTTGTTGTCCAACCAGATCCCAAGATATTTATACAACCCAACCCATTCGATGGGTACTCCATCCAGAGTGGTGATATTTGAGGGGACATTGACTAGGCTATTTGGAGAAAATAGCATGGCCTTGGTTTTGTGGCCATTTAGTAGCAGTTTGCTGTTTAGCAGTTCATGCTGCAATGAAACAAAGTCAGAGGCCAAGTTTGACACTGCCACATCAAGTGAGGGGGCACAGGAATACAGAATTGTGTCATCTGCATACATATGATACCTACTATGCTTAGATTGACTACAAATATGGTTTACATACAGCAGAAAAAGCAAAGGTCCTAGAATGGAACCTTGAGGGACTCCTTTCTCCAGGGTGATAGAGTCAGACAGTGTATCACCAAATTTAACACACTGTGTGCGGCCAAATAAGTAGCTTTTAAACCAGCCTAGCACATTGTGGCGAAAACCAGTATTCGAGAGGACATTTAGCAAGACATGGTGGTCCACGGTGTCAAATGCCTTGCTAAGGTCAATGAATAAGGCTGCACAGAACGATTTAGAACCCAGGGCATCCCTGATGTCATCAATAACATTGAGGCATGCTGTCACAGTACTATGTTTTGCCCTGAAGCCAGACTGCATTGGGGTTAGAATCTTATGTGCATCAAGAAAGAGTTTAACCTGAGTCGATACTTGGCCCTCCAGAATCTTAGCCAAGGCTGAGAGATTGGAGATAGGCCTATAGTTATTGACGTCACAGGGGTCGCCAGCCTTGAGAAGTGGTGAAACATGAGCCTGTTTCCACACTTCTGGTAAACTCTGAGTAGATAAAGAAAGATTAAAAATGTCAGTGATCGGTTGTGCAATCACCAAGGCCGAAATTCTTAGAAAATAAGGGTCGAGACCATCTGGACCAGAGGACTTTTTTGGGTCAAGTGTAGACAGGGCACGCAACACATCTGGTACTAGAATAGGAGAGAAGTCAAAATCAAAATCAACAGGTGAGCCAGTATTCTCGTGGACACCTTGCTGAGGGGCTCCGGCATTTTGCTCTTCAAAAAGATGACCAGCCCTTTTAAAATGAGCGTTAAATGCATTTGACATAGATTTTTTGTCAGAAATGAGTGAGTCTCCAACCCGAACTTTTGGCGGGGGGCCAGCAGCACCTTTCTGCTGAAGTGTTTTAACTACTCTCCAGAAGCTGGAGTGGTTACTCGCAGTATCTACGGTAAGAGATAGATAGTGTTCGGATTTGGATTTTCTAATAAGGGCCTTACATTTGTTTCTCAGCACCCGAAACAAAAGCCAGTCATTTGCAGACTTTGATTTTCTGGCAAGTGACCATTGTTTATTTCGAGTGTGCAACAAGTCAGCTAGTTCTCTAGAAAACCAGGGATTTGCTCTATTCTTTATTCTTATTTTTTTGAGAGGTGCATGCTTGTTAATCAGCCGGAGAAGATGGTCGTGAAAAAAACAAAAAGCCTCATCCACAGTGGGAATTGAGGAGATACGAAACCAATCGACTGATGCCAAGTCATGGAGGAAGGCTTGTTCCGAGAAATGTTTAAGGCACCGCCGGAGGATAGTTAAGCCATTACCTTTGGGTAGCTTAGTGCTCCTAACACAAGAAATTGCACAATGGTCACTTAGATCATTTGCAAATACACCGACAGCAACGTATTTATGTACAGCATTTGTTAAGATAATGTCGATTAAGGTGTCACCACCAGTAGCTGGATTGTACCTGGTGGGACAGCGAATTATCTGGACTAGGTTTAGGGTGTCACATTGCTGCTTAAAGCTAGCAGCTTTGTCGCTAGCCCAGTCCCAGTTCATATCGCCGAGACATATAAGTTCGGTTCTAGCACACTTGGATAGCAGGTCTGTTAGATTACCCAAGGCTTCCGATAAAGCAGACGGAGGTCTGTAGCAGCAGATGATGGTCAAGGGTGAGTTTGCCACCATTATCTGAACTGCTAAGAACTCGAATTGTCTGGGAAGTGATACTGAGTAAAGTACGGACCCCTGAAACCTATCAGAAATGTACAGGGCAACCCCCCCACATCTGCCTTTCCGGTCAGCTCTATAGAGATTGTAGCCAGGAATACGGACCACGTTATCTGTGGTGGATGGTTTTAGCCACGTTTCTGAGATGGCAACCACATCCGGTTTAGCCGTTTCAAACCAGGTACTCAAAATGGCAAGTTTAGGCCATATACGTCATGCCCAGCTGTCAACATATTGCGTTCCTGAGATTCCTCGTTGACGTAAGCTCAGCTGGTGGTGACTCGACTCGTACTAACCACGATACATTATATATCAATAAAATAAAAATAAACGTAATTAACGTTCAGATTCTGTTGTGCGACGGGCTGCGGGCAGAAGCAGCCTACCCGGAAATGTAGTCTCTGGGTTGTTTGGCTCGTTTCTAACGCTTATTTTGTTACTCTTTGGGTATATTTGTACATTTCCACCTTCAGTCGATGCTTCATATCCATATGAGTGAAAAGGCCCGGGTGATCGGTTTATTTTTCAAACACAGTTCTTATATGAGGCGATCTAAAATCCCCCTATGGAGAGTACAATGCTTATAAAAACATACATGAACCATGGCGCTCACTGCCCTCTACTGGTAGTAGAGGGCAGTGACGTCAGGACTTCGGTGCTCTATGTCCGTGACGTTCAACTATGTGTGTGACTATGTGTTCAACTATGTGACTATGTTTGTGTGTGACGTTAATGAGCACCAGTACAAATGAGTAGAGAGAGAGAGAGAGAGAGAGAGAGAGAGAGAGAGAGAGAGCCACTCAGTTCACACAGGTGTGATTTTTTTACTAGTGAATGATGGTGTGTATGTGATATGAAATGTGAGCTTTAATCATATTCCATCATTCAAGTGCTTTTGGAGAGAAATGAGAGAGAATTCAGTGGTAGAGCACTGCAGAGGGGAGCTGTGTGTGTCTGTGACTGTGCCGAGGCGATGGTCATTGATGCTCATTAATACATCAAGGAAGGCAATTATTTGCATGTTCTTCCCGTAGGTACCCTCACAAAAAACATGCAGTAATCCTGGTCTCTAAACTGCCTCCCCCTGGCCAGCCGGGGCGCCTGATGGAGGGGAAAGGAACTGGTTGGAATAACGTGTTCCTTCCACGCGCTACGTCCAACCAGGGAAACTCCCCCCTGTCAGGTGTAAAGGAGCAACTTGGACACTCAGGCATGAAGGAAGCATGAGTTCAAGTCCGTTGCTCTCCCCATGTCCCCCATATATGGGGACTAGGTTGGCGGAGGGTGTGTAGAGCCCAGGATCACATTAGATAATTGACACAGGGGTGAAAAAATGGGTTACAAAATCGTGGGATAAAAATTATAAAATAAAAAAAGGAAGGCAATTATGTTTCGGGGGGGAGGTATTAAAAAAATATTTGACATTTGTCTGGAAAATAATTTTGTGTTTAAATTATTGTGAAAAATCGCAACGTGAACCTCATATCGTGATACGTATCGTATCGTAAGTTGAGTGTATCGTTACATGCCTAGTAGCCTACTCATTCCACGAACGCCCGATCCATACAAGCTATATATATATATATATATATATATATAAACGATTAAAATGATAAACGATTAAAATGATATAAAATTCAATACCAATTGGTATTATTAAAGTGGAGAAATAATGGACCAAAGTTACATTTCTTAACTTTTGTTCCTAAGACTATTAACCGCATAAGTCTTATATACGTTGTATAGGTTGTAGATATATTATCTTCGAAAAAGTTTGAAAAAACATTCAGTTGAAATTCTTGAAGGACCTCATAGGGACACCAGGCTGAACGTTGTTGTTGTGGACTGCCTTTTATAGCTTGGAAAACATATTTGCTTTGCACCATAGTATACCCCACGATACATAAACCATCATTAATGAATAATCCATGAAGACTTTGTCAAATAAATCTAGTATTTGTGACCTCCTTAAATGTAACACTTTTCCAGCATGTTGAGAATGTTTTGTTTTGTCTTGTTTGCATCAGTTCTGTTAATGAAGGCGAAACATCATTGTTTCCATGAGGCTAAATTAGGATTTTTGTAATTAGAAAATAGAATTGGCAACAATCAAAAGCACAGCATCACCAATTAAAAGAGCAAAAACGGATTAAGCACACACAAAAAAAGCCGTAGCTGGTTTCCATTGTGGTCCATTATGGTACATGTGTCTGTGTGTCTTGAGCAAACCTCAAACCGCTGGACCAATCTAATTTGGCGAGGTGTCAGGTGGTGTGTGGGGTACTTAGTGGTTCTCATAGTGAGGTGTCAGGTGGTGTGTGGGGTACTTAGTGGTTCTCATAGTGAGGTGTCAGGTGGTGTGTGGGGTACTTAGTGGTTCTCATAGTGGGGTCCGTAGTGTGTTCCAGGGACAGATGGGGGTTCCTTGAGGGAGTTACAGGTCTGTAACTCTACACTCTGAGTCATGGGGGTCCTTGAAGTAAAACAAAAAAAAACCCAAAAGTTTATAGATCAGTACTAGTTCTTCATCCTTGATGGTTCATTGACCTAAAGATAGATCAGTACTAGTTCTTCATCCTTGATGGTTCATTGACCTAAAGATAGATCAGTACTAGTTCTTCATCCTTGATGGTTCATTGACCTAAAGATAGATCAGTACTAGTTCTTCATCCTTGATGATTCATTGACCTAAAGATAGATCAGTACTAGTTCTTCATCCTTGATGGTTCATTGACCTAAAGATAGATCAGTACTAGTTCTTCATCCTTGATGGTTCATTGACCTAAAGATAGATCAGTACTAGTTCTTCATCCTTGATGGTTCATTGACCTCAGCTGACAGAGCGCTGCTCTCGCCTTCCGCTCGTCATCCTTCTCTCCGCTATACCTTACATGACAGCTGTCACCTCCCAATACGCACAGCCCCTCTCACCGTTGTCTGTGATGTCTGCCCCCCCCCCCCCCCACCCCTCAGGTCCTGACTGGTACCTGAACAAGGTGAGGCTGGAGATCAGCGACGTCAACGACAACGTGCCGGTGTGGAGCATGGAGCCGTACCCGTACCTGACCGTGGCGTCCCCCAAGGCGCCCCCGGGCACGGCGGTCTACCAGCTGCACGCGCGTGACCCAGACCAGGGCAGCAGCGGAGAGGTGGAGTACTTCCTGTCTGATGGTGAGGATTTGGAGTGCAGTTATTGGTTATACATATATGGGTTTCGATGTATTTCCACACACACACACAGTCACACAGTCACACACACACAGTCACACACACACACACACACACACACACACACACACACCGGATGCCGGTATATTCCAGAGTTCACTTTGTACTAATTGATACAAATAAAAAAAGTAGCCCCCTCTGTGATTTATTTTTTAGATTAATCAAATTTAAGGGGCCGGTAGATCGATCGTAACGTCCCCGGTTCGATTTAGTCTGAGTTCGACCTGAGTCTGCCTTTATTTTCCTGTCTCTCTCTTTCAATTAAGGCCCCCGAAAACCTCTCTCTCAAACAAAATGGAAAAACGATCACATTTAAATAATTCAATCCCCAGTTTCGCCCAGGTTTGTCTGGCTTATACTGCCATGACCTTAACATATTTACCATGAAGGGCATTCAGAGCCTTGTGTGTTATGATGATTGGTGGACAAGACAAAATATTTAGTGAAAGAGGAATACGCTCTTCACGTATGAACCTCTCTGCGGATGTCAATGTTTCTGCTCTGTCTGCCTGTAAATGTATTATAGAACACATCGTACAGTATGATCACAATGTTGAACACTGAACATTATAGCAGGGGGTTGTAGCAACTCCTAATGTAATAACTGCTCATAATGTAATAAGGGCTCATAATGTAATAATTTAAATGTAATACAAAGTCATAATGTAATAATCAGCTCATAATGTAATAAAGGTGAGCGCATAACGTAATATTTTTCTATAATGTAATAATGTAATAACGTGTTACATTATGAACGGACACATAGCAGCTCATAATGTAATACAAGTTCATCATGTAATAATGGCTCATGTTGTTGAGAAAATCATACACTGTCATATTTATTACCTCTATTGACAAAGGTAGACTTTCTTAACCTCTTAAACCCCAGGGGGGTCCAGGAGGGAAAATCTAAAATATCGGAGTTGGAACCTAAGACCTTGACCAGCCCCATTTACCCACTGAGAGCTGTTCATGAGGTGGAACCTAAGACCTTGAGCAGCCCCATTTACCCGCTGAGAGCTGTTCATGAGGTGGAACCTAAGACCTTGAGCAGCCCCATTTACCCGCTGAGAGCTGTTCATGAGGTGGAACCTAAGACCTTGACCAGCCCCATTTACCCGCTGAGAGCTGTTCATGAGGTGGAACCTAAGACCTTGACCAGCCCCATTTACCCACTGAGAGCTGTTCATGAGGTGGAACCTAAGACCTTGAGCAGCCCCATTTACCCACTGAGAGCTGTTCATGAGGTGGAACCTAAGACCTTGAGCAGCCCCATTTACCCACTGAGAGCTGTTCATGAGGTGGACAGCCTCTGCCCCCGCCGGAGGGGGATTGGGGCTCAAGAGGTTTTAAGGCCCATATTGTTGAGAAAAGTCTTACACTATCATATGTATTACCTGTATTGACAGTGATCAGTGTCATGATCAGTAGGCTATCATGTTGTACATACATAATGTAAAGAGAAAAGCTTGGTGTGGCGTTGCACGCGTGCATGCAGGCCCACCCACTCCTGGCCAGGCAGTTCTGGCTTCGCCACTGACTTCTCTTATCAAGTACAGTATAGTATGAGTACAGTTTGACTACATACCTGTTGTAGGCGTACAGTACAGTACAGTACAGTACAGTACAGTACAGTACAGTACAGTACAGTACAGTACAGTACAGTACAGTACAGTACAGTACAGTACAGTAGTACATACTTGTACAGTACGATTACAGTACACTACACGTACAATATGCGTACAGTACAGAGTACAGTAGGCTACAAGTACAGTAGAGTACAGTACAGTACAGAGTATAGTAGGTTACGAGTACAGTACAGTACAGTACAGTGCGAGTACAGTATGACTACATACTTGTACAGTAGGCTACTGTACAGTACAGCAGAGTACAGTACAGTACAATACAGTACACTGACTACAACACTAGCACAGAGTACAGTACGAGTACAGTACAGAGTACAGTGCAGTCTGAAGAAGTGACTCCGTTTGGGAGGTAGGAAGCGACGCGCTGCCGTCGCAGGCCCCCCCTGGGGGGGTCGCAGGCCCCCCTGGGGGGGCCCCCGGCCCCAAACCGACCGCTGCGACTGAACGGGCTGCAATATTTTTCAGGGAGAACTCTCGGGGCCTCTATCCGTCGGTGCTCTACGCAGCTGTGTAGTTTGCGTTGCGCTAATAACCGCCCCTGGGGCTCTATGGGCTGGCAAGTAGACTAATTGCGACAGCATTTACTATGAAATCAGGGATCTCCATCCCTGATGATGTCACGTGGTGTCATCAGGGATCTCCATCCCTGAGGATGTCACGTGGTGTCATGAATAAAGTTGAGTTTTCTGCCCGACAGCAACGATATTATAAAGAATAAGCAAAAAGAACGGAAGAGTTAGGTATCCAATAAAGGGAATTAACCCAGATAGTCTAAAGTGGGACAAATATGTGCATATATCAAAGAGAGTGAAGGAGTCATGACATATCCACATGAAATATTATCTGTACCAGAATAGTAATGATGATTCTTCCAATGTAATACATACTGTGGTTATGTCCTTAATATTATGCGCATATCTGTCCCACTTTAGAGTACAGTATCTGGGCTAATTTCCTTTAGTAGATACTCAACTTTTCTGTTCTTTTTTCATACTTTGTAATGACACACATCTATCTAAGTGTGAACAGGTAGTAATTGCGACCGCAGGTAGTTGGTTTGTGCCTAAGTATTAAGATAAAGATCACTTTTGTCATTTTGACTGCCATGGACTTCCCAGCCACTTCCCATGATCGCGGTGGTTTGACTCATATGGATATAAATAATCAACTGACTGAGAGAAAACGCTAATGTTACTGCCGTCGAATTATTACAAATTTCACTATAAACAGACGCTATCAAATATCACTGACTGACTGTTGTGACGACACAGAGACAACTCCCTGACAATAACACTGAGACAGTTTATTTACAGTTGTAACGACACAGAGACACCTCCCTGACAATAACACTGAGACAGTTTATTTACAGTTGTAACGGCACAGAGACAACTCCCTGACAATAACGCTGAGACAGTTTATTTACAGTTGTAACGACACAGAGACACCTCCCTGACAATAACGCTGAGACAGTTTATTTACTGTTGTAACGACACAGAGACA
Organism: Electrona antarctica; assembly: GCF_951216825.1. NCBI lineage: Eukaryota > Metazoa > Chordata > Actinopteri > Myctophiformes > Myctophidae > Electrona > Electrona antarctica. The sequence continues at coordinate 5,688,998 of NC_136810.1, read as the reverse complement.
ACTCCCTGACAATAACGCTGAGACAGTTTATTTACAGTTGTAACGACACAGAGACAACTCCCTGACAATAACGCTGAGACAGTTTATTTACAGTTGTAACGACACAGAGACAACTCCCTGACAATAACGCTGAGACAGTTTATTTACAGTTGTAACGACACAGAGACACCTCCCTGACAATAACGCTGAGACAGTTTATTTACTGTTGTAACGACACAGAGACAACTCCCTGACAATAACGCTGAGACAGTTTATTTACAGTTGTAACGACACAGAGACAACTCCCTGACAATAACGCTGAGACAGTTTATTTACAGTTGTAACGACACAGAGACAACTCCCTGACAATAACACTGAGACAGTTTATTTACAGTTGTAACGACACAGAGACAACTCCCTGACAATAACACTGAGACAGTTTATTTACAGTTGTAACGACACAGAGACAACCACCTGACAATAACGCTGAGACAGTTTATTTACAGTTGTAACGACACAGAGACAACCACCTGACAAGCTTCCCAGCTTCCCAGCTAAGTCCTGCCCGATGCGGGAGCTAACTATTTCCGTAGACAACGCCCTGGTAACGTCTGTCCCAACAGCCAGGAACCTTGGTGTTGTCCTGGACAGTCAGCTCTCGTTCAAAACTCACATCACAGCTGTCACTCGATCCTGTAGGTTCACACTCTATAACATACGACGAATTAGACCGTTCCTCACCCAGGAATCATCCCAGCTCCTAATCCAGACAACAGTCCTGTCAAAACTTGACTATTGTAACTCTCTCCTTACTGGCCTACCGGCATGTGCACTGAAGCCTCTCCAACTGATCCAAAATGCCGCAGCTCGCTTGGTCTTCAACCAGCCAAAATTCTCACATGTCTCCCCCCTGCTCCGCTCCCTGCACTGGCTCCCGGTCGCTGCCCGCACAGAATACAAAACTCTGATGTTGGCATTTAAAGCAACCAAAGGTATGGCTCCCCCATATCTTGCCAGCATGATTGTACCCTACAAACCCTCCCGCGCACTCAGATCAGCCAACGCAGGGAAGCTGGAAGTACCCTCACTAAAAACGCCGGGACAACGCTCCACACGTCCCAAACTCTTCTCCCTTCTGGCCCCAAAACTGTGGAATGCACTTCCCGTTGCAATCAGAACTGCAGCATCACTCCCGATCTTCCGCCGTAGTCTGAAAACCCACCTTTTCAGACTCCATCATGGCCCATAGCACTTACCCTACCCCCTTAGACAGCACTTCTTAGACTTATATAGCATTTGAAACAGACTTATAGCATGTCATGTAGACAGCACAATAAGTGCATTGTATGTAGTCATAGCACTTCATAGTATATATGTACAGCATAGTATAGCATATATGTGTAGTTTATATGTATAGTGTCATTATATAGATATGTTCTAGTTATAGTTTATATGTATAGTGTCATTATATAGATATGTTCTAGTCACGGTCTTAGCTTACGCATGTTTCGCGATAAATGCATTTTTTTTTTTTTTTTTTTTTTTTTTTACATATGTGATGTATTCCCATGCTTTTTGTTCTTGCCTATTGTAAATCGCTCTGGATTAAGAGCGTCTGCTAAATGCCTAAATTGTAAATTGTAAATTGTAACACTGAGACAGTTTATTTACAGTTGTAACGACACAGAGACACCTCCCTGACAATAACGCTGAGACAGTTTTGGACCACAATGTTTATATGAGACAATTTAAAATGAAACTTCTACGGCCCTGGACCAGGGGACGAGCGAGTGACATCAGGACTTCGGTAGAGATTTCACCGTCTGTCCGCTCCACTGTAGTGCTGACATAATGAAGTGACATTATTCCGGTAGAAAGTCTCAGCCCTGCGGTCGCTTCTCACCTTTATCAAGGCGTCTTACTGGTGTACTGTACAGTGCAGGTATTAGGAAAGGTGCCAAATTAAATGTCATGGCTACCGGGGCACAGATGGGCAACAAGTCAGGGCCCTTGGGGGTTAGATGAATCTGATGCTGCCTGCTGGTGCTCAATGACTCTAGCCCCTACTACTGTATCTCCTTATGTTGGGTGTCCTAGCCTCCTAGTTCCATGTGAGGAACGAATTGTAATCCACATAATAATCAGTCTGGCAATGCCAGGTTACTAGCCTCCAGCTTGCCCCTCTACCACCAGTTTAGCTGTCCAGTTTAGCTCTAGCAACAAAGCCACCCCTTTTCAGCAGCTTGTTCAGTTTGTTAGTGTCACTCAATTGTGTTGGTGTCGTATTTTTTGAACGATTTTCAAAATGCCCCAAAAAACTCATTATTCATAAATAAAAACAAAATAATTCAAACATTTTTCAAAAGAATTTCATTGGTAAATACAAATAAATTGATTAAATATAAACCCACCACCAGCTCCTATACAGTTGGTCCTAGTGCCTACATTGAGCTGAAGGTGTTTTTTTCACTTGTGTTCATCCGTGTTGTGATTCTTTTTTTTAATGAGATGCAGTTGTAAACAATAGCCAAGTAAGATAAAATACATATCCATTGGCCAATCAAATGGTTCACTGCAGCTCAACAGTCAGTGTGAGGGGTGTTCAGGAGATATCTGTGAGCTCTGCGTTTAAAGGCTTGAAGGCCATTGTCTGTGATGGAGTCCACCACATGCTCTGGCAGGCTGTTCCACACCTGGACAGCAGTGTGGAGAAAAGTTCTGTCCAATGTCCGTGTTTTGGAGCCTGGGGGGTCGAGAGCATGTTCTGGTGTGGCTGTGCATCGGCGGGTGTTTCGCCGTCTGGTGTAACAATATGAGTCATATTATCTTTTTAACAGAACAGTGTCCCTTGGGTTAGGTATTGTACATACAGTATGCTATTATTCTACAAAGGAAAGGAACTTTAACTTCTTTATTGTTACACGTACAGTACATGATCATAATGTCTCATATCCGAGAGGCTGCCCCGCAGTCTGACATAAATAATAGTCTGTGATCCAGGCCACCAGGCCATGATCCACCTGCATCATAGACAGCTTCTCAGCTAGTCCGGTGTGGTTGGATGGTGTGGAAAGAAAGCACTGGAGAATTCAAAGAACGTGTTTACTATATAGGCTCTGTTCAGCAGGTAGATGATGGTATCATCTGACTCTATAGGCTCTGTTCAGCAGGTAGATGATGGTATCATCTGACTCTATATGCTTGTCTGATACACGGTCATTCTTGTTTTAACCCATTTTGGGCGGGAACCCCTTTTGGTGTTTTAACTAAGCATTATGTTATACTTTAGCTATTGAAAAATAGCAGATCTACAAGCTCATAGCGCGCCACCGAGTGGCGTGCTATGAACTTGTAGGTCTGCTATTTTTGAAAAATCGTAAAAATGCGGCACAAATCTTTGAATATATATTCTTTCAGAGCGAACGTTTTTTTTTTATTTCGACGTCAGGCCTTATAAATGGGAACTTTCAGCTTGATTTATTGTTGATTGTATAATGTTGTGTATGCTTACTGTTATGACATGTACCCTCACAACGCTCTCTTGTGTTGGTCAGCTCGTTGACCAACCAACTAACTCGTTGGTCAGCAAGAGTTTTTATTTTTTTACTTTGTGAAGCCTTGCATTAATAAATCAAATCGAACTGTATTTATATACACACATTTCCAACAACCAATTTTGAACCAAAGTGCTGCACAGAGCATATTAAATACAGACAGACGGTTTAAAGATATACATAAAGGGTTTTTACCTTTTTAACAGAACAGTGTCCCTCGGGTTAGGTATTGTACATAATTTATGCTGTTATTCTACAAAGGAAAGGAACTTTAACTTCTTTATTGTTACACCTACATGAGCATAATGTCTCATCATATTAATAAAATGTTCAAATAAAAGGTTCTGTGTCTACAAGAATAAAAGGAATAGAACCATAAACAATATTATTTTTTATTTATTTATTTGACAGGGACAAAGCTCATTAATCAACATGTCAGTTTTCATGTAAATGGGCCAGAGTTAGCCAAAGCTACATTTCATCTGTAGTCCCTGGGCAGGCTCTTAAAAAATGAATGATAAAAGAAAGACAGAGTGTGTAGTGTGCCAGCAAACAACACCATGCGTTGATGCTATGTGTGCATATGTGCAAGCACCCAACACTGTATCCATACAAAAACACAATACAATACAGTACAATACAGGAACAGATCAACATGGTACAGGGGACAGAACAACTGCAAAGTGTAGTGAGAAATTACACCGGTGATAAATACTGAACAGTGCTGATAGTTACTTATGATTACAGATTTGTATTGTTTTTAGCCACCTTTTCAGGTTGAATTTGAAGGTCAGATAGTTGGAAGTCTCTCTTACTTCTGTGGGGAGACTGTTCCAGTGATGGGAGGCAACAGTTATGTGATTAGAAAATCACATAACATGAACCATAGCATCCTTATTCTGGGCACCTTCACTTCAGTGAAAATTAGGGTTAGGGGTTAGGGTTTAAGTACAGTATATGGGGTTTGTATAGCTTGTACAAGTGTACAGTGTGCGTGCGTGCGTGCGTGCGTGCGTGTGTGCGTGCGTGCGTGCGTGCGTGCGTGCGTGCGTGCGTGCGTGCGTGCGTGCGTGCGTGCGTGCGTGCGTGCGTGCGTGCGTGCGTGCGTGCGTGCTTTTCAATCACTCGCCCACCACAGAGACCCAGGTTCAATTCCGGGAAGCACTGCCTCCGGCTGTAGCTGGACACTCTGGGTTGAACTGTTGACCTCCAGCGGCGTTGTTGATAGTGGGTGGGATGCCGGCTGGGCACTCTGTTGAACTCCAGCGGCGTTGTTGATAGTGGGTGGGACGCCGGCTGTAGCTGGGCACTCTGGGTTGAACTCCAGATAGTGGGTGGGACGCCGGCTGCACCAGCTGCACTCACCCCTGATGAAGACAATGCTGTCACAACATATGGTTTTAAATAAATCCACTTACTTGGCTCTACTTCTTTCTCTCTTTGCTGAACTAGTGACTGGTTGATCGGAGGCAAGCTGTTTGTGGGGCGTATTAGGGTCTCGGAGAGAGAGAGCGCCATGTTTCTCAACGTTGGGGTCCGGGAGCGGGGACCAGCGGGCGGTCTGTAACTCTGAGAGTGTACACATGGATTCAAATAGACCCTTATGTGTCCATTTCGAATCCATTTGTACACTCGCAGAGTTAAATACACTTTTAAAATAATTAAAAGATAATAGAAAATAGATAATAAAATGTATCAAATGTGATTTATTTCGGTTAAATAAAGGTTACAAACATGGGGGTCTGTGGCCCAGGTCTTCAACCTGTGGGTCGGGACCCCCAGGGGGGTCTGTGGCCCAGGTCTTCAACCTGTGGGTCGGGACCCCCAGGGGGGTCCCCACATGACAGATGACAGTGAAGTGTCAACTTCACTTAATACCTCAAAGAAGAACAGAAAAAAGCGCATTAATTAGGCTACTGCATCAAAAGTAATCAACAGACTATACTGTTAAAAACTGTTCAAACATTGTCCAAATTGTCTACAAGCTCACAACGCCTCGTTGTGGGCTTGTAGATTTGCTATTTTCACAATATTTATCACTGGAACCGAGTCAAACTAAATTGAATGGCTCAACTATAGTCTCCTACAACTACAATTTGTTCAAATAATGTTTATTTTGGGGGACGGGCCTGAACCAGTGGCCTAATGCACACCAAACTCAGGGTCCTTGAAATAAAACAAACCCAAATTGATTAAATCAATTAATTATCAGCTGCATTATTATTATCTGTGGGTCTGCTGCTGACGTTATGCCACTTGTTAGCTGCGCTCCGCTGTTATGCTCAAATTAGTGACCCTAAATAATTCTGAGGCAACATGGCTGGAGACGAGACAGCCAATCAGAACTGCTCGACTAGCCATGCCGTGCAGACGATGGGATGTTATGGGTTGTTGCCAGTGGTGGCAACTGTTGTGACAGAAATAAGCTAAGCAGCCTCCAAAAACCAAACCAGGCAAGCAACTGTGAATGAATCCACGTTAGGCTGGAAATATGCAGACTTGGCAACACTCAGCAGAAAGACTAGCGGTGTCCGTCTACCGGTCGCAACTTCGCAAGTTTCCCAGGTAAACATTACCAGCTGCTTTGTAGAAGCAGCTGGTAAAAAGGTTGAGAATCACTTGAGACAGCATGAACCTCTGTGCGTGTCACACTGAGTCCCCTGATGAAACAGCCCGCAGTGAATGTATCAGAGGAGACATCATGTACAGTAGGAGGGTGGCAGTGCCTATAGGGGGCGGAGCAACAGGAACTTTGTCAGACACAGGGGTAAACAGCAATGACCTATAGGGGGCGGAGCAACAGGAACGTTGTCAGACACAGGGGTAAACAGCAATGATCTATAGGGGGCGGAGCAACAGGAACCTTGTCAGACACAGGGGTAAACAGCAATGACCTATAGGGGGCGGAGCAACAGGAACTCTGTCAGACACAGGGGTAAACAGCAATGACCTATAGGGGGCGGAGCAACAGGAACTCTGTCAGACACAGGGGTAAACAGCAATGACCTATAGGGGGCGGAGCAACAGGAACTCTGTCAGACACAGGGGTAAACAGCAATGACCTATAGGGGGCGGAGCAACAGGAACTCTGTCAGACACAGGGGTAAACAGCAATGACCTATAGGGGGCGGAGCAACAGGAACTCTGTCAGACACAGGGGTAAACAGCAATGACCTATAGGGGGCGGAGCAACAGGAACTCTGTCAGACACAGGGGTAAACAGCAATGACCTATAGGGGGCGGAGCAACAGGAACCTTGTCAGACACAGGGGTAAACAGCAATGACCTATAGGGGGCGGAGCAACAGGAACTCTGTCAGACACAGGGGTAAACAGGAGGGTGGCAGTGCCTATAGGGGGCGGAGCAACAGGAACCTTGTCAGACACAGGGGTAAACATTAAACAGCAATGACTGTCTGGAGAAAATGCAAAACAAAGAGTGAGGGCATAGTTTGTTTATGCAGGAGCAGGACCTGGAGACGCTCAGAAACACAGCATTTACATTTTGAGTGTTCAATATATACCTACATTGGAGAGAGAGGGAGAGAGAGAGAGAATTATAGATAGATAGATAGATAGATAGATAGTAGGGCTGGGTCCGATTAATCAATTTAATTGTTAATACTTTCCGCGCCATTGCCAACGATTAAAGTCAATTGAAGCCTAATTCGATTAGGCTTCAATGGTAAGCCTAATCGGCGCGTTCGATTGCTCGAGCCATAATGCTACTCACGTTAGCTGGTTAGCTAGCTGTGTTGTTAGCACAGCACTGGATCGCCCATCTTCGATCACAGCGTCCAGGTTGGCACTGGAGATCGACTGCCTGCTTCCTGTCAAAGTAATACACCCAGTCAGGAATCCGAGCTGTGACTAGTCTGTGGAAAATGGAGACGCTCAGAAACACAGCATTTACATTTTGAGTGTTCAATATATACCTACATTGGAGAGAGAGGGAGAGAGAGAGAGAATTATAGATAGATAGATAGATAGATAGATAGTAGGGCTGGGTCCGATTAATCAATTTAATTGTTAATACTTTCCGCGCCATTGCCAACGATTAAAGTCAATTGAAGCCTAATTCGATTAGGCTTCAATGGTAAGCCTAATCGGCGCGTTCGATTGCTCGAGCCATAATGCTACTCACGTTAGCTGGTTAGCTAGCTGTGTTGTTAGCACAGCACTGGATCGCCCATCTTAGATCGTCGTCGCCATAATAATCCATTCTATCCATTTCTTTCAATCGCCTGTATCTCCTATTCCTTGTCCCAGATGGCATTTTGGTCAAAACAGCGTTTCTTTGACGGCACAGATATGACGATCTGGAGCTCTGCAGAGTTCCGGTCTGGCTTCAGATGGTAAACAAGGCCTGTCCGCTCCGTGTAGTTTCCTAGGTTATGACTACTGCTCATGGACCGGAAATGGCGGCTTTTCAAAATAAGAGCTCAAATTAAAAAAATGCTGGCGTGAATTAGATCCTAATTTTTCAATAAATGATAGCGGCCTAAGTGTTAATGGGATCAAAATCGATTATATATAAAACATCACACCCGTGTGAACTGAGTGGTGCAAGGTCTTATATAGCCTGATCAGCTGTGGTCTGACGTAATGTCAGTGACCATAGTAACCATGCTCACCTGTGCACGGACACGTACACACGGACACGGACACGTACACAAACATACAGACAAAGCTGGTTATTGGAGTGGTTTGCACCACTCAAAAATAGAAAGAATATATGTTCGTTTCCAAAACTGTAATTTATAGTTTATTTGTACCAGTCCATGAGATATATGGCTTATTCATTTCAGTAGTATTGGCATCTTTGGTCTACCTCTGATATTTGTTTTATTTACAACAGTAATCTGTTCATGTTCTCTTCACATTTTGTGAATAAAAATTTGTAACTTAATTTCATTATTAATCATTCATCCTTGTCATGACAACATTTTGTTCAATAGAGGGTATGCGCATGACATCATCATACCCAGAAGTTATGCGGGAACGCCTACTGAGTGCCAAATAACTACTTTCTGGGCTTGACAGCCCATACATCCTACCAGAAAAGTCAGATCTAGGCAGTTTTGTGTGTGTTTCCTCAATTTTTAGACTACTAAACTGACAATCCAATACAGGACCAACATTATTTGGGCTTGCGGCCCTTGGACATTTGGTGTTTAGCCGAGTGGCCCCTGAGCCATCTTAAGTTGAGTAGCCCCGCTTTAAAAGCTTGATGGCCATTCTTGTAATAGGCTGCTCAGATGTTGCTTGAGCAGCCTTCCTGGTGGGTGGGCATGGCAAATGACCATATATGGCAGACCAACAAGTATTGTTGTAAGACGTTTGTGCCCCTGTACCAATAAAGGTGGCAGTGCGCTCAGACCACTCCGTTCCCTCACAGAGTGGTGTTTAAAGGTGGCAGTGCGCTCAGACCACTCTGTTCCCTCACAGAGTGGTGTTTAAAGGTGGCAGTGCGCTCAGACCACCCCGTTCCCTCACAGAGTGGTGTTTAAAGGTGGCAGTGCGCTCAGACCACTCCGTTCCCTCACAGAGTGGTGTTTAAAGGTGGCAGTGCGCTCAGACCACTCCGTTCCCTCACAGAGTGGTGTTTAAAGGTGGCAGTGCGCTCAGACCACTCCGTTCCCTCACAGAGTGGTGTTTTATGTTGGGAATGTTTCGCTGTTCCGTGCATCTCAAAGACACTCCCAAAAGGCATCATGCTGCTGTCGTTGCCGTGGGAGACGAAGTGTATTCCTTCGGAGGGTACGGCAACGTGAAGTCCACGAACGCCAAGGCCAGACGTCGTCACATCAGTGTCCTCATCTTCAACACGGTGACTTTACGCTGGAGGAAGTCGAACCCGGCGAGCCCTGGAGGTGGAGAACGTCTCCACTCGGTTCCGTCCCGGCGCATGGGCTACACAGCTGTGCTGGTAGGAGATACCGTCTACCTCTGGGGAGGGAAGCCTTACTGCAACGTGCTATATGGATTTAATGTGGACGCCCAGAGGTGGTCCACACCACAGGTCTCTGGACCTGTTCCAGAGAGGAGGTACGAGCACTCAGCCTGTGCCTTAGAGAAGGTCATGTTTATCTACGGAGGATGGACCCAGCAGGATACACCCGCTAACGGCATGCACAAGTTGGACACCACCTCGATGGTCTGGTCTGTAATTTACACCACAGGCTGTCAGCCATATTTGTCATCACACTCTTCCACCATCATTGGGACAAATATATTTGCATTTGGGCGCTACAACACCGTCAAAGTGTTTGACACAAAGACCAAACACTGGCTGGAATCACAGTGGGCTTATACGTGCTCTGTTCCAGACCAAATGCTTCATTCAGCCTTTGCCTACAATGGAGAGCTGTACACATTTGGTGGCTGTAACCGGGATGGTAGCATCGGTGATCTGTGGAAATTCAGTCTAGAGACCTTCTCCTGGAACTGGAAGTACATCCAGCCAAAGGACTATGGCTGGTCTCCAGGGATTATGCACTCATGCATGGTGGGAGATCGAATTATCGCATTTGGCCGGTACAATAACCTGTACATCTTGGACTTACGTCTGAGATGTAGCCTGAAGACCTTATGCAAGCTGGCAGTTATTCAGTACGGTCTGGATCAGTCTGACCTCCCACACAATGTCAGGTGGGAACTGAAAGCATCTTGGACTTAAGTCTTAGATGTAGCCTGAAGACCTTATGCAAGCTGGCAGTTATTCAGTACGGTCTGGATCAGTCTGACCTCCCACATGAAATGAAATGAAATGAAATGATTACTATATTTACCCAGGGTATCTGGGCTAAGCTCAATAACTTGTTTCCAGCCAGGCCCTGCTCATAGAACACATTTCATCGTAGTGGTTCAATGCCTTGTTCAAGGGCACTTCAGCGGTGGTCATTTTAACGTGTCGGACCGCTGATTCGAACTGGCGACCTTCCGGTATCAAGACCGCTCCGCAATCCGTTCGGCCACCGCTGCCACTGTCAGGTGGGAACTGAAAGCATCTTGGACTTAAGTCTTAGATGTAGCCTGAAGACCTTATGCAAGCTGGCAGTTAATCAGTACGGTCTGGATCAGTCTGACCTCCCACACAATGTCAGGTGGGAACTGAAAGCAAGTGTAACTAGAAAGAATGCCCCTCGGGCCTTTGTTGGCAATTGGATGATTTGAGGCATTTTGTTCCAAAAATGGGTTTTGCAAAAATCCAACAGTTGGTGGTGTTATAACAGGCCAATGTGAAAAGGGTGGGATATATTCCTCAGCCTAGTAGGAAAGTGCATGAAAGATTTCACATAAAGTGCACGTTGCGTTCATGATTTGAGGCTTTTTGTTCAAAATGGGCCAATCCTGCAAACTTTGAAAGGCAATTATAGCCAATTAGGATGGAATATGAAATATCAGACAGATCTGTCTTGAGCACATGACTGTAGAGATACTGTGTAACGACTTGCAATATTTTTGAACAGAATCTGGAGGAGTAATATAAAAAATCACACCCGTGTGAACTGAGTGGTGCAACTACACATTTATTGTTATAGTTACTGTACATTAGAACCAGGAAAGCATCTGTGTCATAAGTACTCTCTAACCATAGCAACCATGCTCGTGGTTTTGGTTGCTAACCATAGCAACCATGCTCGTTTTTTTGGTACGAACAAACACGGGTACAAAGCCAGTTGTTGGGAGTGGTTTGCACCACTAAAAAAAAAAAGAAAAAAAAAAAAGAAGCTTTTTTATGGTTTATAAAAAACAAAATGCCCCCCCCTTGACTATCGATTAATCGTTAATATTGAATTATAGTAATCGATTTTCATTGTGGACACTTTTTTACACATCGATCTCTAATCCAGCATACATGGGCAACTGGCGGCCTGGGGGCCACATGCGGCCCCTACCCCACCATCAGTTAATGGGCAACTGGCGGCCCAGGGGGCCACATGCGGCCCCTACCCCACCATCAGTTAATGGGCAACTGGCGGCCCAGGGGGCCACATGCGGCCCCTACCCCACCATCAGTTAATGGGCAACTGGCGGCCCGGGGGCCACATGTGGCCCCTACCCCACCATCAGTTAATGGGCAACTGGCGGCCCGGGGCCCACATGCGGCCCCTACCCCACCATCAGTTAATGGGCAACTGGCGGCCTGGGGGCCACATGTGGCCCCTACCCCACCATCAGTTAATGGGCAACTGGCGGCCCGGGGGCCACATGGGGCCCCTACCCCACCATCAGTTAATGGGCAACTGGCGGCCCCGGCCCCACCATCAGTTAATGGGCAACTGGCGGCCTGGGGGCCACATGGGGCCCCTACCCCACCATCAGTTAATGGGCAACTGGCGTCCTGGGGGCCACATGCGGCCCCTACCCCACCATCAGTTAATGGGCAACTGGCGGCCTGGGGGCCACATGGGGCCCCTACCCCACCATCAGTTAATGGGCAACTGGCGTCCTGGGGGCCACATGCGGCCCCTACCCCACCATCAGTTAATGGGCAACTGGCGGCCCGGGGGCCACATGCGGCCCTTACCCCACCATCAGTTAATGGGCAACTGGCGGCCCGGGGGCCACATGCGGCCCCTACCCCACCATCAGTTAATGGGCAACTGGCGGCCCTGGGGCCACATGCGGCCCCTACCCCACCATCAGTTAATGGGCAACTGGCGGCCCGGGGGCCACATGCGGCCCCTACCCTCAGTTAACGGGCAACTGGCGGCCCGGGGGCCACATGCGGCCCCTACCCCACCATCAGTTAATGGGCAACTTGCGGCCCGGGGGCCACATGCGGCCCCTACCCCACCATCAGTTAATGGGCAACTGGCGGCCCGGGGGCCACATGCGGCCCCTACCCCACTATCAGTTAATGGGCAACTTGCGGCCCGGGGGCCACATGCGGCCCCTACCCCACTATCAGTTAATGGGCAACTGGCGGCCCGGGGGCCACATGCGCCCCCTACCCCACCATCAGTTAATGGGCAACTGGCGGCCCGGGGGCCACATGGGGCCCCTACCCCACCATCAGTTAATGGGCAACTGTCGGCCCGGGGGCCACATGGGGCCCCTACCCCACCATCAGTTAATGGGCAACTGGCGGCCCGGGGGCCACATGGGGCCCCTACCCCACCATCAGTTAATGGGCAACTGGCGTCCTGGGGGCCACATGCGGCCCCTACCCCACCATCAGTTAATGGGCAACTGGCGTCCTGGGGGCCACATGGGGCCCCTACCCCACCATCAGTTAATGGGCAACTGGCGGCCCGGGGGCCACATGGGGCCCCTACCCCACCATCAGTTAATGGGCAACTGGCGTCCCGGGGGCCACATGCGGCCCCTACCCCACCATCAGTTAATGGGCAACTGGCGGCCCGGGGGCCACATGCGGCCCCTACCCCACCATCAGTTAATGGGCAACTGGCGGCCCGGGGGCCACATGCGGCCCCTACCCCACCATCAGTTAATGCGGCCTGCAGGTTAATATCTGCGGGCCGCAGATATTCATACTATTTTTTGCTACGACAGTAATATACAATGTGTCCCTCTGTGGAGTGAGTGTGGAAATATAGTGGCCCTCTCCATCGTCAAAGCTGCCCCCCCCCCCTGAGATACAGTATTGTGCTTGCTGTGTTGTGTTGTGTTGTTGTTGTTGTAAGTAGTGACTCACCTCCGTGTCATCTGTGCGTAGGTGGAGATGGCTGCTTTGCGGTGGACCAGCATACGGGCCAGGTGGTGACCACGGGCCTGGCCCTGCAGCGGGACAGAGAGTACCTGCTGAGCGTGGTGGCCCTGGACGGCCTGGGCAGCCGCGGCGTGCCTGCCATGCTGTCAGTGGTGGCAGGGGCCAGGCCTCCCCAGTTCACCAACACCACGTACTCCGTCGCCATACCAGAGAACACGCCAGAGGGGCAGCCGTAAGTACATCATGGCTCTCATCCTCCTATAGGTCACTGCAGTTCTCAAAGTGGGATCCTTTGAAGGGGGGTCCCCAGCTAAATGAATTAGTTAAAGGGGATATTTCACTTTCAAATATAATGAACATTAAAAACAAATATTAAAAATAAATGAAAAAATCACACCCGTCTGAAGTGAGTGGTGCAACTCAGTGTGGGGGTTCCCGGGGGGGGGAGTTCCAGACCCACAGGAACGCACCCAGGGTGCCGGCCCGGTTCCGGCGAGCCGCCCCACGTCCGAAGCGGTAGAGAAATGACAGAGTTACCATGTGGGGGTCCCCGGGGGGGGATCATATATACAGTTAATATGTGTGTGTGTGTGTGTGTGTGTGTGTTAGGTTGCGCACAGGTGGTGAAAAACAACCATGCTGTTTTCGTGCTCATACCCAGCTAGGTAGGCGGGCAGGCACCCACCCACCCAGCCAGCCAGCCAGCCACACACATAAGTCCGTAAGGGAGTGGTTGCACCACTCAAAAAGTTATGGAAAAATCACTACTCTGACATAGTCAGAGTAGTGGAGTAGATGTATAAATTACCTCAAAAATGTACTTGAGTAAATGTACTTAGTAACTTTGCACCAACTGACTACATGCAGTACATGTTGTACTGTATATTTCATTATACAGTGTGCTTATATATCCTTCTGAATCCACAAACCGTTCACACACTTCATTAGCATGCCAAAGCACACACGCACACACACACGCACACGCGCGCACACACACACACACACACACACACACACACACACACACACACACACACACACTAGCACGCACATGCACACTAGCACGCACATGCACATGTGCCGACCTACAAACAAGCACACTTCAAATGTTAATGAATCCCAATTTTAGCAATGAAGAGCAAACAAGCGTAAATACCCCCGGATCAAATGTATTCAAACAGAGTCGGGCTAAAGCAAACATTCCACAAAAACAAACTCACAAAAACAAACAGAAAATAATTGTATCAGTTTAACACAGCCGACGCGAATCGCGTATCAATACGTTATCAATTAATCAAACGTCGGGTGCGGATCACGTATCAATACGTTTCAATCACTTTTTTATAGCATACTTTCATTCATCTTTTTACCCACCCGGACAATGAAGAACCATCGCCCTATCATTGCTGCTTAGTCCCGCTCACGTGATCAGAAAAAAAAACAAAACAAAAAAAAACCCCTCCCCTCCTGAAAACAGGAGGGCGGGCCGCTTTACGTGTATAAACCAGTGTAAAATGGATGCGCCCTAGTCTGTGTGTGAAAATAATCAAATTTCACCTAACCTCGCCTCACCAGGCTTTCCTCCACCTATTGGATTTTATACTCGATTCCCCCCTCCCCTCCTGTTTCTCCTGCAGGAGGAGGGCCTTGCGAGATGGGGGCTCATGTCTCGGAAAAAAACATAAACGGAACGCTGTTACGCTGCCTAACACATGATCTGCAGATTCTGCACCAGATCGGCATTGCTGCAACACACATGGACAGATGCATGTTTACTTCTTCATACTGTAGCGACCAAACGATCCCCGAGCCTACAATACTACTAACAATACTACTAACAAACGACTGAGCGGTGCAACTGTTCTCTACAGTTGCGCGGTGCAACTGTAGAGAACAGTTGCAACGCTCACTTCACAGGGGTGTGATTTTTATTATTACAGTAGAAGTTTACAGACCAAACTGTAAATAAAAGGTTTACATGACTTTCTGCCTCAGTCCGTATATAGCGAGCAGTATTGAATAAGCAGAGAACAGAATATGGGACAGAGTTGCACCACTCACTTCACATGGGTGTGATTTTTATTATTACTACAGTAGAAGTTTTTTTCTTATGAAAGCAGAGAGTCTTCTGTTTCATACGGTATATAGTATTTATATGTCGCTATAGGCCTTATTTTGTGAATATTGAGGAGTTCACGTCCATGTCTTCTCTGAAGTTATCTGGTGGGCACAAGCTGCATTCAATAACCAATTACTGTCTAACTGTACATGGGATCAATGTTTACTCTTTTCCTCGTAAAAGTACACATTCAGGGCTTTCATTCGGTGTATAGGATGTATAGGATATTTATTGGGTTCAATTTTATATCTGCCTGTCAATGTCTCTGACTTTAAACCATCCATAACTCTGCTCGCTGTTCAAGATAACCACTTCCAGGCAAATGCAGGTGTTGCAAAAAGGTCAATATCTCCAGAATGGAACATGGTAAAATCAAAATGTATTTTTTAAATTGAAGTGGACAAGTTCAGCTTTCTTTTGATGTATGCGTGTGATTCTCGCTATAAGAGAACATTTTGCTGTGGGCCCCCGAACAAGGCCTTTGTGCAATGTTAAACGGTAGCAACATCCAAATAGGCCTGTCGAGATCTTGTAGCAATCAAAGTGTTAATAACCTCACATTAGTACATTACAGAGCACTGGCTGCATGGCAAAACTCTGAAGAGAAATGTGTTGTCTCCCATGAGGGACCCAGACTTAACCCATTCTGGACGGGAACCCCTTTTGGTGTTTTAACTAAGCATTATGTTATACTTTAGCTATTGAAAAATAGCAGATCTACAAGCTCATAGCGCGCCACCGAGTGGCGCGCTATGAGCTTGTAGGTCTGCTATTTTTGAAAAATCGTAAAAATGCGGCACAAATCTTTGAATATATATTCTTTCAGAGCGAACGTTTTTTTATTTCGACGTCAGGCCTTTATGTTAAATGAATGAATCACTTGAGCGTAACCGTATTTCATTAATAGTGCAAAATATCAAATCTAAAAGCTCACAATGCTTCCCATTGTGACGTGTTGTGAACTCATAGATCTGCTATTTGCATTTTGCACTATCTTTGAAAAAAATTCCAACATTTATGGAAAGAAATGTGGGGGAGGGCATTTTTTATGTACATCTCAAGATTCTTGAAAACAAGAAATTTGAATAAATCATACTGTACTGCCACAGGGTTCTGTGTATTTTCTATACAGTATGTGAACACATGTAGAGGAATTAATGTTGCACAAAATGTTGCTGTCTTCACACACATATTTTAGCACAAGATGTGGAGTTCACTGACTAACGCTTTTCATCTCTCATATTAACGCAATCAAGTACAATTATAAGTTAGAATCTAACTTATAATTGTACTTGATTGCGATAACATAATCTAACTGTTATATTATATCAACAATCATTACAGCAATCGTTTACTTACTTACTCTTCGAGAGACAGAGAATAGTTGCAGAAATGTGCATGTATCTAGTTTGAGAGCCATATTTAGAACAGAAAATGTCTGAGTGTATTTGAGTTATTTCATTGTGTGTACTATATTGAAGGACATTTGTGACCAGATTTGATCGAAGGACTGCCATTGGATTTTTTGTTTTTATCATGTCATATGAAAGCAGGGAATCATAGCTTCAAATTGACATATTGGTTGTGCAGTTTGAAACACTAGTTTTTGAGATATGGCTTATAGAGTAATGTCTTGCAGAGATACAGCAATCTGAGAATTTGGTCTTCAAAGATGCAGTTCCACGGTCAGTGGCATTTGGGGGCGCTGTTTCCTCTTCATTGCTAAAATGAGGTACTCTACCCCCCCAGGCGGGGGCAGTATTGAGTCGAAAACAAGAGTGAAGCTATAGTTATTAATTCTGGGTCAGGGTATAGTAAGGAAATGAGCCTTTATAAAATTGTCAAATTCAAAAAAGTATTAGGCCTATACTATAAATGACCCAATTGATTTACTTAAGTTAAAGTACTACTACCCTATTCATACTAATGCATATAAGGTTGAAGTGGTTAATGTATGTTTTATAATAATTATCAAAATCTACAAAGTAACTATAGTAACTGGAAAATGTCAATGTTTTAGCACCTATATTATGTTATTGGGGTAGATTCAAATAGTAGTCAAAGTTGAATACATAATGCAGTTACCACAGTTTTTATTAAACGTCCCTTTGTTCTCAATAGAGGGGAACAAAAACAAAGATACACAGCGTATTTGTAGCTTTGAATCTGTGTAGGTGAAGTTGAAACCAGTTCATCTTTGTAGCTCTGTAGCTTTGTGTCTTTTGCAACAGCTATACAAACGCTTACATTGACAGAACGGTAGACAGCATCTTTGCATCTGCCTGGCCTGGACTGTTAGCCGTTAGCTCCTGCCGCTAGCCGAATAGTACTAAGCCCGTTTTCAGCTAAATGCGGAAATGTCCAGGCTAAATAACTTATCGACGGGAGTCGTGTTAATATTATTTACTCGTCAATGTCATGTTCACTCCAAATAAACAAGTATTATGCACTTGATGCGGAGAGCCATCTTATAGAAGAGTTGCGATATTGAGGGGGCAGAAAACAGCCCGGTCACGTGGTTCATGTACTTGCACGAGCCCATAGACTGCAATGCATTCCGTAAACTTCCGGTTGTCCCTATTTGAGGCCTTCAAATAGGGACAAAGAAGGTTATGTAGAAGAGCCGCCATTGACTGACAGACTAACAGACAGACTGGCCCCATGAAGTAAACGGAGTTTGCGTAACTCTGATGAAGTAAAGCTTCATTCACGTTAATCATAATAGCATAATAATAATATCCGTTTCTCAAACAAATCTGAGAAATCCCAACGGCAAATATTCGGTAAAACAGCGACCCCTATTGTTCCAACAAAACAAGCAAGGATGAAGAGGCCTTAATGTTTATTAAATAAACATTTTTGTAATGTACTTAGACTAGTATTTAAGGTAGAAATACATAACGTGACTCAGGCCATTTACCTTATATATATACACACACAATATATACAATAATTACACCAGGAATAATTAATAAAAAATCAAATCACAGCAAACATTACAATCCACACAGCAAACAACACAGCAAACAATTCCTGGTATAACATCCTATTAACATCCTATTACAATCTGGCTGGTGTCTTTGACTTTGTTGGGCGTGATGGTGGGCTGGGTGGTGGCTTAGGACATGTTGTGTCTTTGGCATAGTCCTCACAAAACTCTCGGATGTGTTTGTACAGATAGGCCTGCCTCTCTCTGTCCAGTCCTGCTGGTTGTAGAGTGGGAAATCCATGCTTTGGTGGCAGGACGTTGACGTCACGAAGCAGTTGGAACTTCACCTCTTCTTCATCGTTGTGTCGTTTCTTGTGGGCGTCTGACTTATGGAAGATCTTCTTGAACTGACCGAAGTAGCACTCAGGAGCAAATTTTGTGTGACCTACAATCAAAAAGTGGAGCCTGAGTTGATGATGCAGTTTGTGTATCGTGCGCCAGGCACAATACCACAAGACAAACTTGTTTTTATTCTGGCCACAGCAGTTGTCACAGTGAAGATCCACGTCCGTCTCTCCCAGCCCATAATTACAGAAGAAGTGGTGTACATAGCTAATGACTGAATTGCTCCCTTTGCCACTAGTCATGCCTTCATCTACAAGGTAGTTGACCTGTTCTGGTATCCCTTCACAGCATATACCAAAAATTCCACACTTGCGTGGAGTTTTGAAAAATATCTCTCCTGGCTGGTGATGGCGATGTGGATACAAGATCTGTAAGAAAATAGCAAATTAGGCTGTTATTATTTTTTGTATTTTCAGACTGACAAATCTGTTTTATCTTTTTTCTTTTAATTGAGTTTACCTGTTGAGCAAAGTCAAAGGAATAGTGCATCTCACATTTCTTGATTACACATTTTGTGCAGCTTAAGTCTAACTGAGTTAATAGAGCCAATTATTACATGGCTTGGTTGAATGCTTGATTCTGATTGGTCAATCGCTTAATTCAGCAGTGAATTATGTGTCGATAATGACCGCTCCGCTGTATAACAGACCGCTGCCTAATCAAACCCTCTGAGCACCAGCTGCGCGGCTGCGCCCCGCTTGATTTACTGCTGTTTCCAACATGACAGCCATGTAAACACACACACACTAGTGACACACAATGTCATTTACAGCTAAACATTGCTCTTCAAAATGTTTTTGAAAACATTTGAGCGAGAAATAGACGAAGCAGGACCCAAAAATGGATTCTATTTGATCAACTCACTTCCTTGTTTTCCGACTGTGCTGCAGCAATGCAGCTGGGCAGACGCAGCCAGCACGAACTTATGGAATACTTTTTTTGTTGTGTTTTGGGTCAATGTATTAATTTATGTTAGTTAGCCATGTAATTCACCTTCAGGTCGGTGAATTATCTCCCGACAATGACCACCTAGCCAGATATTATCCCTTACTTAAGAATTCAGCCTATTGGAGTAGAAGCCAGCAAGCCAGTTAATTCAGGGTGCATTATCAGCAGCTGTGTCCAGCAGGTTTGTAGTTAGTTCAGAGCTGCAAAGCCTGAGAGCAGCTACAGCTTTTTGACCCACTTTGGAAAATATTAAGCCACTTCAGAAACCATACTAGAACATTTAAGAATCGTTTTTGAACACCTTTTTTTCTATCACTGTTCTGTACACCTTTTTGTCAAGTAAAAAGTTAAACTCTACAAGCGATGTGGATGTGGATTATTTTTTGGAGTCAAGCTTACTGCTTCAAGGGCTTTGGAACTCACATCTAGTAAAATACATTATCTCCACTTCCCCAGGAGATGAACACAGACCTTCTCCCCACTTCCTCCAGTGACTATATATTGCAATGAAGTGATTTTCCCTAGAAAGGCCTGTTCGAGCACGTGTCATTTTTCTTTTACAGATTGTGGTTGCTAACACAGGACAGTGTGAACACAAACCAGACCTAATGAAAAACGAAACAATTTGTCTTATTGATACGACCAGGACTTTAGGTGTGAAAGGCACCCGAGTGTTGCGCAGAATGTGTTGCTTATCGATTGCTGTTTCACCCTGCTGGCTACAGGCGTATTCCAGCGGACGAGGTTTCCAGTGCACAAGGTCACGTGGTGTCAATCGGCCAATCACCGAAAGGTCACGCAAATGTCACTTTTCTTTTACAGCCTGTGGCGAAAAGAACGTTTTTCCTTTTGTGTAGGAAAGGTTAGAAAACATGATATTTACTTGCAACTCATAATAATGTGTCTGCGACACAAAGGGATCCTACATTTGGGGAAAAGTGTTGGAGTGCATTGACCGGGCGCGTGTACAGTGGATCGCTTCACCTTTAGGCTCTGCATTTTAGGCCACATGTGATTCCCTTTTAGCACAGTATTGACAAAAGAACAACAACGGCTCAATTTGGATTCAGAACATATTGGACTGGATAAAGAAAAGAAACGCTTCAGAGCACTGACGAAGTGACGAGTGCCCAATATTTCTGCTTTGAGGGGTTTGATCGATCATCAGTCAGTGCTGGCGTGTGTCAAATACTGCTTTGCTGTCGGGTGGAAACCTTGTATGTCCAAAACGTATTATTTAGTCACAGGCTCTCGTTAATGCTTTTCTTTTTTTAATATATTTTTTATCCCATGATTTTTGTAACCCATTTTTCACCCCTGTGTCAATTATCTAATGTGATCCTGGGCTCTACACACCCTCCGCCAACCTAGTCCCCATATATGGGGGACATGGGGAGAGCAACGGACTTGAACTCATGCTTCCTTCATGCCTGAGTGTCCAAGTTGCTCCTTTACACCTGACAGGGGGGAGTTTCCCTGGTTGGACGTAGCGCGTGGAAGGAACACGTTATTCCAACCAGTTCCTTTCCCCTTCATCAGGCGCCCCAGCTGGCCAGGGGGAGGCAGTTTAGAGACCAGGATTACTGCATGCGAGGGTACCTACCCTAGGGGACACGGGGAGAACATGCGAGGGTACCTGCCCTAGGGGACACGGGGAGAACATGTGAGGGTACCTGCCCTAGGGGACACGGGGAGAACATGTGAGGGTACCTGCCCTAGGGGACACGGGGAGAACATGCGAGGGTACCTGCCCTAGGGGACACGGGGAGAACATGTGAGGGTACCTGCCCTAGGGGACACGGGGAGAACATGTGAGGGTACCTGCCCTAGGGGACATGGGGAGAACATGTGAGGGTACCTGCCCTAGGGGACACGGGGAGAACATGCAAACTCCACACATAAAGGCCCTTTCCCGTTAATGCTTTTCATTGGTTTAATAAATCCCACAGACAAACTGTAACTTTCCACTTCTGCCCCGGATTTGAACCCGGGTCTTCTGCGCAAGTGCTGACATTTCTTGATTGAACTAATAGAGTCGGCCTGCTTGCTCAGGGATAAATTCAATCTTGAGTCTTTCAGGTCCAAATTTGTGTCAAACCAGAAGCGGGATCGTGTCATACAGTAGGTCATGTCTCACCTAGACACAGGATCTAAAGGCCCTTTTACACTTGCAGCGAAATACTCTACCATACAGATTGGATAAAATTACTGTACATTTTATTCATTAAAAAAGTTTAGTTTAACCACTTTCACTTTGACAAAAATCTAATTCAGATGGGCTATTTACCGTAGTATGACACAGTAGGGAATTAATTGAATCCCCCCCCAAAAAAATAAATAAATAATAATAATTAAAAAAAAAAAACATACAAAGTTGAAATATGGAGATATGAGGTTTCAGCCCCTGACAATCAAATCTTTCCTCTGTTTCCTGCAGCTTCCTGGTGGTGTTTGCCATTTCCTTCCAGAAGCTGTCCCTGGGCTACAGCCTGCTGATCAATCCCAGCAGCCTGTTCAGCATCCAGCCGGAGACGGGAGAGATCAGCCTGACCAGAGCTCTGGACTACGAGAGCGACCAGAGGCGGTACCTGCTGATGGTGAGGGCCAGTGAGGACCCCAGTGGCCTGAGCACTGCCATAGAGGTTGGTTTTCATCCATTAAATCACGAGGTTGATAAAAAAAAAGGCTTCTAAATCCTAATTTTTTTCTGAAAAACCCATGTTTCTATGTCAGTGGTGCTCAACCTTTTTCATGTTAAGGACCCCCAGAATTATCTCTATTGGGCCACGGACCCCCATCTCAAAATATGTAGTTCCAGGGACCCCCCAGAAGCCAATATTTTAGTTAAAAATGTTCGCTCTGAAATATATATTCAATGATTTGCGCCACATTTTAATGATTTTTCAAAAATAGCAGACCTACAAGCTCGTAGCGCGCCACTCGGTGGCGCGCTATGAGCTTGTAGATCTGCTATCTTTCAATAGCTAAAGCATAACATAATGCTAACAACAAAAGGGGTTCCCGCCCAACATTGGTTAAATACAGGAGCGTAGACCGTCCCCATCCTATTCAGCCATACACAGTAACAGTTAACACAGAAGGGACATTTCATTTATTAGTATTTTTTTTTTTGCTTTTGTTCCATTCCTAATAAGCCAATATTGCTGCTGCTTTAACAAACTCTGGCGAAAGTACCTGGCAACGGGCCCCGGTGCAAATGTTTTGTGGCTGTGGGGGTAGGGGGAAGGGGGGTCATTGGTTTGGGGCAATCTGATAGTAAAATACATTAAAATACAGACCCACAGGAACGCACCCAGGGTGCCGGCCCGATTCCGAAACGGTTGAGAAATGACAGAGTTACCGTGTGGGGGTCCCTCTACTGTACTGTACTGTCACTGTACTGTACTGGCACACCCGAAATCACCATATATACAGTTAATATGTGCGTGTGTGTTTGTGTGTGTGTTAGGTTGCGCACAGGTGGTGAAAAACAACCATGCTGTTTTCGTGCTCAGACGCACCCAGCCAGCCAGCCAGCCAGCCAGCCAGCCACCCACCCACACACATAGTCACTTAAGGAAGTGGTTGCACCACTTAAAAACTTTAGTTAAACTTGCAGAGTGACAGATTACATTACCTGGGACTAATGATAGTGCTGACATGACATAATAATCCCATCTATAGTGTTTCATTAGCGCGACGGAACGTGTCAAAATAGGCTATACAGCTGAGCTATGTTGTGCTGCTGACAGGCAGCGCATTAATACAGTAACACACACATTGAAACAAGGGCCGGCCGGCTGTGGTAATAAAGCTACCAAGGAGTGGACAGTGATGTCACTGTTATGCAACACGGAAGTAGTATGGACTTGAAGCTGTTTATAAACCAGTCAGTCAATGACATCACTGACGAAACCTTTGTGTTACTCTTCCTGCGACCGATAGTCCCTGAAACCAGGTTTTCACTGACTGTCGTCTTGACTCTTCTTCCCCCCCTTCATGAGCCCCTTGGGGCCGCTGGGCCCCGGTGCATTGCACCCTTCATGGGCCCCTTGGGGGCGCTGGGCCCCGGTGCATTACCCTTCATGGGCCCCTTGGGGGCGCTGGGCCCCGGTGCATTACCCTTCATGGGCCCCTTGGAGGCGCTGGGCCCCGGTGCATTGCACCCTTCATGGGCCCCTTGGGGCCGCTGGGCCCCGGTGCATTACCCTTCATGGGCCCCTTGGGGCCGCTGGGCCCCGGTGCATTACCCTTCATGGGCCCCTTGGGGCCGCTGGGCCCCGGTGCATTGCACCCTTCATGGGCCCCTTGGGGGCGCTGGGCCCCGGTGCATTACCCTTCATGGGCTGAACATCCTCCTCACCGAATGCTCAGATACTGTGAGAGGGCTATCCTCTGCCTCTCTGACTGTCTCTGCTCTGTCTGCACTGACCTGCCTGTTACCAGGGGTCTCAAAGCGTGCATAAAAGTTGTTTAGTTCATTTGCCAGAGACATGTCAGCATTTTCCAAGGAGGGGGGAGGTGCCTTATAGTCTTTCATCTCCCTCAACCCTTTCCACAAACTCCTAGAGTCTCCCTGTTGTAACTGTAGATCCACCTTTTCTCCATACTGCTTTTTGGCATCCTTCACTGCTCGCCGCACGTCATAACATGCTGCTCTATAGGCATCCTTATTTCCCGTCACCAGCCCTGACTTATGAGTGGCTGTTGTCCTTTTCAGAGCCTCACGGATATTCCTATTTATCCAGGGTTTCTGGTTTGGAAATATCCTAATGGTGGACTTGTGGATTGTAGCCTCTGTTGTCTTACAAATAGTGTCTAGTATAGACTGTCGATATATTGGCCACTGACTCTGTCTAATGTGGTTTATCTGTTCTCAAATCTTCTATTAGCAGCTAGTGCTGTCATGCTCATTTCAGCACAGCTGGAGAGCCTATTTCAACCAATTGCTTGGTCAGAAGAACTACCTTGTACTGTAGTAGTACCACCAGAGGGGAGCTCTAGTACCATATAGAACTACCTTGTACTGTAGTAATACCACCAGAGGGGAGCTCTAGTACCATATAGAACTACCTTGTACTGTAGTAGTACCACCAGAGGGGAGCTCTAGTACCATATAGAACTACCTTGTACTGTAGTAGTATCACCAGAGGGGAGCTCTAGTACCATATAGAACTACCTTGTACTGTAGTAGCACCACCAGAGGGGAGCTCTAGTACCATATAGAACTACCTTGTACTGTAGTAGTACCACCAGAGGGGAGCTCTAGTACCATATAGAACTACCTTGTACTGTAGTAATACCACCAGAGGGGAGCTCTAGTACCATATAGAACTACCTTGTACTGTAGTAGTACCACCAGAGGGGAGCTCTAGTACCATATAGAACTACCTTGTACTGTAGTAGTATCACCAGAGGGGAGCTCTAGTACCATATAGAACTACCTTGTACTGTAGTAGCACCACCAGAGGGGAGCTCTAGTACCATATAGAACTACCTTGTACTGTAGTAGTACCACCAGAGGGGAGCTCTAGTACCATATAGAACTACCTTGTACTGTAGTAGCACCACCAGAGGGGAGCTCTAGTACCATATAGAACTACCTTGTACTGTAGTAGCACCACCAGAGGGGAGCTCTAGTACCACCAGAACTACCTTGTACTGTAGTAGTACCACCAGAGGGGAGCTCTAGTACCACCAGAACTACCTTGTACTGTAGTAGTACCACCAGAGGGGAGCTCTAGTACCATATAGAACTACCTTGTACTGTAGTAGTACCACCAGAGAGGAGCTCTAGTACCATATAGAACTACCTTGTACTGTAGTAGCACCACCAGAGGGGAGCTCTAGTACCATATAGAACTACCTTGTACTGTAGTAGTACCACCAGAGAGGAGCTCTAGTACCATATAGAACTACCTTGTACTGTAGTAGCACCACCAGAGGGGAGCTCTAGTACCATATAGAACTACCTTGTACTGTAGTAGTACCACCAGAGGGGAGCTCTAGTACCATATAGAACTACCTTGTACTGTAGTAGTACCACCAGAGGGGAGCTCTAGTACCATATAGAACTACCTTGTACTGTAGTAGTACCACCAGAGGGGAGCTCTAGTACCATATAGAACTACCTTGTACTGTAGTAGTACCACCAGAGGGGAGCTCTAGTACCATATAGAACTACCTTGTACTGTAGTAGTACCACCAGAGGGGAGCTCTAGTACCATATAGAACTACCTTGTACTGTAGTAGTACCACCAGAGGGGAGCTCTAGTACCATATAGAACTACCTTGTACTGTAGTAGTACCACCAGAGGGGAGCTCTAGTACCATATAGAACTACCTTGTACTGTAGTAGTACCATATAGAACTACCTTGTACTGTAGTAGCACCACCAGAGGGGAGCTCTAGTACCATATAGAACTACCTTGTACTGTAGTAGTACCACCAGAGGGGAGCTCTAGTACCATATAGAACTACCTTGTACTGTAGTAGTACCACCAGAGGGGAGCTCTAGTACCATATAGAACTACCTTGTACTGTAGTAGTACCACCAGAGAGGAGCTCTAGTACCATATAGAACTACCTTGTACTGTAGTAGTACCACCAGAGAGGAGCTCTAGTACCATATAGAACTACCTTGTACTGTAGTAGTACCACCAGAGGGGAGCTCTAGTACCATATAGAACTACCTTGTACTGTAGTAGTGCCACCAGAGAGGAGCTCTAGTACCATATAGAACTACCTTGTACTGTAGTAGTACCACCAGAGGGGAGCTCTAGTACCATATAGAACTACCTTGTACTGTAGTAGTACCACCAGAGGGGAGCTCTAGTACCATATAGAACTACCTTGTACTGTAGTAGCACCACCAGAGGGGAGCTCTAGTACCATATAGAACTACCTTGTACTGTAGTAGTACCACCAGAGGGGAGCTCTAGTACCATATAGAACTACCTTGTACTGTAGTAGTACCACCAGAACTACCTTGTACTGTAGTAGTACCACCAGAGGGCAGCTCTAGTACCATATAGAACTACCTTGTACTGCAGTAGTACCACCAGAGGGGAGCTCTAGTACCACCGTAGTGGTACTCCACACGTACCACAGGTTGAGATTCACTGGGTTAAATAAAGACATTCTTAACGCTGACAGTAGGAATGGAACCAGATGGATCCGCCTGGTTGCATCTATACTGTCAGTTACAGTGAATTTACACTCATGATGTGAGTCTGTATGGATCAGAGATGAAGTGAAATGCATGGATAGATAGATAGACAGACACACACATGGCACATGCACGCACACATGCACGCACGCACGCACGCACGCACGCACGCACGCACGCACATACACACATACACACATACACACATACACACATACACACACACACGCACAGAGGAACAGTGTAAAAATTAGTCATACCAGATTTTGTCACTCATATATAAAGTTAGCCAAGTTGAGCTGAGGTTCATATTCATATTCATATTCATATTAAGTCGGTCTGGGTAAAACAATATAAACTCATATTGTGGCCAAATCTTCTCTGATAGCTTCATCTAACCACCGCATAGTACTCTACTGCTCACATATCCCCAGGAAATATGAACTAGATGCCAGTCTCTTAACTCTTTGCCAGATCCAAGGCATTTCAATGTAGTTGATAGGGTTCTCTATAGCAGAATGGCGTTTTTGAATGATTTATTGAAATTTCGCTGTTGTGAATGTGTGACAACGAAAGACCTTCAGAGAAAGCTTGACTTGTCTGCTTCCAGGAAAAAAATTAACTGAGTTGATAAAATGTTTAGTTTTTGTGTTGGAAGCCATTTACACTCTACACTCTAGCCTGCATTTACAATCTACACAATGGTACCTGGCTGTGATCCGGCCGGCTCAAGACAAGGTGGTCCCCGCTCCGGTTCTAAGCCCAGCCATATTACTACCACAAAACTCGCTCAAATAAATATTACTGCTTTCAGCTTCTTTTTTTTTGTTACTGCTTCCAAATCTCTCTCCGACCCTCTCCCCGGGTTTCCCGGCTCTGCTACCACTGTTCACTGGGGGCAACTTACACAGCAAAACATACACGTGTGTCACGTGACACAGGATTTGTGGGTATTGTAGTTCGAATTTAAGCTCAGAAATCTAAACAGAGCTGGTGACCGAATGAATCTAAACATATTAATAAAAAACGAGAACCACGCAAAATCACTTGACGCGTTTTCACGTGGTTAAAGATTGTATGTACATGAAAATATGTGTACAATGTGTGTACATTGCCATTATCACCCCGCGATATCTTTATGTCAAGAAAGTTAATTACAGATTTATTGTTCTCCAAAGTCAGTCTCAAGTTATCATTAGTTGAATTAATGGATTTAGGAAAATCAAGAAGATCTTGTTCAGATCCTGTGAAGATCATGAATAGATTGTTTATGTATATATGGAATCTTCTCATTTTCAGTATTTTACTATGTCATTAATATACCTTAGAGCTGTTGTGTGGAAATAATAAAAAAGTCCCCCCATTCTGTGTTTCCTAGAATTGGAGGTCTGAAAAAAAATCATTAACACGGTGAAACACATCTTGATGACATCATCATCATCAAGTACCCGTATCTTCAGCATTTCTCAATAAATAGCGTTTTAATCCGATCGGTGACCATTTCATCAGAGTTATAATGTATCCACATGCACCAACCGATAGGGGCGCATAGTTGAAAGCACATGGCCAAAAACTGATTAAACTTTGCCTTTTATTGAACAATACGGAAGATACCGGTACTTATACCCGCCCTAGCAGAATTGTAACATCCATGGCCCTGGGGTGAGCCCTTTATATTTGTAATCTGAACATTTGTGTAGGTGTAAGCCGTAAGTGTAGCAGAGTGGCTCAGAGCCTCTGCCTGATGGCCTCAATAGTCTAATATCTCCCCCGGTCCATAGGGATATCCCTTTGGTCTAGTGGTTAAGATGTTGGACTTTCACTCGGGAGACCCAAGTTCGAATCCCGGGCGCCGTTACATAAGGACTGTAAATGGAGAATGTGCTTAACACACTTCAGGCCAGGGCACTACCATGAGCTCACAGCGCATTGTGACGCGTTGTGAGTTTGTAGATTTTTGGTTTATGCTGGGGACATGGGGTTCAAGTGGTTTATAGTCAGAGTCAGATTATCCTTATCTCTTCATACTTTATTGCATGCATCAAGTTGCACAAGCAAGCACCACCGAAATCGGAGATCTGTTTTCCTCTTCACCATGATCTTTCTCTCCCTCCATGTTACAAAACGTTACCGTGGCGCAGTGTTTAATTGCCTGGCAGAGACACTCTATTATAGATATGATCAATTAAACTTAACGTAATATCAAAAACCAACAGCCATTAAGACTTAATGGCTGTTGGTTTTTGATATTACGATGCCCAGGTGCGTAATGTTGTCACTGATGGACTCGTTAACAGTCTATTCAACTACTAGTTGAGTTGTTGTGGATTACTCTCCTCACACTCTGATACAGCAGGACATGGAGAGGCTAACCATATAGTTTAATTTCCCTTACCAAGTGAGGAATATAGCCACGATAGTCAAAGCACACGATAGTCAAAGCAAAGAGATGCAAAGTGTCAGATTTCATTATGGCTACATGTCAATTTGCCATTTTGGATATTTTTTTATAAAATAATGATTTTTTTTTAAACTATTTTCGAGTGGTTTATTGGGTCTTTTTTCCACCTCTCATACCAAACGTCTTGTAGCCTACAACTGTAATACAAATAAAGTCAATTTATGTCAATAAACAGTCTAGAAAACAAAGCCAAGTGACAACTGTGTAAGTCAACGCACGTGAGCTGCAACTGGGCACGGCCATCATCAAGTCACCTTTTGTGCAATGTGGCCCTTGCCCCAAAATGAGTTTGACACCCCTGCATTAAGTCATCAATAATGTTTATAGAACACATTGTAGTGAATTCTAAGTAGTTTTGAGACAGTTGGAACTTGGCACGGAGCCATTATCGTTTGGCAAATTGCGGTCGTTCACTATTTAATACCATGCAGGATTTACACACTGCTTTAGCTCCTATTGATTGCCAAGCCTTGCTTTAAACTGTATTTTCTGTACAGTACAGTATCCAAACATACTTAAGTAAAGTATACTCAGTCACAAGGGAATAATACATTCTGGGCGGTGCCATGTAACATTGTTGTGTCCTGCATGGTGAATATAAAAAAGGAAGAACAAATGAATGCTTAAACCTGTAACAAATACTGTAAATGTGAAAGTGGTCACAAAAGTACACTTAAAGGAGCATTCAGTGTTTTGGGTGATTTGGAAAACCCCCCGGTCTGCCCCGGTAACAAGATGTGCACATGCACGCACTACAGTGGGGGGACACGCAACAGGCCAACAGCACGCACACCAAGGCCCGCCCCCGCTCGATCATGATTGGCGGAAGGCCCCTCTCTATCCTGATTGGATGAAGCCTGGGCCACCTAGCCAAAAACGAAACCTAAGGTTTTTTGACCCCCAGGGGCTCACTGGGGACAGGGAGGAAGTCCTTATATGGTCAGCACACTCTATAGTAGGAAGGATTATCACAACAAAACAAAAAAGAAGTGATATTTGAATTAAGTGAAATCACTTTATATACCTTTAATGCAAACACATGTAGTACCTGTTACAAATTATTAAGGGGCAGCGGTGGCCGAACGGTTTGCGGAGCGGTCTTGTTATCGGAAGGTCGCCAGTTCGAATCCCCGGACCGGCACGTTAAAATTACCACCGCTGAAGTGCCCTTGAGCAAGGCATTGAACCCCTACCATGAAATGTTCTATGAGCAGGGTCTGGCTGTAAACAAGCATCTCGAGCTTAGTCCATTCACCCTGGGTAAACAAAGAACTTTGCTTTGCTTTTGGGTTGACCAAGTAAAAGTAAATGAAAGCATTTGTACTGCCAAGTTTAGTTGACTTCATAGTTGCCAATATCTTTTATCAAGTTGAGAACTGGTGACGCACCATCTGTGTCACAGTAACATACTGTACAGTTCATGGTGAAATACAGGGCAAGATGCATTTCTTGGGTTGTTTTGCCTTAAGTCTGATGATGTCATCTCTATTGTAAGATGTTGCATGTACTGGTAGTTATGACAACCGTGTGTGCGCCAGTGATAGTGTGCATATGACGCACGCACGCACGCACGCACGCACGCACGCACGCACGCACGCACGCACGCACGCACGCACACACACACACACACACACACACACACACACACACACACACACACACACACACACACACACACACACACACACACACACACACACACACACACACACACACACACACACACACACAAGCCCTGAAGAACTAGCAGCCCAACACTCCCCACAAATCCCGAATAGATGGTTTAAAGAGCTTACAAAACAGACTGGAGACACAGAGTGCAATTGTTCAGCTTTTTTCCATAGGCCCCATGCAGCCATCTACAACAGCATGTATCCTATCCAGGCACACCCAAAGTGGTTTTCAGTAGGGGGGCTGTTATACACCTTGTGAGGTTTCAGTGTTCACAATGAAAGCAGAATAAACTAAAACACTAACAACCAAAACACTGCATGGTGGAGGCACAACAACAACAACAACAACACCGCACAGCGGCAGCAATACAAAGAAAAGAGGAAAAAGGATGTGTGCATACTTTAACCCAGGGGTTCATACTTTAACCCAGGGGTTCATACTTTAACCCAGGGGTTCATACTTTAACCCAGGGGTGCCCAAAAGGTAGATCGTGATCTACCAGTAGATCAGAAAGGCTTTACAGGTAGATTGCACGACATGGCCCTAAAATATATATATAATTAGAAAAGGAAAAAGGAATCTGCCACTTGAATTAAGGTGACTTCATTGATTAACATCAAATGGGGCCTGTCGGCTCAAACCCACAATGCTGTGTGTTGCGCACAAACGTCAGATGCATTACAAAGTTAGACACAACAAAACGGTACCAATTCCATTTCTGCCCTCTATTTCAGGTTCCAAGTGCGTTTGTCTTATGTAACACCAGCGCCGCTATTCCAAAGCCCCTTCAGGTACATTTTATAACTATTTTCAGCAATGATATAATATTCTTTGCGTGGGTAGACCTTGTTGTGCTGGTCATTTGGTGGGTAGACCTTGTTGTGCTGGTCATTTGGTGGGTAGACCTTGTTGTGCTGGTCATTTGGTGGGTAGACCTTGTTGTGCTGGTCATTTGGTGGGTAGACCTTGTTGTGCTGGTCATTTGGGTGGGTAGACCTTGTTGTGCTGGTCATTTGGTGGGTAGACCTTGTTGTGCTGGTCATT
Organism: Electrona antarctica; assembly: GCF_951216825.1. Taxonomy (NCBI): domain Eukaryota; kingdom Metazoa; phylum Chordata; class Actinopteri; order Myctophiformes; family Myctophidae; genus Electrona; species Electrona antarctica. The sequence continues at coordinate 5,657,039 of NC_136810.1, read as the reverse complement.
TGGTGGGTAGACCTTGTTGTGCTGGTCATTTGGTGGGTAGACCTTGTTGTGCTGGTCATTTGGTGGGTAGACCTTGTTGTGCTGGTCATTTGGGTGGGTAGACCTTGTTGTGCTGGTCATTTGGTGGGTAGACCTTGTGCTGGTCATTTGGTGGGTAGACCTTGTTGTGCTGGTCATTTGGTGGGTAGACCTTGTTGTGCTGGTCATTTGGTGGGTAGACCTTGTTGTGCTGGTCATTTGGTGGGTAGACCTTGTTGTGCTGGTCATTTGGTGGGTAGACCTTGTTGTGCTGGTCATTTGGGTGGGTAGACCTTGTTGTGCTGGTCATTTGGTGGGTAGACCTTGTTGCGCTGGTCAGGGTGGGTAGACCTTGTTGTGCTGGTCAGGGTGGGTAGACCTTGTTGTGCTGGTCATTTGGGTGGGTAGACCTTGTTGTGCTGGTCATTTGGTGGGTAGACCTTGTTGCGCTGGTCAGGGTGGGTAGACCTTGTTGCGCTGGTCAGGGTGGGTAGACCTTGTTGTGCTGGTCATTTGGGTGGGTAGACCTTGTTGCGCTGGTCAGGGTGGGTAGACCTTGTTGTGCTGGTCATTTGGGTGGATAGACCTTGTTGTGCTGGTCATTTGGTGGGTAGACCTTGTTGCGCTGGTCAGGGTGGGTAGACCTTGTTGTGCTGGTCATTTGGTGGGTAGACCTTGTTGTGCTGGTCATTTGGGTGGGTAGACCTTGTTGTGCTGGTCATTTGGTGGGTAGACCTTGTTGCGCTGGTCAGGGTGGGTAGACCTTGTTGTGCTGGTCATTTGGGTGGGTAGACCTTGTTGTGCTGGTCATTTGGTGGGTAGACCTTGTTGCGCTGGTCAGGGTGGGTAGACCTTGTTGTGCTGGTCATTTGGGTGGGTAGACCTTGTTGTGCTGGTCATTTGGTGGGTAGACCTTGTTGCGCTGGTCAGGGTGGGTAGACCTTGTTGCGCTGGTCAGGGTGGGTAGACCTTGTTGTGCTGGTCATTTGGGTGGGTAGACCTTGTTGTGCTGGTCATTTGGTGGGTAGACCTTGTTGCGCTGGTCAGGGTGGGTAGACCTTGTTGCGCTGGTCAGGGTGGGTAGACCTTGTTGTGCTGGTCATTTGGGTGGGTAGACCTTGTTGCGCTGGTCAGGGTGGGTAGACCTTGTTGCGCTGGTCAGGGTGGGTAGACCTTGTTGCGCTGGTCAGGGTGGGTAGACCTTGTTGTGCTGGTCATTTGGGTGGGTAGACCTTGTTGCGCTGGTCAGGGTGGGTAGACCTTGTTGCGCTGGTCAGGGTGGGTAGACCTTGTTGCGCTGGTCAGGGTGGGTAGACCTTGTTGCGCTGGTCAGGGTGGGTAGACCTTGTTGCGCTGGTCAGGGTGGGTAGACCTTGTTGCGCTGGTCAGGGTGGGTAGACCTTGTTGCGCTGGTCAGGGTGGGTAGACCTTGTTGCGCTGGTCAGGGTGGGTAGACCTTGTTGCGCTGGTCAGGGTGGGTAGACCTTGTTGCGGGCACCCCTGCTTTAACCCCTTTAGACCTGAGGCCGATTTTAACGCCTTCTGAATCCTGACCAAACTACTGGGCAGCGGTCTATACTGTATATACTGTACATTAAACACATGCCTTTGCCTTATCTGGCTACAAACGTTCATGTCTGACATGATAGACCTACTGTTGGTAGACTCCCTTTGTTCATGGTAGACCTACTGCTGCTTGAGGCGCGTTGGTAGACTCCCTTTGTTCATGGTAGACCTACTGCTGCTTGAGGCGCGTTGGTAGACTCCCTTTGTTCATGGTAGACCTACTGTTGCTTGAGGCGTGTTGGTAGACTCCCTTTGTTCATGGTAGACCTACTGCTGCTTGAGGCGCGTTGGTAGACTCCCTTTGTTCATGGTAGACCTACTGCTGCTTGAGGCGCGTTGGTAGACTCCCTTTGTTCATGGTAGACCTACTGCTGCTTGAGGCGCGTTGGTAGACTCCCTTTGTTCATGGTAGACCTACTGCTGCTTGAGGCGCGTTGGTAGACTCCCTTTGTTCATGGTAGACCTACTGCTGCTTGAGGCGTGTTGGTAGACTCCCTTTGTTCATGGTAGACCTACTGTTGGTAGACTCCCTTTGTTCCTGGTAGACCTACTGTTGCTTTGCACATCATGCCTTTGAAGCCTTTCAGCTACTGCAGTTTTGTCAACCAGGCATGTCTGTTTTCGGAGTAATGTAAAAGTCTAGTATTATTTGGCAGTAGAGTCGACTATAGCAGAGGTTCCCAACCTCTGGTACTGGTACCACTGGTGGTACTTGAGCCCCCCTCTTTGGTGGTACACAGAGTAGTCGCCCTCTGGTGGTACACAGAGGAGTCGCCCTTTGGTGGTACACAGAGTAGTCGCCCTCTGGTGGTACACAGAGTAGTCGCCCTTTGGTGGTACACAGAGTAGTCGCCCTTTGGTGGTACACAGAGTAGTCGCCCTTTGGTGGTACACAGAGTAGTCGCCCTCTGGTGGTACACAGAGGAGTCACCCTTTGGTGGTACACAGAGGAGTCACCCTTTGGTGGTACACAGAGTAGTCGCCCTTTGGTGGTACACAGAGTAGTCGCCCCAAAAAAGCAGAAAAAAGAAAGTGGAATGAAATATTTATATTACAGTTATAGTTCTTCTGACCAAGCAATTTGGTTGAAATAGGCTATCCAGCCGTGCTGAAATGAGCATGACAGCACGCCTAGCCGCTGAGAACGGATTAGGGCGGCTGTGGCTCAGGAGGTAGAGCAGGTCGTCCAATGATCCCTGGGTCTACGGTTCGAATCCCGGCTCCTCCTCCTGTCCACATGTCGAAGTGTCCTTGGGCAAGACACTGAACCCTACATTGCCTCCAATGAGTCGGTCGGTGTAAGCTCGCCACCATTGGTGTGTGAATGTGGGAAGTGAGGACGCTGGCGTCGACTGTTCACCTCCCAATGTATGAATGAATGAACCTTCACCTCCCAATGTATGAATGAATGAACCATTGTAAAGCGCTTTGAGCACTTGGAAAAGCGCTATACAAATGCAATTCATTATTACATTAGAATATCATCAGTTGTGCTGATTTTGTCAGAGCAGCAGCATTATTGGCTTAGGAATGGAACAAAAAGGGCAGGTATACGCTCCTGTATTTTAACCTCAGTTATTATTATTATGGTGGTACTTAGAGAGCCACATATTTTCTGAAGTGGTACTTCAGTATAAAAGGTTGGGAACCAATAGACTATAGGATCATTTGGCCTTGCAGTTTGTGTAGCCATCCATTCTAGAGCGGAGACAGAAGCGCTCTGTGTGAATGCATTGTGTTTTGTTTTGGGTCCCCAGCCTGTTCTGTTGTTTTGGGTCACCAGCCTGTTCTGTTGCCACAGTAAGACTTTGTTTTGGGTCCCCAGCCTGTTCTGTTGTTTTGTTTTGGGTCACCAGCCTGTTCTGTTGCCACAGTAAGATTTTGATCTGCCTCCTCCCCGGTCTCAGAAAAACACAACACGTGAAAAGGGGTGAAGATACAATTCATTACAGTACCCCAAATGTTCCTCTGAGGAGAGAGGGTGGAAACCCTCTCCTGGAAGCCTGGGGCAACACCTACGTATCATCTGAACATAAAGCTTCTGCTCTGCACTTACCCTACCCCCTTAGATAGCACTTTTTAGACTTAGATAGCATTTGAAACAGACTTATAGCATGTCATGTAGACAGCACAATAATTGCATTGTATGTAGTCATAGCACTTCATAGGGCATATGTATAGCATAGTATAGTATATATGTATAGTTTATATGTATAGTGTCATTATATAGATATGTTCTAGTTACGTTCTTAGCTTACGCATGTTTCATGATAAATGCATTTTTGTATTCCCATGCTTTTTTGTTCTTGCCTAATGTAAATCGCTCTGGATTAAGAGCGTCTGCTAGATGCCTAAATTGTAAATTGTCTCTACTAGTGGATCTGCACCAGAAATAATAATAATAATGATAATAACAATAACAATGACAACAATAATAATTAGAAAATTTATTAATATTTCTAAAAGAAAAAAGTTATCTCATATTATTCTTGCGTATACCACATTTCTTGTTTTTTTGTTGCTGCTAATCTTAAAAAACTTGCAAATTCTTAATTTAAATGACAACTAGTTTTTTTTCAACCAAGGTTCATGTTTTAGGTTGTTATTAGAGAAAGTAAAAGATGAGTGTTTTTCGTTTGCTGCTTTCTTTCGTTTTAGGGATTTTAGCTGTTTTTGACAGCCCCCATTCGAGCCCCATGCTCGAATGCCCCCGCCCCCCCTGTCAAAAACAGCTAAAATCCCTAAAACGAAAGAAAGCAGCAAATGAAAAAAAAAATACACTCATCTTTTACTTTCTCTAATAACAACCTAAAACATGAACCTTGGTTGAAAAAAACTAAAGTTGTCATTTAAAGATTTTGTTTGACAGTCTTCATGATGTCTTGCTTTTATTACACCGCAGAAATTTAGAGGGAAAAGGGATCTAGTTCAGCCCAGTACTGTGAATGTGGACATGGTAACTCTGGGGGTTCTGGGTATTTCAGGACTATTACTCTGCTGTCATTTCACACTGTACGCCTGGTGCTGACAGGGAGATTATAGGGCACTGTACGCATGGTGCTGACAGGGAGATTATAGGGCACTGTACGCATGGTGCTGACAGGGAGATTATAGGGCACTGTACGCATGGTGCTGACAGGGAGATTATAGGGCACAGGCCTCTGTACGCCTGGTGCTGACAGGGAGATTATAGGGCACTGTACGCATGGTGCTGACAGGGAGATTATAGGGCACTGTACGCCTGGTGCTGACAGGGAGATTATAGGGCACAGGGCACTGTACGCATGGTGCTGACAGGGAGATTATAGGGCACAGGGCACTGTACGCATGGTGCTGACAGGGAGATTATAGGGCACTGTACGCATGGTGCTGACAGGGAGATTATAGGGCACAGGGTACTGTACGCATGGTGCTGACAGGGAGATTATAGGGCACTGTACGCATGGTGCTGACAGGGAGATTATAGGGCACAGGGCGGCGATGGGCCTTTGTTGAAAACACACACATACTCTGAACATTTATATTTTTGGCTCAAACCATGAAGTGGAAGATAAAATCATGTGCATCGGACTGGCAAAATGAGGTAATTTGAAGTGCAATTTAGCTTGAGGTCAGCCTCCTGTACGGAGAATTACCTGTGGCTGTCTTCTAGAGTTAAGAGTTATTAAAATGACTCTAATTGTATATCCCTGTCTTAACCTCTCATCACTCCTCTCCTCTCTTCTCTTCTCTTCTCTTCTCTTCTCTTCTCTTCTCTTCTCTTCTCTTCTCTTCTCTTCTCTTCTCTTCTCTTCTCTTCTCTTCTCTTCTCTTCTCTTCTCTCTCCTCTCCTCTTGGGAGGGGTGCTGTGTATGGTGGGGGAGCATGGGGAACTAATTCTCTCGTTTTAATATTTAATATTTATTCTTACATTTTAATGAAGCATGTGAAATGATGTGATTTGGTGCTGAGTTGCGGAAATATTCAATAAAGGTACCTTTAAAATCTCTTCTCTCCTCTCCTCTCCTCTCCTCCTCTCCTCCCCCCCACCCCCACCTCCTATATTTCCACACTACCCAGGTCCAGGTATCGTTAACGGATGAGAACGATTGTGTCCCAGAATTCCTCCAGTCCATCTACAGCGTGGACGGCGTCCCAGAGACAGTAACCACGGCAACCTCTCTGCTGCAGGGTGAGCCTCCCCTGACACCTTAAATCACATCCATCAACTTCCTTTAAGCACATAGCACTATTATTGTCTTCTATAGAAATACAACAGCCCCCCATTTCCATTTCAATGGAAAGACAGTTGAAAATTGAATTCCTTTTAACAAGCTCTTTGCATGCTGAAAGGCGCCGAGTCAGAGTCCTAATTACAGTATAAATAGAGGACTACAAAGAAACTATACGGTACAATGTTACCCGGCCTACAGCGATGCGAGGCAGGGGATTCTAATTGCTGTCTGTCTGTCTGTCTGTCTGTCTGTCTGTCTGTCTGTCTGTCTGTCTGTCTGTCTGTCTGTCTGTCTGTCTGTCTGTCTGTCTGTCTGTCTGTCTGTCTGTGCGTCTGTCTGTCTGTCTGGGAATGGATGGCCGCATTTTCATCAAACTTGGTGAGAGATCAGCAGACTGTTCCGAACAGATGATGACTAATCACTTAAAGCTAAAATCCAGAACTTTTTTAGTGGATAAAACTTTAGTGTAAGCACCCTAGTGTCCTTATTCTGGGGTGAGCATTTTGGTGACAAATCACAGACTGACGACCTGTCAACCAGCAACGCGTTGTGAGCATGTATATATATATGTATATTGGATATATATACATTTTGTCACATGATTTTGCAACCCATTTTTTCACCCATTTTTTCACTCAAAGTCAAGATACTGTATGTCTATGTACAACATATTTTGAGAATGATTGGATGGATGGAGTTTCATAGAAGTTTATGTAAACGAGATCATTAAAGGGGGATTTCACTTTCAAAGAAGATTTTCATGTCTCTGACTTGTGTGTGTGCAGTGCACCCCAGACAACCTTTAAGTTGTGTGTGGTGTGTGCAGTGCACCCCAGACAACCTTTACACTTGTGTGTGGTGTGTGCAGTGCACCCCAGACAACCTTTAAGTTGTGTGTGGTGTGTGCAGTGCACCCCAGAAAACCTTTAAACGTGTGTGTGGTGTATGCAGTGCACCCCAGACAACCTTTAAACTTGTGTGTGGTGTGTGCAGTGCACCCCAGACAACCTTTAAACTTGTGTGTGGTGTGTGCAGTGTACCCCAGACAACCTTTAAGTTGTGTGTGGTGTGTGCAGTGCACCCCAGACAACCTTTAAGTTGTGTGTGGTGAGTGCAGTGCACCCCAGACAACCTTTAAGTTGTGTGTGGTGAGTGCAGTGTGTGTGTGTGGTGTGTGCAGTGCACCCCAGACAACCTTTAAGTTGTGTGTGGTGTGTGCAGTGTGTGTTTGGTGTGTGCAGTGCACCCCAGACAACCTTTAAGTTGTGTGTGGTGTGTGCAGTGCACCCCAGACAATCTTTAAGTTGTGTGTGGTGTTTGCAGTGCACCCCAGACAACCTTTAAGTTGTGTGTGGTGTGTGCAGTGCACCCCAGACAACCTTTAAGTTGTGTGTGGTGTGTGCAGTGCACCCCAGACAACCTTTAAGTTGTGTGTGGTGTGTGCAGTGCACCCCAGACAACCTTTAAGTTGTGTGTGGTGTGTGCAGTGCACCCCAGACAACCTTTAAGTTGTGTGTGGTGAGTGCAGTGCACCCCAGACAACCTTTAAGTTGTGTGTGGTGTGTGCAGTGCACCCCAGACAACCTTTAGGTTGTGTGTGGTGTGTGCAGTGCACCCCAGACAACCTTTAAGTTGTGTGTGGTGTGTGCAGTGCACCCCAGACAACCTTTAAGTTGTGTGTGGTGAGTTCAGTGCACCCCAGACAACCTTTAAACTTGTGTGTGGTGTGTGCAGTGCACCCCAGACAACCTTTAAGTTGTGTGTGTTGTGTGCAGTGCACCCCAGACAACCTTTAAGTTGTGTGTGGTGAGTGCAGTGCACCCCAGACAACCTTTAAGTTGTGTGTGTTGTGTGCAGTGCACCCCAGACAACCTTTAAGTTGTGTGTGGTGAGTGCAGTGCACCCCAGACAACCTTTAAGTTGTGTGTGGTGTGTGCAGTGCACCCCAGACAACCTTTAAGTTGTGTGTGGTGAGTGCAGTGCACCCCAGCCAACCTTTAAACTTGTGTGTGGTGTGTGCAGTGCACCCCAGACAACCTTTAAGTTGTGTGTGGTGTGTTCAGTGCACCCCAGACAACCTTTAAACACATGTGTGGTGTGTGCAGTGCACCCCAGACAACCTTTAAGTTGTGTGTGGTGTGTGCAGTGCACCCCAGACAACCTTTAAACTTGTGTGTGGTGTGTGCAGTGCACCCCAGACAACCTTTAAGTTGTGTGTGGTGAGTTCAGTGCACCCCAGACAACCTTTAAACTTGTGTGTGGTGTGTGCAGTGCACCCCAGACAACCTTTAAGTTGTGTGTGGTGTGTGCAGTGCACCCCAGACAACCTTTAAGTTGTGTGTGTGGTGTGTGCAGTGCACCCCAGACAACCTTTAAGTTGTGTGTGGTGTGTGCAGTGCACCCCAGACAACCTTTAAGTTGTGTGTGGTGTGTGCAGTGCACCCCAGACAACCTTTAAGTTGTGTGTGGTGAGTGCAGTGCACCCCATACAACCTTTAAGTTGTGTGTGTTGAGTGCACCCCAGACAACCTTTAAGTTGTGTGTGGTGTGTGCAGTGCACCCCAGACAACCTTTAAGTTGTGTGTGGTGTGTGCAGTGCACCCCAGACAACCTTTAAGTTGTGTGTGGTGTGTGCAGTGCACCCCAGACAACCTTTAAGTTGTGTGTGGTGAGTGCAGTGCACCCCAGACAACCTTTAAGTTGTGTGTGGTGTGTGCAGTGCACCCCAGACAACCTTTAAGTTGTGTGTGGTGTGTGCAGTGCACCCCAGACAACCTTTAAGTTGTGTGTGGTGTGTGCAGTGCACCCCAGACAACCTTTAAGTTGTGTGTGGTGAGTTCAGTGCAACCCAGACAACCTTTAAACTTGTGTGTGGTGTGTGCAGTGCACCCCAGACAACCTTTAAGTTGTGTGTGTTGTGTGCAGTGCACCCCAGACAACCTTTAAGTTGTGTGTGGTGAGTGCAGTGCACCCCAGACAACCTTTAAGTTGTGTGTGTTGTGTGCAGTGCACCCCAGACAACCTTTAAGTTGTGTGTGTTGTGTGCAGTGCACCCCAGACAACCTTTAAGTTGTGTGTGGTGAGTGCAGTGCACCCCAGCCAACCTTTAAACTTGTGTGTGGTGTGTGCAGTGCACCCCAGACAACCTTTAAGTTGTGTGTGGTGTGTTCAGTGCACCCCAGACAACCTTTAAACACATATGTGGTGTGTGCAGTGCACCCCAGACAACCTTTAAGTTGTGTGTGGTGTGTGCAGTGCACCCCAGACAACCTTTAAGTTGTGTGTGGTGAGTGCAGTGCACCCCAGCCAACCTTTAAACTTGTGTGTGGTGTGTGCAGTGCACCCCAGACAACCTTTAAGTTGTGTGTGGTGTGTTCAGTGCACCCCAGACAACCTTTAAACACATGTGTGGTGTGTGCAGTGCACCCCAGACAACCTTTAAGTTGTGTGTGGTGTGTGCAGTGCACCCCAGACAACCTTTAAACTTGTGTGTGGTGTGTGCAGTGCACCCCAGGCAACCTTTAAACTTGTGTGTGGTGTGTGCAGTGCACCCCAGACAACCTTTAAACTTGTGTGTGGTGTGTGCAGTGTACCCCAGACAACCTTTTAGTTGTGTGTGGTGTGTGCAGTGCACCCCAGACAACCTTTAAGTTGTGTGTGGTGTGTGCAGTGCACCCCAGACAACCTTTAAGTTGTGTGTGGTGTGTGCAGTGCACCCCAGACAACCTTTAAGTTGTGTGTGGTGTGTGCAGTGCACCCCAGACAACCTTTAAGTTGTGTGTGGTGTGTGCAGTGCACCCCAGACAACCTTTAAGTTGTGTGTGGTGAGTGCAGTGCACCCCAGACAACCTTTAAGTTGTGTGTGGTGTGTGCAGTGCACCCCATACAACCTTTAAGTTGTGTGTGTTGAGTGCACCCCAGACAACCTTTAAGTTGTGTGTGGTGTGTGCAGTGCACCCCAGACAACCTTTAAGTTGTGTGTGGTGTGTGCAGTGCACCCCAGACAACCTTTAAGTTGTGTGTGGTGAGTTCAGTGCACCCCAGACAACCTTTAAACTTGTGTGTGGTGTGTGCAGTGCACCCCAGACAACCTTTAAGTTGTGTGTGTTGTGTGCAGTGCACCCCAGACAACCTTTAAGTTGTGTGTGGTGAGTGCAGTGCACCCCAGACAACCTTTAAGTTGTGTGTGTTGTGTGCAGTGCACCCCAGACAACCTTTAAGTTGTGTGTGGTGAGTGCAGTGCACCCCAGACAACCTTTAAGTTGTGTGTGGTGAGTGCAGTGCACCCCAGACAACCTTTAAACTTGTGTGTGGTGTGTGCAGTGCACCCCAGACAACCTTTAAGTTGTGTGTGGTGTGTGCAGTGCACCCCAGACAACCTTTAAACTTGTGTGTGGTGTGTGCAGTGTACCCCAGACAACCTTTAAGTTGTGTGTGGTGTGTGCAGTGCACCCCAGACAACCTTTAAGTTGTGTGTGGTGTGTGCAGTGCACCCCAGACAACCTTTAAGTTGTGTGTGGTGTGTGCAGTGCACCCCAGACAACCTTTAAGTTGTGTGTGGTGTGTGCAGTGCACCCCAGACAACCTTTAAGTTGTGTGTGGTGAGTGCAGTGCACCCCAGACAACCTTTAAGTTGTGTGTGGTGTGTGCAGTGCACCCCATACAACCTTTAAGTTGTGTGTGTTGAGTGCACCCCAGACAACCTTTAAGTTGTGTGTGGTGAGTGCAGTGCACCCCAGACAACCTTTAAACTTGTGTGTGGTGTGTGCAGTGCACCCCAGACAACCTTTAAGTTGTGTGTGGTGTGTGCAGTGCACCCCAGACAACCTTTAAACTTGTGTGTGGTGTGTGCAGTGTACCCCAGACAACCTTTAAGTTGTGTGTGGTGTGTGCAGTGCACCCCAGACAACCTTTAAGTTGTGTGTGGTGTGTGCAGTGCACCCCAGACAACCTTTAAGTTGTGTGTGGTGTGTGCAGTGCACCCCAGACAACCTTTAAGTTGTGTGTGGTGTGTGCAGTGCACCCCAGACAACCTTTAAGTTGTGTGTGGTGAGTGCAGTGCACCCCAGACAACCTTTAAGTTGTGTGTGGTGTGTGCAGTGCACCCCATACAACCTTTAAGTTGTGTGTGTTGAGTGCACCCCAGACAACCTTTAAGTTGTGTGTGGTGTGTGCAGTGCACCCCAGACAACCTTTAAGTTGTGTGTGGTGTGTGCAGTGCACCCCAGACAACCTTTAAGTTGTGTGTGGTGAGTTCAGTGCACCCCAGACAACCTTTAAACTTGTGTGTGGTGTGTGCAGTGCACCCCAGACAACCTTTAAGTTGTGTGTGTTGTGTGCAGTGCACCCCAGACAACCTTTAAGTTGTGTGTGGTGAGTGCAGTGCACCCCAGACAACCTTTAAGTTGTGTGTGTTGTGTGCAGTGCACCCCAGACAACCTTTAAGTTGTGTGTGGTGAGTGCAGTGCACCCCAGACAACCTTTAAGTTGTGTGTGGTGAGTGCAGTGAACCCCAGACAACCTTTAAACTTGTGTTTGTGGTGTGTGTGCAGTGCACCCCAGACAACCTTTAAGTTGTGTGTGTTGTGTGCAGTGCACCCCAGACAACCTTTAAGTTGTGTGTGGTGAGTGCAGTGCACCCCAGACAACCTTTAAGTTGTGTGTGGTGTGTGCAGTGCACCCCAGACAACCTTTAAGTAAGACCATTTATTTTCATTAGTCATTCATTATCATAATATTATGAATATTATGAAAAGTGGGTCATTGTTGCTTTCTTAGACTTTAAAATTGAAATAACTAAAGGAAAATGAAGGTCTCCTCATTCATAAGGACAATATCAGTCACCAAAAGCAGTGACATCAAATGAATATTTAAATATCTAAACATTGAATCAAGCAACTTCTGGGGTGCACACAAAAGTTGATCTTCAAAGTGAAACTTCGCTTTTAAAATTCTTGAATTACCATTTAGGTTTTTGGTTGATATCACCAACGGTAAATGTCACAGTTAAGGTCACGCATACATAAACGGTGATTTCTTGACGAAAAGGTGTTGAGACAGGGATTAAAACCCAGCTCTGTTTTGTTCAAACCTTGTTTCTCCATATTTAAATGTGAAGTTTCTGTAAATTAATTACCTACGTTGTTTTACATCAGCCACATCAGCCAGCATGCTATTTTCGATGAACCCTAACAATTGAACAGGTGGTTGCTTTTTTTTTTTTCTTTAAGATTTTTTTTTGGCTTTTTGACTTTATGATAGTTATTAGTGAAGACAGACAGGAAAGTTGGAGAGAGAGAAGGGGAGAGACACCCAGCAAAGGTCGTCATGACATGAATGGGACTCGAACACGCAACGCGCTGTCAGGCCTAAGCCTGTATCTGGCATGCGCCTGGAGCACTAGGCCAGCAGGGGGCGTCCCAAACAGGTGGCCTGGAGCACTAGGCCAGCAGTGGGCGTCCCAAACAGGTGGCCTGGAGCACTAGGCCAGCAGTGGGCGTCCCAAACAGGTGGTCACCTGGAGCACTAGGCCAGCAGGGGGCGTCCCAAACAGGTGGCCTGGAGCACTAGGCCAGCAGTGGGCGTCCCAAACAGGTGGCCTGGAGCACTAGGCCAGCAGTGGGTGTCCCAAACAGGTGGCCTGGAGCACTAGGCCAGCAGTGGGCGTCCCAAACAGGTGGCCTGGAGCACTAGGCCAGCAGTGGGTGTCCCAAACAGGTGGCCTGGAGCACTAGGCCAGCAGTGGGCGTCCCAAACAGGTGGCCTGGAGCACTAGGCCAGCAGTGGGCGTCCCAAACAGGTGGCCTGGAGCACTAGGCCAGCAGGGGGCGTCCCAAACAGGTGGCCTGGAGCACTAGGCCAGCAGGGGGCGTCCCAAACAGGTGGCCTGGAGCACTAGGCCAGCAGGGGGCGTCCCAAACAAGTGGTCTGGAGCACTAGGCCAGCAGTGGGCGTCCCAAACAGGTGGTCTGGAGCACTAGGCCAGCAGTGGGCGTCCCAAACAGGTGGCCTGGAGCACTAGGCCAGCAGGGGGCGTCCCAAACAGGTGACCTGGAGCACTAGGCCAGCAGGGGGCATCCCAAACAGGTGGTCTGGAGCACTAGGCCAGCAGGGGGCGTCCCAAACAGGTGGCCTGGAGCACTAGGCCAGCAGGGGGCGTCCCAAACAGGTGGCCTGGAGCACTAGGCCAGCAGTGGGCCTGGAGCACTAGGCCAGCAGGGGGCGTCCCAAACAGGTGGCCTGGAGCACTAGGCCAGCAGTGGGCCTGGAGCACTAGGCCAGCAGGGGGCGTCCCAAACAGGTGGCCTGGAGCACTAGGCCAGCAGTGGGCGTCCCAAACAGGTGGCCTGGAGCACTAGGCCAGCAGGGGGCGTCCCAAACAGGTGGCCTGGAGCACTAGGCCAGCAGGGGGCGTCCCAAACAGGTGACCTGGAGCACTAGGCCAGCAGCGGGCGTCCCAAACAGGTGGCCTGGAGCACTAGGCCAGCAGGGGGCGTCCCAAACAGGTGGTCTGGAGCACTAGGCCAGCAGGGGGCGTCCCAAACAGGTGGCCTGGAGCACTAGGCCAGCAGGGGGCGTCCTGGAGCACTAGGCCAGCAGGGGGCCTGGAGCACTAGGCCAGCAGGGGGCGTCCTGGAGCACTAGGCCAGCAGGGGGCGTCCTGGAGCACTAGGCCAGCAGGGGGCGTCCTGGAGCACTAGGCCAGCAGGGGGCGTCCCAAACAGGTGGTCGCTTTGACAAAACTGGACAGAGAAAGAACAGAGAAAACCTACGTGTTTATCGATCGTAGTGGAAATGCAAATTCTGTGACTACTTGAAAGGTAAAGAACATCTCTGTCAGGTTGTATTATTTAGGGAACCCCTTTTGGTGTTAGCATTATGTTATGCTTTAGCTATTGAAAAATAGCAGATCTACAAGCTCATAGCGCGCCACCGAGTGGCGCGCTATGAGCTTGTAGGTCTGCTATTTTTGAAAAATCAAAGAATGACTGACATAGAAACATAGCTTTTTCAGAAAACTGTCAGGATGTAGAAGACATTTTTAGAATCTGATCTCAGGTCAAAATGGGTTTAACACAAGCTTCTGACTAAATCACAACCACGACAATAATATGTGATGTATGAATATGACCTTGCAGAGTTATCTGTATTCTACACCACTTGTCCTGTTATTATCATTCATACTTTAGTCCTGTTGTAAAAATCAAATATCACAATATCCCTTGACCAAATAAACCCCTGATAATGATATTGTGATAATATCGTAGTGTGATCAAGCACGCTAGCATGAGGGAAAAAGTGAGGGGACATTGGTGGCTGGGACATTTGCACCTCACTCAAAGAGAATTCCATGCTAGAAGGCTTTTTTACCTTTCTTACCTTTCTTTGTAGTCGTTACGTCCCCACCAAAGAAGTCCAGGTGTTTTTGTGTGCAAAAACTCCTTATTGGCTATTTCTCCTACCATAAGAGAAATAGCAAATAAGGAGCTTTTGCACAAAATAACACCTAGACCTCTTTGGTGGAGACGTAACAACTACAAAGAAAGGTAAGAAAGCCTTTTAGTATGGAATTCTCCTTTAAGTAATAAGGAAGTCAGAATAAATTGTGAGAATAATACTTTGATATTATACACATAGACTAGAGCTCTCACAGGTTCAAAATGATGGACCCAAACCCTGCAAGTTCCAGATCTAACTGGAGCCAACATTTAAAAATAAAAGAGAAAAAAAAGGAAAAAAGATAGACGCACCCGGCCGGCACCCATTATTTTATGGAGCCGACAAACCTAAAATGATGTTCTGACTAACATAGCCTGCGAGATGTCAGCTATACACTCCATACTGTAGCAGCCTACAATAAGACAATGTCAATGACATGCACCTCGATGAATAAGAAATCCACGATCACACTATAACTGACGGGGAACAAATTTGTTCCCCCATAATTGCGCTACAGTAATCTGATCCCTGGTCAGTCAGTCATAGCAGCACTTGATTCTTGCAGCCCGAGCCTTGCGGTGGGCATCTGCTTCTTTCACAGCCACAGTTATCATACCATGAGCGTGAGAGAGCAACTGCATGTAGCAAGTAAACAGAACGGTCATTGCTGCTGCGAGAGGCAAGCATGCAGCCAATACACAACGCCCGTCGGGAGAAATACATAAATAAATAGACCAGTCAATCGCAATAGTGTCCTCCCAGTAGTGTGGGGACATTCAGACTATTGGGATGATTTATGTTTATTTAGTTTTTGTTGTTTTTATTTCCTCCCTTTGGGCCAGGGAAATAAATACCTCTTCAATACATGAAATAAATGTTCAGAATCTATAGCTTGGTAGGCTGCAGGTAACCAATAACACAGAATCTATATCTTGGTAGGCTGCAGATAACCAATAACACAGAATCTATATCTTGGTAGGCTGCAGATAACCAATAACACAGAATCTATATCTTGGTAGGCTGCAGATAACCAATAACACAGAATCTATATCTTGGTAGGCTGCAGATAACCAATAACACAGAATCTATATCTTGGTAGGCTGCAGGTAACCAATAACACAGAATCTATATATTGGTAGGCTGCAGGTAACCAATAACACAGAATCTATATCTTGGTAGGCTGCAGATAACCAATAACACAGAATCTATATCTTGGTAGGCTGCAGGTAACCAATAACACAGAATCTATATCTTGGTAGGCTGCAGATAACCAATAACACAGAATCTATATCTTGGTAGGCTGCAGATAACCAATGACACCAACATATAATCTATATCTTGGTAGGCTGCAGATAACCAATAACACAGAATCTATATCTTGGTAGGCTGCAGATAACCAATAACACAGAATCTATATCTTGGTAGGCTGCAGGTAACCAATAACACAGAATCTATATCTTGGTAGGCTGCAGATAACCAATAACACAGAATCTATATCTTGGTAGGCTGCAGGTAACCAATAACACAGAATCTATATCTTGGTAGGCTGCAGATAACCAATAACACAGAATCTATATCTTGGTAGGCTGCAGATAACCAATAACACAGTATATATATCTTGGTAGGCTGCAGATAACCAATAACACAGAATCTATATCTTGGTTAGGCTGCAGATCAATAACCAATAACACCAACATATAGCCAACGCAAAGTTGTATTTGCCGATACCGATATTGACCGATAATGCCCAATTGCGATTATGTGTTCGATACATCCGTGCATCCCTAATTCTGACCCTTCTGACCCCCCCCCCCCCCCCCCCCCCCCCCCTTCGGCGCCTATGAATGTGATAATAATATACACACTCGTTTTCTTTTGCATTTGCTTCCCTGGTCCAAAGTGCCACCTAACAACAGGAGGAGATAAGGCTTGCATAGTCTCATTTCAAATCTCTCCTGAAAACACATTTTTATAAGGCTGCTTTTATTTCTAACCGTTTTAACTTTAATCTATTCTTAATCTCATTTCATCTGTTTTGTTGTGTTTCATTGCCTCATTTCATTTGTATTGATTCTTATGTGTACAAATACAGCCCATTATTATTATTATATTATTATACTTGTAGTTAGTTAGTAGTTCAGAATCAGAAGACTTTATTGCCATGACATGTAAACATGTTAGGAATGTGGTTTGGTGGACAGCAGAGTGCAGTTACAACATTAGGACAAGTGCAAAACAGGACAAGACAGTGCAAAGAATAGTGAATAAAATAAAGTGCAGAGAGTTGAAGTGATCAGTTCAGAGCACAAGTCAGTCCATTCCACTCTGAGTGGGGGTGGAGGGAGGATAAAGGGGGGTCAGGGGGGGTGGAGGGAGGATAAAGGGGGGTCAGGGGGGGTGGAGGGAGGATAAAGGGGGGTCAGGGGGGGACACCAGCAGCGTTGAGGAGCCGGAGTTCTAACAGATGAAAGGAGTTTCAGTAGGTAGCCTCAAAGACTACACAAAATAATGTTACACAGTTACAGTATCACTTTAAGCTTCAGTAACTTGACATTTCATCAGTCAGTCATCAGTTCGAACTCCCTGCAGAGTGGATGAGAGGGGTCATTTGCTATCTTGACAGCTTTTTTCCGAAGTACTTCCTTGTAGATACAGCTTAATTGTTTCTGTCTCTTCCCAATGATTTTTGAGGCTAGGTTCACTATTCGCTGCAGCTTGCTTCTTCCTTTTACATTAAGATTGCCAAACCACATTGCCATGTTAAAAGTCAAGATTCCCTCTATCAGGTTCTTATAGACTGTTTCCATGATATGCTTGCTCACTCTAAAGGAGTTGAGCTTGCGTAGTAGGTGGAGGCGTTGGTTACAAGTTTACAAAATCTGGTCAGTATTTTCACTGAAATTGAGATTGCTGTCAATATATGTGCCTAAGTATTTAAAATGGTCTACTACCTCCACTATTTGTCCACTAATTGTAATGGACTGCACAGGTTCCTTTTCATGAATGACAAGTTATTTTGTTTTTGTCACATTGATCCCTAAGGAGCTTTTATTGCACCAGTTCTGAAGAGATGACGCATGTACTCTGTATGCTTCCTCCCCCGCTGTGTCCCCCTTCTTCAGTAAGGCAACCAGGGCCATATCAACAAATTAAACATATCCTGGTCTAACTGGAATTCATTTGAAAAGTAAGGGGGATAAGATAGTCCCCTGCGGAGCACCGGTGTTAAGCACAGTGATGTCGGACAGAGTATCATTAACACGGACCTGTTGGGGACGGTCAGAGAGGAAGTCTCTGACAAGATGGATAATACCTTCATTTACCCCATGAGTCTCTGCAGAAGGGTGTGTATCTGCATGCTGTTGAAAGCAGAGGTAAAATCAATAAAAAGGACCCTGGCAAAGTGGGAGGGGACTTGGAGATGCTTTGACAGGGTGTTAAACAGGCTTATAGTTGCATCATCAGTTCCTCTCTGACTTTTATAAGCAAATTGGAGATGATCTAAGCTGTTAGAAACCATCGCTGTGATTTGTCTGCTTATAAATCTTTCAAAACATTTTCCCAAAATGGAAGTCAGAGCAATGGGCTTGAAGTCTTTTAGTTCAGTGGCCCCAGGCTTATTGGGGATAGACACAATACAAGAAATTTTCCATAAATTGGGCATTGTTAGAGAGTCAAGCAAATACTGGAATAGCATCAACACAATACCTTTAAGTTCATGAACATTTTCTTTCAACATTCTACCTCTAAGGCCATCAGGCCCAGGGGCCGAGTTGGGCTTAATACAACACTCTACCTCTAAGGCCATCTGGCCCAGGGGCCGAGTTGGGCTTAATACAACACTCTACCTCTAAGGCCATCTGGCCCAGGGGCCGAGTTGGGCTTAATACAGGAAAGGCCATCTGGCCCAGGGGCCGAGTTGGGCTTAATACAGGAAAGGCCATCTGGCCCAGGGGCCGAGTTGGGCTTAATACAGGAAAGGCCATCTGGCCCAGGGGCCGAGTTGGGCTTAATACAGGAAAGGCCATCTGGCCCAGGGGCCGAGTTGGGCTTAATACAGGAAAGGCCATCTGGCCCAGGGGCCGAGTTGGGTTTAATACAGGAAAGGCCATCTGGCCCAGGGGCCGAGTTGGGTTTAATACAGGAAAGGCCATCTGGCCCAGGGGCCGAGTTGGGTTTAATACAGGAAAGGCCATCTGGCCCAGGGGCCGAGTTGGGTTTAATACAGGAAAGGCCATCTGGCCCAGGGGCCGAGTTGGGTTTAATACAGGAAAGGCCATCTGGCCCAGGGGCCGAGTTGGGCTTAATACAGGAAAGGCCATCAGACCATAGAGTATATATATAATAGAGACTGAACTGGCGCGAAGCTCCGCCCCCCCAGCTATTCATGTCAGTGGAAGTTGCTCAGTGGCGTTTTGAAGCACCCGGAAGACTGCCGGAAGTCCCTCCCAGGACCTCAACTTTGAGGTCCTGAGTGACGTAGGGCAACCGAGCGCTCAACGTTAAAGCCCAGCTGCACGGGGTTTCCCGGTCATGAATCCACGGGTCCGCCTGTAGTCCCTCCTCCTACCACTAGGACCCAGAGCTTCAACGTTGGAAAGTCTGCCTGCCCCCTTGCATCAGACCCAGGGGCCGAGTTGGGCTTAATTAATACAGGAAAGGCCATCAGGCCCAGGGGCCGAGTTGGGCTTAATACAACACTCTACCTCTAAGGCCATCTGGCCCAGGGGCCGAGTTGGGCTTAATACAACACTCTACCTCTAAGGCCATCAGGCCCAGGGGCCGAGTTGGGCTTAATACAGGAAAGGCCATCTGGCCCAGGGGCCGAGTTGGGCTTAATACAGGAAAGGCCATCAGGCCCAGGGGCCGAGTTGGGCTTAATACAGGAAAGGCCATCTGGCCCAGGGGCCGAGTTGGGCTTAATACAGGAAAGGCCATCTGGCCCAGGGGCCGAGTTGGGCTTAATACAGGAAAGGCCATCTGGCCCAGGGGCCGAGTTGGGCTTAATACAGGAAAGGCCATCTGGCCCAGGGGCCGAGTTGGGCTTAATACAGGAAAGGCCATCAGGCCCAGGGGCCGAGTTGGGCTTAACACAGCCGACGCGAATCGCGTATCAATACGTTATCAATTAATCAAACGTCGGGTGCGGATCACGTATCAATACGTTTCAATCACTTTTTTATAGCATACTTTCATTCATCTTTTTACCCACCCGGACAATGAAGAACCATCGCCCTATCATTGCTGCTTAGTCCCGCTCACGTGATCAGAAAAAAAAAAAAAAACCCTCACCGCTCACTTCACAGGGGTGTGATTTTTATTATTACAGTAGAAGTTTACAGACCAAACTGTAAATAAAAGGCTTACATGACTTTCTGTCTCAGTCCGTATATAGCGAGCTGTAGTGAATAAGTACAGAACAGTTGCAACGCTCACTTCACAGGGGTGTGATTTTTATTATTACAGTAGAAGTTTACAGACCAAACTGTAAATAAAAGGTTTACATGACTTTCTGCCTCAGTCCGTATATAGCGAGCTGTATTGAATAAGCAGAGAACAGAATATGGGACAGAGTTGCACCACTCACTTCACATGGGTGTGATTTTTATTATTACTACAGTAGAAGTTTTTTTCTTATGAAAGCAGAGAGTCTTCTGTTTCATACGGTATATAGTATTTATATGTCGCTATAGGCCTTATTTTGTGAATATTGAGGAGTTCACGTCCATGTCTTCTCTGAAGTTATCTGGTGGGCACAAGCTGCATTCAATAACCAATTACTGTCTAACTGTACATGGGATCAATGTTTACTCTTTTCCTCGTAAAAGTACACATTCAGGGCTTTCATTCGGTGTATAGGATGTATAGGATATTTATTGGGTTCAATTTTATATCTGCCTGTCAATGTCTCTGACTTTAAACCATCCATAACTCTGCTCGCTGTTCAAGATAACCACTTCCAGGCAAATGCAGGTGTTGCAAAAAGGTAAATATCTCCAGAATGGAACATGGTAAAATCAAAATGTATTTTTTAAATTGAAGTGGACAAGTTCAGCTTTCTTTTGATGTATGCGTGTGATTCTCGCTATAAGAGAACATTTTGCTGTGGGCCCCCGAACAAGGCCTTTGTGCAATGTTAAACGGTAGCAACATCCAAATAGGCCTGTCGAGATCTTGTAGCAATCAAAGTGTTAAAGTGTGGTGAATGAACTACAGTTCACTTTCCAATTTTTATAGTGCTCAAAGCGCTTTACAATGGTTCATTCATTGGTTCATTCATTCATACATTGGGAGGTGAATGAATGCACAAACAATATATGCACAAACATTAACCTGTGTTATACATACATACATACAGTACATTACATGCATTCATCAACTATTGCAGCTCATCAGATCATTTTGACTAATCGTTAATAGTTTAAATTAGTTTATCCTCTCTTTTAAATGTGTGTGGAATTATCCCTTGAGATTAATTTATACCAACTCATTTTCAACGACAGTAATACGATAGTAATAATGCCTGAAGAAGGTCAGTAGACCCGAAAGCTTGCAAAATAAATACTTTGATTGTACGCAGATCTGAGTGTGCAGAGCTTCCCTTTCCCACCCAGATATTCCTGCTCGTCCAGGGAATGGAACCAGAAACCTTCCGGCAACAAGGGCACTCCTCTAACCTTTATGCCACCGCTGCCCTGCATGTTACTGTAGATCTGTTATTTTTGCCAAAGGTGCACCCCAGAATAGGGACTCTGGGGTTCATGTGGGTTCACTTAAAAAACAACCAAGTGACAAATACAAAAACAAAACAACAACAACAACATCAAACAATAAGACATCATCAGAAAAATCAAGCTGAGTCTTGATAATTAGAAGATAAATAAGCGATTTTAAATGGTGAAGATAATTGTAATGTCTACATTAAAATAAATGTAGCCAATGTTGCTGTCTTCTTATGATGGGAGAGGGCAAA
Source organism: Electrona antarctica (assembly GCF_951216825.1). Classification (NCBI taxonomy): domain Eukaryota; kingdom Metazoa; phylum Chordata; class Actinopteri; order Myctophiformes; family Myctophidae; genus Electrona; species Electrona antarctica. The sequence continues at coordinate 5,635,829 of NC_136810.1, read as the reverse complement.
TTAATGTGTTAATACATCCTACATTGATGAGTTGTGAAAGAACAACCCAGAACAAATGCACCTCTATCATAAACTACAGAATATTGCTGGAATGAAAATTAGTTTTGGATGCAGCCTGATATACAACATCAGCATAATCCCATATTGGCAAATTGATTTGCCATTGTTTTATGCTGTGAAGTTTTATTTTTAGAAAACACTTATTTATCTTATGAAGAAAGAAGTGAAGCAAAATCAAGCATTATGTCACAGAACAGCACATAATGGAAACTGTACCTGTTCATTTTCATATTGTCTCTGTCGAGTGTCCAGAACCGTTCCTTTTTATTGTTGGAACGAAACAAAAATATAGAAATTTGCCGATCTATGATGCGTTGTGAGCTTGGAGATGCTACTTTCACTACTTTTATGCAACACTCTTGTATGACAAACAAAATACATACATACATGCACCTGGGACGTATCCTCAGTGATGTATCCCATGGTCAGCGGGGTTTCGGGTCTCCCAACATCATACCCCTCACTCAGGTGACTCAGCCGGGGTGATCAAGTCCCGACTTACGTCCCAGTAGCTACCCTCGATCAGTCCCATTAGGGAAAAACCAGGGCCACACAATCCGTTCCTCCTGAACTACTCTGCCGGGACTGGGAGGTACCATTATGGCGCGTGGAAGGACTAGGCTCTGTGGGTTGACTCCTGTCCGGGCCCCTCCTATACGTCTCACCAGATCCACTCCTGCTCTCACCAGGTCAGGCCCTGTGCGTTGCACCAGACTCCCAGCACCAGGCACTTTATTCAGGAATGGTGGATTCTCGAGCCGCAACGGTTCCGCAGGCTCCACCTTGCCCTTGGTGGTGCTGCAGACTCCGCTTGAGGCTTGAATGGCCCTCCTAAAGGCCTCACCGTGGGTTTGTTGGGCTTCTTCCTCACGGAAGACACAGGCTGGGGCGCCAACCCATACTGCTACAAATGAATGTCAGACAGAAAGGACCAATGGAAACAATGACACTTTGGTAGAGGTTTGAGTTGTAGATACCGTGTCACGACGTACAGTAACTATAGTTCAATAGGCACCTTTCTCTGTTGCGCCGCTGATTAGAAATGTATATTCCTATAGCTAAAAAGTCTCCTCATTGACTTACAGAGATGACATGTTTTTATAATCGTCACCCCCCCCCCCCCCCACCATAGCTGATTCATCCCCCATGGTGAGTCAGCTATGGTGGGCCAGCAGTGTTCAGAATTCATTCATTACACCTCAATCTACACTGCCAGCGATGCGAGCGATTGAACGATGAAACCTCATTAGAATACATGTTTATCATTGTGACTGTTCACTTCAAGGGAAAAGGCCCGCTCTACTCAGACAGTCTTATATAGTTCCAGGCGTGTGCTGGGTGCAGATTCACAATGAACATATAGAACATGAATACAATCCGCACTTCCAGTCGAGTAAGAGTCTTTGTTTAATGATGATAGTGCTCCGCAGCAGCAGTCATACCAGACAGACAAACGTGTTTCGGCGCGCAGGCCTTCGTCAGTGTCAAAATTGGCAGTGGCAACGGCAATTACTTAGTTATATAGAATTTTTTGTTCAATTAAAAGGGACTATACAGCCGTGTCTCATTATTAAAGACATACATAGTAGTGAACATACATATTATTATAAGAAATCATTAATAATGATTTCTTATCATTATAAGAAACGCGTTTGTCTGTCTGGTATGACTGCTGCTGCGGAGCACTATTATCATTGTGTCTGTCTGGTATGACTGCTGCTGCGGACCACTATTATCATTGTGTCTGTCTGGTATGACTGCTGCTGCGGAGCACTATTATCATTGTGTCTGTCTGGTATGACTGCTGCTGCGGAGCACTATTATCATTGTGTCTGTCTGGTATGACTGCCGCTGCAGAACACTATTATCATTGTGTCTGTCTGGTATGACTGCTGCTGCGGAGCACTATTATCATTGTGTCTGTCTGGTATGACTGCTGCTGCGGAGCACTATTATCATTGTGTCTGTCTGGTATGACTGCTGCTGCGGAGCACTATTATCATTGTGTCTGTCTGGTATGACTGCTGCTGCAGAACACTATTATCATTGTGTCTGTCTGGTATGACTGCTGCTGCGGAGCACTATTATCATTGTGACTGTCCTGATGTACCACGAGCGACAACGAGCCGTGCGGCGACCTTGTCCACCCCTCCTATATATTCACTCGCAGAGTCTCTATTTGAGCGAGGTTTCGCTCGAAAGTTAGCCAATGATGATGGAATATAAAAAATCCGTAGAGATCCTTCTTGATCGCATGACTATATTTTGATAATGTGTACCAATTTGCGTGATGTTTTCAGTAATAGCCAAAAATCCACCCACTGAAGGTCTCCACACACCGGGCGCGAATCGGATGCGAATTCGGATTTTTAGCTGCGTTTCTCCATCGGTTTTCCGAAAAACGTGGCCGGTGTGCAACCACCTTAACAGTATTTTATTTTTGTTTTTAATTACCTTTTTAGTAGTCACATAATATTTATCCCCACTATGATTGATCCCCCGACCGTTGAACGGATGGGACAAACACACACACACACACACACACACACACACACACACAATCCTTGACATAAAATGTTTTAAAACCATTGATCTAAAATGTAGACGTATGACTCTGTTTAGACGCTAAACTGTGCCATTATTCATTAAGTTTGGTTGTGTTGTCATCAGAAATGGATGTTAGGCCTACTTAACATGAGGAACCGATGTGCCACGTCTCTAAACAACATTTATTTGTTTCCTTTTTCCTCACATCATTCCCTTCCATGTATCCTCAGTGGGCGGGACTAAGAATGCAAGGAAAGGAAGCAAGTGAGGGATAGCGAGATTTTCATTTAGAGAGTCAGAGACCTGGGACTGCAGCCGAGGAGATTGTTAAAAACATCACCAATAGAACGATGAGTCATTATGGCAAAACGGACCGGGAAGAAGTGCTGATTTAATGCTTGAGCGACTAAAAGTGGATCATGTTAACTCTTATCTGATTAGATAAAGTTTTATGAGATACATTCATTACAGTTTTGACTTTATTCCAAGATTGTTTTTGAATTGTTAAAGTCATGAGCAAGAGCTTCTTTTTAATGATCACGTGGATTTGGCAGGCAGGGTTTTGCTCATTATTTTTCAACTGTCGGGTACATTTTCCAGTCAGCACTGCAGGATCCTTGAACTTGAATATGGCCCTATCCCTGTGCCTGGAAATACTCTTAAGATCACAAGTTATCCAGGGAAGATGACTTCCTTTGACTTTGGTACTGTTGAAGGTAACATGTTTACCTATGACTTCACTAAATTCAGAATAAAAAGAGTCCCAAGCATCATGAAGATTTGTTAGTCATTAGTCATGTCATGAATACATTTCAATTCTCTCACTCACTCACTCACTCACTCACTCACACACTCACACACTCATATCTGATCTACAAGCTCACAAGGCATGAAACTGTGAGCTTGTAGACTATGTTTTCTATTCATCGTACAAGTACTGTATATGGGGCTTAAGATGTTAACACGGAGTACGCCAAAACCGGCGAACACGGAGGGTTAAATTAGTACCCTATAGCCTAGCCTGCAAAACGCGGCTTCTCCGTGTTCCAGGGTTTACATTCTTTAATCCATGTGTTGATCCGATTGTATCGCTAGCCAACCTCAGAGGCGGTTATTTGCGCTACGTACGTACATTGCAGCCCGTTCCGTAATCTGTAGCAGTTAATTTTTTCCCCCAATAGTAAAAGTAGCCCCCTCAAACCCGTCAAAAGACTTTGGGACAAAACTTCATATTTACCCTGCTCTGTAACCAACACTTCATATTTACCCTGCTCTGTAACTAAACCTTCATATTTACCCTGCTCTGTAACCAAACCTTCATATTTACCCTGCTCTGTAACCAACACTTCATATTTACCCTGCTCTGTAACCAACACTTCATATTTACCCTGCTCTGTAACCAAACCTTCATATTTACCCTGCTCTGTAACCAAACCTTCATATTTACCCTGCTCTGTAACCAACACTTCATATTTACCCTGCTCTGTAACCAACACTTCATATTTACCCTGCTCTGTAACCAAACCTTCATATTTACCCTGCTCTGTAACCAAACCTTCATATTTACCCTGCTCTGTAACCAACACTTCATATTTACCCTGCTCTGTAACCAAACCTTCATATTTACCCTGCTCTGTAACCAAAACTTCATATTTACCCTGCTCTGTAACCAACACTTCATATTTACCCTGCTCTGTAACCAACACTTCATATTTACCCTGCTCTGTAACCAAACCTTCATATTTACCCTGCTCTGTAACCAACACTTCATATTTACCCTGCTCTGTAACCAACACTTCATATTTACCCTGCTCTGTAACCAACAAAAGTGCATGTGTTCTTACATCCACCATTTCAGCACTCTGTGAGTAATTGCTGATACTTTACATTCTGAACTGCAGCACACGTGATGCCCTTGATGAGCTTGTAGATAAATATTTAGTCAAAGTATACAGAACCGTGCCAAAAAGCTTTGCGTGCATTTGCGAGTGCGAGCCCCACACATACACGCGCTGGCTAGGGCTTTCACTTCTACTTGACTAGTTGCATAGTTTACTAGTTGACTAGTTGTTTAAAACTGTGTACATTGGTGACTATAATCGAGCACCCTCACGTGTGTGCATGTATGGGCCCCTTTGATCAGAAAACCCACGGCTAATAAAGCCTATTTTCGCCACTGACAGTAATGATCGCTGAGGCAGTCATAACAATATGTTAGTGTAAAATCAGTATCCAGTCAAGCAGTGATGTGTAACACTGGGCTCACTAATGAACTCACTAATTAACTAATTAACTAATTGACATATGCATGTTCATATTTTCAGCTGGTGCATAGTTATGTGCTTATTTATGGAGGCGTACTTATTAACATGCAGTGTTACCTACAATTACACTCATGTAATGAGTTGGGGGCAGTGGTTAGATGAGTGTGTTTGTGACCAAAAGGTTCCCAGTTCAATTCCCCAGACCGGCAGGGACAATCTGGGCGGTGAAGTGAATGTTCACCACTTACCCCTCTCCCAACATCGCTGAAGTGCCTTTGAGCAAGGCACTGAACCCTCCTACTACTCAGTGGCCAACAATATAAGACTGTGGTTGTATACTGGGCACTAGTTGCCAGGTGTGTGTGTGTGTGTGTGTGTGCGTGTGTGCGTGTGTGCGTGCGTGCGTGCGTGCGTGCGTGCGTGCGTGCGTGCGTGCGTGCGTGCGCGCGCGAGTGATATGTAATATTGGCTTTCACTGGCAGCAAACATGAATGATTCGGATGAGAACCCACAGTTTGATATAATGAAAACGCTGCAATTTGTATCCACCCAGTGTAATAAAGCGTGGGGTCTTGGCTCAAACTAAGAGAAACAAATAAAATAAAAAATGCAACGGGTAACGCACCATAAGTCAGAGCGCGGTGGTCACAAGAACAATTATCCAAAGTGTAAACAAGAAATCCCTCTTACTTTTCATTAGTGTATATCTTTTATGTATTTATTCTTCTGACATCCACTCCTACTCAACAAGCCAGAACAAATACTTCTATTTATTTTCTATCATACTACAAAACATCACATCTTCATCAAATATAGAGGCCCTCGGTTTTGGCCCTCTAGACACATCACACAATGTTCAGGAAACGAACCTTTTAAATTTAATGGTTTGATCTTTGCATGAAATCTCACAACCCTATTTTTGTGTGAAATGTTCTGTGGATGTTTGGTGCAAGATGCTCAAGATAGATGGCCTGCAAAGGTGAATATGCAACCACCTGAAAATAAATATGCTACAGTTTCACTAATACAGCTTGTAGAAAGCAGATTCGATACATTGGACTTGATTATTGTACATAAAAAAAACCTCAAACGATATATTTTATGGGATTTGGGGGTTTTCGGGCATGAAGGGGTTAATATAAATGATCTAATTAATAATGCATTACTCATAAATCCAATACATTGTGCATATCCACATTAATAAACACTGTAGAAAGCAAAATATTTTGCATGAAATACCATAAAACTCTATTTTGGGTGGATTTTTAGTGTTTCGGGCATTTAGGGGGTTATTAACAAAAAATGCTCAAGGGATATCACTGGGCACCCTCTTGAATTCTGAAGAGGTGACCCCAAGCTACAAGAATCAGTTGAGAAAACTACTTTTTACGTTCAGCCACAGCCTTCGGCTCCGGACTAGAAAACAAACAGCAAAAAAAAACAATAAGGTGCCTTCGGAAATTCTATGAAAATCTGCTCCACTCTGGTTTTGGCATCATAGAGCGCTCTGATATCAGTTAATTTACAAGATGTCAGCATAGATGATAATCACTTATTTTGCCATTTTCATCTTTTAACACAGTGGATGTGGGAGAGGGATTTCTACGTGGTTCAAATCTCAAACGTCACGTGCGGGAAGCGGATTTCTACGTTTACCGCATGTTTTTATTGATTACTTTCAATCGTCTTTCTACACACCCGGGCACTTTATCAACTAGCATCGGATGATAGCACAACACTCCGATCACGTGATCGCAAAAAAAAAGAAAAAAATGCCTCACCCCCCCCCTTCCTGAAAACAGCACGAGGCAGCCCAGCCCCCGTATTGTCACTCACGTAAAGGCTGGAGACTCCCATGCATCTCGGGGCAAAATAATGGCTTCGTCTTCATAACCAAGCTGGCTGCAGTCTTCTTGTTTATCTTATAATATCTTTGTTTCAGGGAGGGGAGGGCTCTCTCATGTGACTTTCAATGGAGGGAGGGGTTGTGTGTGTAACCTGATCCGAGTGTGACTTCAGTGTCTCCGTCAGATTTCTCTCCTTTTTTCTTTTTTCTTCATTTCTTCACGCATGGATTGTATCGCCTGTGCGAGCGGTTATTTCTTTATCATGATGATCAACGCCGGTCAGATAGAACATGGCATGGTGTTGTGTTGTTTGGCAGTAATACTAACCTCCTAAAAACATCGGAGGGAACTCAGCGCGAGCACGGCTTTCCGAGTTTTTATGTCAGACAGCGTCTGACAAAACCGCTTCTAATTAGCCTTTCTGTTCAAGAAGAGTAGGCTACTACAAAAGCAGGTGTTACAAAAAGGTGCATATCTTCCAGAATGGAAGATGGTAAAATCACATTTTTTTTTTAAATTAGAGTGGACAAGTTAGTAGAAGTTACGCTTTCTTTTGAGGTATGCTGTGTGATTCTCGCTATAAGAGAACATTTACTGTGGGCCTCAGACAAGGTCCTTCGTTCAATGCATCACCTTTAGCACAGGCGGAATAGCTCTGCTCAAAATGGCCAGCATTCAAATTGTTAAACATTCATTCGAATTAAAGGCATATTTCTGAACGTGCCGATTTTTGCTATTTCTCTTACAGTCTCTCTTTCCCTCAGTCTCTCTCTCTCGCTCTTCATTTTCTCTCTGTTCTTTTCTTTCTGTCCCAACAGTATTGGCCAGTGACTGTGACTCGGGGTCGAACGCTGAGCTGACGTACTACACACTGAGTCCAGACTTCAGCATCTCGGCCCACGGGACCATCTTCCCGGCGGGCCGGCTGGACTACGAGAGGCCCAACCACCTGTATGAGTTTGTGGTCATGGCGGTGGACAGCGGGGAGGAGCCTCACTCGGGCACCGCCACCGTGCGTCTGAGGATGGCCAACGTCAACGACGAGCCCCCAGAATTCTCCCAGCCAATGTGAGGATATTTATCTGTCTGCTCCTTCTCCTTCTTCTCCTTCACCTTTTGGTGTTTTAAAGCATTATGTTATACTTTAGCTATTGGAAAAATAGCAGATCTACAAGCTCGTAGGTCCTACAAGGAGCTTGTAGGTCTGCTATTTTTGAAAAATCGTGAAAATAGGGCACAAATCTTTGAATATAATATATTCTTTCAGAAGACTTTTTATTTATTTCGACATCAGGCCTAAATGGGTTCAGATCAGTGGTTACCAAACAGCATGCCGAGGCTCACTGGTGTGTTCTGACTCCAGATCAGTGGTTACCAAACAGCATGCCGAGGCTCACTGGTGTGTTCTGACTCCAGATCAGTGGTTACCAAACAGCATGCCGAGGCCCACTGGTGTGTTCTGACTCCAGATCAGTGGTTACCAAACAGCATGCCGAGGCTCACTGGTGTGTTCTGAGATCAGTGGTTACCAAACAGCATGCCGAGGCACACTGGTGTGTTCTGAGATCAGTGGTTACCAAACAGCATGCCGAGGCACACTGGTGTGTTCTGAGTCCAGCTGTATCCAGATCAGTGGTTACCAAACAGCATGCCGAGGCACACTGGTGTGTTCTGAGTCCAGCTGTATCTAGATCAGTGGTTACCAAACAGCATGCCGAGGCACACTGGTGTGTTCTGAGTCCAGCTGTATCTAGATCAGTGGTTACCAAACAGCATGCCGAGGCACACTGGTGTGTTCTGAGTCCAGCTGTATCTAGATCAGTGGTTACCAAACAGCATGCCGAGGCACACTGGTGTGTTCTGAGTCCAGCTGTATCTAGATCATTGGTTACCAAACAGCATGCCGAGGCACACTGGTGTGTTCCGAGTCCAGCTGTATCTTGTGATTTTGTGACAACCTCATTATCATATTTGTCCTATATCAGTTTATGTGTATTCATTTTTGCAATACGGAGCCAAATTCTATACCCTAGGGGCGGCGGTGGCTCAGGGGTAGAGTGGCTGGATGGTAACCGCAAGGTTGCCAGTTCGAACCCGGGCTCCCCCAGAGTTGGTGTCGAAGTGTCCTTGAGCAAGACACTGAACCCCTAATTTCTCCTGATGTGCTGGTTGGTGCCTTGCATGGTTTCCGCCGCCATCGGTGTGTGAATGTAATGCACAATCTCTGTAAAACGCCTTGGATGAAGGCGCTATATAAATGCACCATTTACCATTTCTATTGTCACGGACCGGCTGACGGTTCATAAAATATTCGGGGGGGTCGCCGCGTGTCATCGTACCAAAACACGTTCTCACGGATGGCAGTTGACTGGGCCCTTTTGGGCAGGCAAGATGTGTGGTCGTCGACCCCCTCTCCCCCCACACAATCAGAAGCACAAAAGAGGTTTTCAAAGAGATATACCTGCCAGACGAGTAGGATACAAAGGCTGCCTGAAAGGCATGCATTTGCATTCCAATGGGTGATTGAGGGTCGCACAGAGGCCAATCCACTGCCAATCCGCTGCCTGTGTTTGTCCTTTCTTTTTTCTCAGTCGTGTTTTCAAATGGATTTGAAAATACGACGGGAAAACTTGTGATTCCCTTCTCACGTACCAGTGGCACATGTCCGGTCCGCGGACCGGTGGTTGGGAACCTCTGCCCTAAAATATATAGATTTTAACCACTTTTACTAGGGTCTCTATTTTGGGCATGTAATTACAAGTGAACATTTTTGCTATGAATGCAGGTGTGCCTTGAAATGTTGACTTTCTCATTGGTGTGCCATGGGTTACAAACAGTTTGTAACCCACTGGGGGGTCCCCAGTTCAAATGTGATTATTTTGGGGGGTCGAGGAAAAGGTTGAGGAACCACTGATGTAAATTACATTAATGACCTACGTCGTCATGCAAGAGTAGCGAAAATAGCCCAGCTACTGTACATGCTCAAAGTGTCGCAATGTGCGACTGTAGAATGTGTACATCAGCTCTTTTCTATACATTTTGAAGGTGGTTAAGATGAAGTACAAGGTATGCAATGTTTTCGCCTGGCTGCGATGATACAGTATGTATTGTAATTTGTAACACAGTGGTTCTCGGAGCAACCGTATCAAATGTTTTGCCATATTAGGTGATCAACAGTCATCGGCTTCCCTGATTGGCTAACCCAACTGATCGGCTGTGTGGATTGGACAAACGTTACGTGCCATTTGTGCCACTGAACCAATAAAAAGTGATAACACGATCATTATGTCTCCATTGTTTCTCAGAGTGAGGTGTCATAAATTCAATGTTATTTACAGTGTGAGAAATGTTTTGCTGGACGGAACATCTGACTGAAGGAACACCAGGAGCATGTGATTGTGCTGTTGCTGTTGGAGATAAGGTTTACACCTTTGGAAACTTTGTAGAGTTTCCTGATGACGACAAGGATCACATTAGTGTGCACATTTTCAACACAAAGTCTTTACGTTGGAGGAAGTTGACCCCGGTCACACACGGAAGAGGAGAACGCCACCTTGAGGTTCCATCCTCGCGCTTCGGCGACTCAGTTGTGCTGGTTGAAGATGTCATCTACCTCTGGGGAGGTCAACAGAACTACTCGCATGAGTACTGCAACGTCCTTTATGCGTTTGATGTGGGCGCCCACAGATGGTTTAAATCCAGGGTTTCTGGGTCTGTTCCAGAGGGGAGGGTGAGCCACTCAGCCTGTGTCTTGGGGAAGGACATGTTTATCCATGGAGGAGAAACCACGACTGGATGCACTAATGACACCTACAAGTTGGACACCGGCACAATGGTCTGGTCTGTAATTAACAATAGAGGAACTCTATTGCCACATGCTTCAGAAGGTCATTCTGCCACCATCATCGGGACAAAGATGTTTGTATTTGGAGGTGATAGAGGTTGGAGGTTTGGAGGTGATGATGAGGAGGATTCGGAGGAGGATGAGCCCTACTACAACACCATCAGAGTGTTTGACACAGAGATCAACCTCTGGATGAACACACCTTCTGCACAGCTTCTTCCAGAAGGACGCTGGGGTCATTCAGCCTTTACCTACAATGGAGAGCTCTACATATTGGGTGGCTTCAACAGCCAGTTCCAAACGTGCAATGATCTGTGGAAACTCAACCCAGAGACCTTCTCCTGGAAGAAGGTTGAGCCTAACGGGAAAGGCCCGTCTAAGATAGATGTGATATGCTGTTGCATGCTGGGAGATTGTGTCATTCTCTTTGCAGGTCACCTGGGCATCTTGGACTTGAGTCCTAGTCTGAAGACGCTGTGCAAGCTAGCGGTCATTCAGCACGGTCTGGATCAGTCTGACCTCCCACACAACATCAGGTGGGAACTGGAAGCCATGGATACCAACATCTTGGACTTGAGTCCTAGTCTGAAGACGCTGTGCAAGCTAGCGGTCATTCAGCACGGTCTGGATCAGTCTGAGCTCCCACACAACATCAGGTGGGAACTGGCAGCCATGGATACCAACGGCAAGTGAAAACAAAGTCCACAAACAAAGTATGGCCCAAATGGAACAGATTCATAATCCACAGACCACCTGAACACAGTCCATACAACTGAAGCATGAACTCATGCTGAGACTAGGTGGCGCTCTTGGCTAACCTTTGAGTCACTGTTGAACCCTCAGCCATATATAGAAACACCTGCCTCAAAGCAGACCAGAGGTAGAAAACTGTCGTTCCCTGATGTCATCGCTAGGGACACATGCATCAGTAAGCAGGAACTGAGGGTGGGAATGAAGGACCGGGAAGTCTGGCGTGGCATTGTGGAATCCATGATCTCGACCACGGTCGAAAAATGGTGATGATCATATAGAAACGGGGAGTCATGTGATCGCTACAAACAGCAGCCGTCTTCTCCAATTGAGCGTCACAGACAGTCCCGCCCCCTTTCATGACGACGACAGGCCCAGGGAATAATTAGACATATGGAACAAAGCCAACTCGGATCGTGACCGTTTTTGGGCTGAACAAATAATTAGAAGGAGAAAACGTTTTTTTTTGTTTTTCTTTTATTTTCCTTTTCTCACCACAGTGTTATGAGTGCAAATAGGACGCTAATATCAACCGTAATCAATTGATATTAAAAAAGGCGTCCAAAGGTGATGTCGGCGAAAAATGAGTTAAAGGGATAGTATGAAATACTTGCCTCTGTGTTGTAGCCACGCTTAACCCATTTTGGACTGAGGCCGATTCTAAGGTGGCTTTTAGACGAGGATGGTGTTCATAAGAAACGGCAAAATAAAGTATCGTTTGCTGGGGTCCTTTTAGACGAGAAGGGTGTTCTCAGGAGGTGAAAACGCATCAAAGTGAAACCACCTCCCAGAGTGGAAATCTTTGAGAACGCCGTTTTATCCCTTCTCCGTGTAAACAGGCAAAACGGTGAATCCGCAAAACTTATGACATCATGGCTCACGTTGGCTCGCAGCGCATATATTATTACATTGATGCATAATTATGATATAATGGAGTTCCTGAACAAGCCTCCCTCCTCGCCTACAAAGCGCTGCTCATCAGTGATGGTCAATGTAAAACCATGATGTAAATAAAATGCCTTAATTGTGATAGGTGGCAGCCGCGGCAGCAGCGTTTATGTAGCTTAATGTATTATAAAATATATAACCATCCCGTGGCGTGCTCTGCCTGCATGCTCTGGGCTGTCTGTCACTACCATCACCCTCCCTGTGAATGAAAATAAAAATCCAGTCCCCTCCCCAGGTGATTAAACAAAAAGGAATCACCCTCCCCTATTAACATATTAATTAACATCACATTTACCTCAGTATTATTTATTCCTAACTTTAATCTGGTAGCGTTCTTAATATATGAGAAAATAAAGTGACCGCAAAAATCGCGAAAAACTGTCTACTGTGAGGTTTGAACTCACGGCCAATGCGTACAATGGTCTCGTAGTCTAACACCTAACACAGCAAGCTATGTAAGTCATTGAAAAGTAGGGGTTGCAGTGTGTAGTTGTAGTGTGTGTTGTAGTGTGATTGACACGGGGAACAATGAAACTGTTGCGTGAAGGGGGAGCTGGCTCTTCTTCTTGTACATAACGTGGGTGACTGGTCTATTTGGCAGCCCGTTACCGCCACCTAGCGATATTATAGCGTTTTCATAAAGTGTGCGTTCTCGTGTAAAGGGTCAATACAAAATGAGAACGCAACGGGACTTTGCCGTTTTATCTGGAGATGGTCGCCGTCTAAAAGAGGCCTAAAAATGCATTGAAAACCTGACCTGCCACAGTCACACACAATGTCCTCGTCCATTTGAAAAGCCCCATTTTGCGAGAGTGGCTTTTTCTCGCCCAACACCAGATCTTAATCTATTTAAGCATTTCCACACTGCGTAGGTTGAGTCTGCTCCAGGGGGCAGTGCCTCGCTAGCCTTTAACTCCATCGTTGTAGCTGGTGGGAGGTCATGAAAGGAGCGTCCACGTCGCGGCCCTGGGAGTATTGACGAGATCGACAAGATACTGCTAATCCTTTCACCACTACAAGCAACAGTTACAAGTCAGTGGTTAAAATAACATCATGAAAAACTCTGAAAGGATTACATTTTGCCATATTAGGAGATCAACAGTCATCGGCTTCCCTGATTGGCTAACCCAACTGATCGGCTGTGTGGATTGGACAAACGTTACGTGCCATTTGTGCCACTGAACCAATAAATAGTGATAACACGATCATTACCTCTCCATTGTTTCTCAGAGTGAGGTGTCATAAATTCAATGTTATTTACAGTGTGAGAAATGTTTTGCCGGACGGTACATCTGACTGAAGGAACACCAGGAGCATGTGATTGTGCTGTTGCGGTTGGAGAGAAGGTTTACACCTTTGGAACCTTTGTAGAGTTCCCTGAAGACGACAAGGATCACATTAGTGTGCACATTTTCAACACAAAGTCTTTACGTTGGAGGAAGTTGACCCCGGTCACACACGGAAGAGGAGAACGCCCCCTTGAGGTTCCATCCTCGTGCTCCGGCCACTCAGTTGTGCTGGTTGAAGATGTCATCTACCTCTGGGGAGGTCGTCAGAACTACTCGCATGAGTACTGCAACGTCCTTTATGCGTTTGATGTGGGCGCCCACAGATGGTTTAAATCCAGGGTTTCTGGGTCTGTTCCAGAGGGGAGGGAGCACCACTCCATGGAGTGGTGCTCCTCCATGCTCCTCCATGTTTATCCATGGAGGAGAAACCTGGACTGGATGCACTAATGACACCTACAAGTTGGACACCGGCACAATGGTCTGGTCTGTAATTAACAATAGAGGAACTCTATTGCCACATGCTTCAGAAGGTCATTCTGCCACCATCATCGGGACAAAGATGTTTGTATTTGGGGGTGATAGAGGTTGGAGGTTTGGAGGTGATGATGAGGAGGATTCGGAGGAGGATGAGGAGGATAAGCCCTACTACAACACCATCAGAGTGTTTGACACAGAGATCAACCTCTGGATGAACACACCTTCTGCACAGCTTCTTCCAGAAGGACGCTGGGGTCATTCAGCCTTTACCTACAATGGAGAGCTCTACATATTGGGTGGCTTCAACAGCCAGATCCAGATGTGCGATGATCTGTGGAAACTCAACCCAGAGACCTTCTCCTGGAAGAAGGTTGAGCCTAACGGGAAAGGCCCGTCTAAGATAGATGCCATATGCTGTTGCATGCTGGGAGATTGTGTCATTCTCTTTGCAAGTCACCTGGACATCTTGGACTTAAGTCCTAGTCTGAAGACGCTGTGCAAGCTAGCGGTCATTCAGCACGGTCTGGATCAGTCTGACCTCCCACACAACATCAGGTGGGAACTGGCAGCCATGGATACCAACATCTTGGACTTGAGTCCTAGTCTGAAGACGCTGTGCAAGCTAGCGGTCATTCAACACGGTCTGGAGCAGTCTGAGCTCCCACACAACATCAGGTGGGAACTGGCAGCCATGGATACCAACGGCAAGTGAAAACAAAGTCCACAAACAAAGTATGGCCCAAATGGAACAGATTCATAATCCACAGACCACCTGAATACAGCCCATAATGTGTGTCTGTATTTCACTGACTCATAATCCACAGACCACCTGAACAGTCCATACAACTGAAGCATGAACTCATGCTGAGACTAGGTGGCGCTCTTGGCTAACCTTTGAGTCACTGTTGAACCCTCAGCCATATATAGAAACACCTGCCTCAAAGCAGGCCAGAGGTAGAAAACTGTCGTTCCCTGATGTCATCGCTAGGGACACATGCATCAGTAAGCAGGAACTGAGGGTGGGAATGAAGGACCGGGAAGTCTGGCGTGGCATTGTGGAATCCATGATCTCGACCACGGTCGAAAAATGATGATGATTACATAGAAACAGGGAGTCATGTGATCGCTACAAACAGCAGCCGTCTTCTCCAATTGAGCGTCACAGACAGTCCCGCCCCCTTTCATGACGACGACAGGCCCAGGGAATAATTAGACATATGGAACAAAGCCAACTCGGATCGTGACCGTTTTTGGGCCGAACAAATAATTAGAAGGAGAAAAAGTTTTTTTTGTTTTTCTTTTCTTTTCCTTTTCTCACCACAGTGTTATGAGTGCAAATAGGACGCTAATATCAACCGTAATTAATTGATATTAAAAAAGACGTTTAAAGGCGATGTCGGCGAAAAATGAGTTAAAGGGATAGTATGAAATACTTGCCTCTGACGTCCCCGGACCCCATCAAAGCCCCCTGAGGTCCCCGACCCCATCAAAGCCCCCTGAGGTCCCCGGACCCCATCAAAGCCCTCTGAGGTCCCCGACGACCCCATCAAAGCCCTCTGAGGTCCCCGACGACCCCATCAAAGCACCCTGAGGTCCCCGACCCCATCAAAGCCCCCTGAGGTCCCCGGACCCCACGTTGAGAACTGCTGCCAAAACTGGGCGTCCTTGAAATTAAAAAAAGTTTGAGAATCACTGACTTAGCGGACAATGCCAAAACCTGTTATTTCTTATATCCGTCATCCTACCCTACCCACCCCCCCCCTGGAGCAGGTCGTTGAAGACCCTGACAGTATGTGTCTTTCAAAGAACGCCACAGCCATCCCCCACCCTCCTGGAGCAGGTCGTTGAAGACCCTGACAGTAGGTGTCTTTCAAAGAACGCCACAGCCATCCCCCCCCCCCCGGTAATGGAGGTCAGGCAGAACATTGACATTATTGTCAACCGTGAAAATACTGGCTTAATATCAAATGCCAGCTAATTAAACTTTGGGATAGGAGTATATTACCTCCTCAGCTCTCACTGAATACTAAAACAGTTTCAATCAACAGTCTAGTCAAGGTGTTAAATTATCAAGGGCAACCAATAAAAAAGTGATACTAAATTTCCCTGACGTTTCCCTCCCTTATTTTAGCTCTCATTCATTGAAGATTGAAATCCTGGCATAAGTCAATATTATATGAGCGAGTGAAACATCTAATTTTTCTCTCCTCAACCACATTGCGAGATCCGTGCATACTTCTTCATGCTTCCTACTTAAGGTGATCATTTAGTGCTAATATCATCGATGTTGGATGGAATCCTTTTAAGTCCAAATCCATCCATTCATCCATCTTCAACCGCTTATCCGTAGTCGGGTCGCGGGGGGCAACAGCTCCACCAGAGTGCTCCAGACTTCCCTCTCCAGAGCAACATTACTGACTTCCTCCTGGGGGATTCCGAGACGTTCCAAGGCCAGTGAGTCGATGTATTTCCTCCAACTGCGCCTTGGTCTGCCCCGGGGTCTCCTCCCAGTGGGACGTGCGTCGAGGACCTCCCTAGGGAGACGCCCGATAGGCATCCTAACCAGATGCCCGAACCACCTCAGCTGGCTCCTTTCCAGGCAAAGGAGCAGCGGTTCTACTCCGAGTCTCTCTCGTGTGACTGAACTTCTCACCCTATCTCTAAGGGAGATGCCAGCCACTCGTCGAAGAAGTCCAAATAAGTCCAAATATTTTACAATACTAATTTACTAATGGACAACATTATCTGTGTTCCAATGGATCCTATGTAGTTATTACTTATTCACAAGCCCTTTAATACTTTGCATTTGTTAAATATTTATAAAAAGAAAAACACAGCACTTTCAACTTTCTTTCAACTTTCTTTTTATTGCGAAAAAAGCTCTTCTACATGAAGCTCACAACTTAATAAGAATGAATATGGTAAACTGTTGCATTTATATAGTGCTTTTATCCAAAGTGCCTTTTATAGATTGCATTATTACATCCACCCATATTACACACGTTCATACACCAATGGCAGAGGAAACCATGTAAGGCCAACCTGCACATCAGGGGCCTCAATATGAAATATACAAACAGGTGAAATATGGAGATACAGGGTTTCAACAATCCGCTGCACACATACCAGCCGGGTGGGAAAATGATCTCTTTAGCCTAAAGACAAAGTTTATAGAGTGAACTAATCATCAAGATGGAAAAATGGGAGGGGGAGGGAGAGAGAGGAGGGAGAGGGAGAGGGAGAACCGGCAGACAGCCTTTAAAATGAAACGGTACTCCAAGTCAATTTGCTCTGTGTGAACTTGTGGTTATTATACTAAGAAAACACTTTACCTATCAATTATATAAAATGCAAATTTAAGTATTATGAACCACAGACCGGCGCTGTCAGCCAGTTCTATCGTTGACACCATGTTAATGCCTGTGCTGTCACGTGAGGGTTAGGGTTAGGGTTAACCCTAACCCTAAACCTAACCCTAACCCTAACCCTAACCCTAAACCTGACCCTAACCCCCTAACCCTAACCCTAACCCCCTAACCCTAACCCTCACGTGACAGCACAGGCATTAACATGGTGTCAACGATAGAACTGGCTGACAGCGCCTACCAGAATCTCCTGGTAGGCCAGTAGGGACCTACTGGGCCCAGACGAATGGGTGACAATTCATGACAACTTGACCATTCAATGGATTGATAAGGCGGGGATCGGGTGCAGCTTCAGGGTTTACAGAATAGAGGCTGCGTCTCACATATAGTAATTAAAACTCTCTAAGACCCACAGTGAAGACACATGTCTCACACCAGGAGCAGTGAAGACACATGTCTCACACCAGGAGCAGTGAAGACACATGTCTCACACCAGGAGCAGTGAAGACACAGGTCTCACACCAGGAGCAGTGAAGACACATGTCTCACACCAGGAGCAGTGAAGACACATGTCTCACACCAGGAGCAGTGAAGACACATGTCTCACACCAGGAGCAGTGAAGATACATGTCTCACACCAGGAGCAGTGAAGACACATGTCTCACACCAGGAGCAGTGAAGACGCATGTCTCACACCAGGAGCAGTGAAGACACATGTCTCACACCAGGAGCAGTGAAGACACATGTCTCACACCAGGAGCAGTGAAGACACATGTCTCACACCAGGAGCAGTGAAGACACATGTCTCACACCAGGAGCAGTGAAGACACATGTCTCACACCAGGAGCAGTGAAGACACATGTCTCACACCAGGAGCAGTGAAGACACATGTCTCACACCAGGAGCAGTGAAGATACATGTCTCACACCAGGAGCAGTGAAGACACATGTCTCACACCAGGAGCAGTGAAGACACATGTCTCACACCAGGAGCAGTGAAGACACATGTCTCACACCAGGAGCAGTGAAGACACATGTCTCACACCAGGAGCAGTGAAGACACATGTCTCACACCAGGAGCAGTGAAGACGCATGTCTCACACCAGGAGCAGTGAAGACACATGTCTCACACCAGGAGCAGTGAAGACACATGTCTCACACCAGGAGCAGTGAAGACACATGTCTCACACCAGGAGCAGTGAAGACACATGTCTCACACCAGGAGCAGTCACGCAGGTGTTTACATTACTGTATGCACAGACAGTATATGCTTATAATACATCACAGTGCAGGTAGTTCACGTGATATATAATACTGGGAGGTATATACATCTATAGTATTGTAAAAATTATGTTGATATGAGATATTGGCAAGGAATGTAAATTAATAGTACTAGAGCGGTGCCCGTTGGAGCCTCTACAGCGGTGCCCGTTGGGCACTGGCCTACTTGGAACGTTGCAAGTTGGAAATGAATGCCCCACCCAGATATTATGTCTGTGTCTCTTTGTATGCCCATATGTGGAGTTCTTTGTCAGGCATGCCCAAATATAGAGTCTATGGTGACGTCAGAATGATGTCAGAACAGGCCAGCTCCATATATGGACACTGACTGTAAAAATGGGACCCAATTTCAAGGTTTCAAGGTTTCAAGGTTGTGCTTTATTGTTACATCTTGTGTACAGGTACATAAGAGTAAAACTTATTTTTGTTTGGCTTCCTTCAGACAATGCAGCAGCAAAAATATAATACGACATCAAAACAGCAAAACACAGCAAACAAAATAGAATATAGAGTGCAAAAAAGAGCAAACAAGAGTAGAAAATGAGTATCATATGTACATGTGCATGTTTTCCTTGTAGGACAATTATTATTATTATTTTATTATTATTTTTTATTTTTTAACTTCACAGTAGACTATGTTCAATATAAATATACAACAAAATAGTTTTAGAAACGTGCAATTCGAGCTTAATAGTGCGGGGCGAGGGCAAAGGGCAAAAGGTGCGGGGCAAAGGTGCGGGGGGGTGCTAGCGTTTTCCTTTTCCCTGATACGTTTTGGTTCTTATCAGTTCGTTCATGTATCTGATTGTTCGGGGAAAGAAGCTTTTTTGCAGTCTATTTCCAGTGGCTTTGAGACTGCGAAACCGCTTCCCATGTGGTAGCATCTCAAACAGACTTCGGTTGGGATGACTTGGGTCCTTCATTATTCCTCGAGCTTTGCTGACACAGCGTTCATCGTACAGGGCTTGGATAGGGGGGAGAGCACATCTGCTGATGTGTTCGGCTGTCCGCACAACCCTTTGCAATGCTTTGCGGTTTAGGTCAGTGCAGTTGCCATACCAGGCCGTGAAGCAACCAGTCAGGATGCTCTCTGTGGTGCCTCTGTAGAAAGCTCTTAGAACTGTTGGACCCATTCCAGCTTTCTTCAGTTTTCTGAGAAAGAAGAGGCGTTGTTGTGCTTTCTTCACCACCCGCTCTGTCTGCACTGCCCAGGCGAGGTCCTCAGTAATGTGCACTCCCAGGAATTTGAACTCTCTGACCCTTTCCACTGCAGCACCTCCGATCTGGATAGGAGAGTGATCTCTGGGAGGCCTCCTGTAGTCAAAGATCAGCTCTTTTGTTTTTTTAATGTTGAGAGCCAGGTTGTTCTCTTGACACCATTGTGCCAGGTTTTCTACTTCCTTCCTGTACGCTGTTTCGTCGTCATCCGTGATCAAGCCTATAACTGTGGTGTCGTCTGCAAACTTGACCACTTGGTTTGAGTTGAACAAAGCCACACAGTCGTGGGTGTACAGGGAGTAGAGAAGGGGGCTCAAAACGCATCCTTGAGGGGCTCCTGTGCTGAGGGTCAGGGGGGCAGAGAACTTTGTTCCCATCCGCACCACCTGACGGCAATCTGACAGGAAGTTGAGGATCTAGCTGCAAAGGTTTGAGTTTAGACCCAGGCGCTTTAGCTTGAAGTCTAGTTTGAGGGGGATAATGGTGTTGAACGCTGAACTATAGTCAATGAACAGCATTCTCACATAAGACTTCTCCTTCTCAAGGTGTGAGAGGGTGGTGTGGAGTGATGTTGCAATGGCGTCGTCCGTGGATCTGTTCTGGCGGTAGGCAAATTGCAGGGAGTCCAGTGTGGGTGGCAGCTTGCTGTTGATCATCTTTCTGACATGTTTTTCAAAGCATTTGCTCACAATGGGTGTGAGTGCAACTGGTCTCCAGTCATTTAACCCAGTTAAATGCCTCCAATGCCTCCCTGCTTGGCACTCGGCATCAAAGGGTTGGATTGGGGGGTCAAATCAACTAATCAAATTCCCGAGCGTGGCACGGCTGCAGCTCACCGCTCCTTGGCTGCGGCTCACTGCTCCAAGAGATGGGTCAAATGCGGAGAACAAATTTCACCGCGGTAACTTTTTGGGCGGTTCTGGACAACCGTGGGTCCGGCCGACTCAACACCGGGCACTGCACTCCCTGCGGTGGTGTGGAACGTGTGTGTCGAATTTGAAGTGGGTGGGGGCTAACGGTTCTCGAGTTACGTGGATTACAACAGTACACACACACACACCGAGACTTGGTGCATTTATAGATATATGATATAGCTACAACACGGCTCGCAACACGTTGCATGGTAACATGTTAGGAGCTTGTAGATCTGCTATTTTCGCTATATGTAAGATAATTTAGAAATTGTTTTCAATTTAAAGAAAAGAGAAGGGAACCCGCACCCGGTCAGAGTTTGACCAGATGAAGAGCATTGGCTCCAAACGTCGTCAATAAATGTATCTTTTGGAGCATATGCGGGTTCCCTT
Organism: Electrona antarctica; assembly: GCF_951216825.1. Classification (NCBI taxonomy): domain Eukaryota; kingdom Metazoa; phylum Chordata; class Actinopteri; order Myctophiformes; family Myctophidae; genus Electrona; species Electrona antarctica. The sequence continues at coordinate 5,614,636 of NC_136810.1, read as the reverse complement.
CTCTTTTCCTATGTCCCTTTTTGAACCCAGCACCTCCACTAAGTGATGTGCTTATTTTACTATAGTTTCTGTATTTCAATTTAAAGACCCTTAAAAACATGTGTTTTGCCTTATAATAACATGCCCAAAATAGGAATTACAGGTTGAAAAAGTGGTAAAACGTATTTTCCTGGTATATAGGGCAGCATTACGGTAACGTGATACCATTATGTATCACATATTAGATAACGTCAATCAATCAATCAATCAATCTTTATTTGTCACATACATATTTAAAAACGTACGTAGGTCAGCCCCATAAGTGAGCAGTAAAACAAGAGGACTAAAAGCTAAAATAAATCCTACCATTTAAAACACTTCCATCCCTAAAACCAGCAAGACTATAATAAAATTTAAGTTAGACTACAATACTAATAATAATGTCCATTTGTGTCATGTCCACGTGAAGTCCCTGTGAAGTCCCTCTCTCAACGTATTTGACCGTTCACAAATGAATGCCACTACCTGTTTAGTCCAAGGTATTTGATCACAGCTATTGTGGTATTTTGAATCTGTCAGTATTGGGCAGTTCTTCTGTCTGTGCCAATCAGCCACACTGCTGTAACACCGGTCTATAAAGGGCAACTCAATACATTTGACTAGAGGTGTTAATCCATTCAGGCCTGACCTCGAAATTAAAAAAAAAATCTTCTAAATCCTCCAGTTTTCTGAAATAAATATTTTCACGATTTTTCAAAAATAGCAGACCTACAAGCTTGAAAAATAGCAGATCTACAAGCTCATAGCGCGCCACTCGGTGGCGTGCTATGAGCTTGTAGATCTGCTATTTTTCAATAGCTAAAGCATAGCATAATGCTAACACCAAAAGGGGTTCCCGTCCAGCATGGGTTAATCACAGTCATCTGACATCAATACAATAATGTCACTGGCATAAATCAGCCGAAGCCACTGTGCCTCTTTGTTCCGGCAGCGTGCAGCAATGCTGCTAACACAGCGTTCCCTCCACTGTTCAATGCTGCTAACACAGTGTTCCCTCCACTGTTCAATGCTGCTAACACAGCGTTCCCTCCACTGTTCAATGCTGCTAACACAGCGTTCCCTCCACTGTTCAATGCTGCTAACACAGTGTTCCCTCCACTGTTCAATGCTGCTAACACAGCGTTCCCTCCACTGTTCAATGCTGCTAACACAGCGTTCCCTCCACTGTTCAATGCTGCTAACACAGCGTTCCCTCCACTGTTCAATGCTGCTAACACAGTGTTCCCTCCACTGTTCAATGCTGCTAACACAGCGTTCCCTCCACTGTTCAATGCTGCTAACACAGTGTTCCCTCCACTGTTCAATGCTGCTAACACAGCGTTCCCTCCACTGTTCAATGCTGCTAACACAGTGTTCCCTCCACTGTTCAATGCTGCTAACACAGTGTTCCCTCCACTGTTCAATGCTGCTAACACAGCGTTCCCTCCACTGTTCAATGCTGCTAACACAGCGTTCCCTCCACTGTTCAATGCTGCTAACACAGTGTTCCCTCCACTGTTCAATGCTGCTAACACAGTGTTCCCTCCACTGTTCAATGCTGCTAACACAGTGTTCCCTCCACTGTTCAATGCTGCTAACACAGTGTTCCCTCCACTGTTCAATGCTGCTAACACAGCGTTCCCTCGACTGTTCAATGCTGCTAACACAGTGTTCCTTCCACTGTTCAATGCTGCTACCACAGTGTTCCTTCCACTGTTCAATGCTGCTAACACAGTGTTCCTTCCACTGTTCAATGCTGCTAACACAGCGTTCCCTCGACTGTTCAATGCTGCTAACACAGTGTTCCTTCCACTGTTCAATGCTGCTAACACAGTGTTCCCTCCACTGTTCAATGCTGCTACCACAGCGTTCCCTCCACTGTTCAATGCTGCTAACACAGCGTTCCCTCGACTGTTCAATGCTGCTAACACAGTGTTCCTTCCACTGTTCAATGCTGCTACCACAGTGTTCTTTCCACTGTTCAATGCTGCTAACACAGTGTTCCTTCCACTGTTCAATGCTGCTAACACAGCGTTCCCTCGACTGTTCAATGCTGCTAACAGTGTTCCTTCCACTGTTCAATGCTGCTAACACAGCGTTCCCTCCACTGTTCAATGCTGCTAACACAGCGTTCCATCCACTGTTCAATGCTGCTAACACAGTGTTCCTTCCACTGTTCAATGCTGCTAACACAGCGTTCCCTCCACTGTTCAATGCTCCTAACACAGCGTTCCCTCCACTGTTCAATGCTGCTAACACAGTGTTCCCTCCACTGTTCAATGCTGCTAACACAGTGTTCCTTCCACTGTTCAATGCTGCTAACACAGTGTTCCTTCCACTGTTCAATGCTGCTAACACAGCGTTCCCTCCACTGTTCAATGCTGCTAACACAGCGTTCCCTCCACTGTTCAATGCTCCTAACACAGCGTTCCCTCCACTGTTCAATGCTGCTAACACAGCGTTCCCTCCACTGTTCAATGCTGCTAACACAGTGTTCCCTCCACTGTTCAATGCTGCTAACACAGCGTTCCCTCCACTGTTCAATGCTGCTAACACAGCGTTCCCTCCACTGTTCAATGCTGCTAACACAGCGTTCCCTCCACTGTTCAATGCTCCTAACACAGTGTTCCCTCCACTGTTCAATGCTGCTAACACAGTGTTCCCTCCACTGTTCAATGCTGCTAACACAGCGTTCCCTCCACTGTTCAATGCTGCTAACACAGCGTTCCCTCCACTGTTCAATGCTGCTAACACAGCGTTCCCTCCACTGTTCAATGCTGCTAACACAGCGTTCCCTCCACTGTTCAATGCTGCTAACACAGCGTTCCCTCCACTGTTCAATGCTGCTAACACAGCGTTCCATCCACTGTTCAATGCTCCTAACACAGCGTTCCCTCCACTGTTCAATGCTGCTAACACAGCGTTCCCTCCACTGTTCAATGCTGCTAACACAGCGTTCCCTCCACTGTTCAATGCTGCTAACACAGTGTTCCCTCCACTGTTCAATGCTGCTAACACAGCGTTCCCTCCACTGTTCAATGCTGCTAACACAGCGTTCCCTCCACTGTTCAATGCTGCTAACACAGCGTTCCCTCCACTGTTCAATGCTGCTACCACAGCGTTCCCTCCACTGTTCAATGCTGCTAACACAGTGTTCCCTCCACTGTTCAATGCTGCTAACACAGCGTTCCCTCCACTGTTCAATGCTGCTAACACAGCGTTCCCTCCACTGTTCAATGCTGCTAACACAGTGTTCCCTCCACTGTTCAATGCTGCTAACACAGCGTTCCCTCCACTGTTCAATGCTGCTAACACAGTGTTCCCTCCACTGTTCAATGCTGCTAACACAGCGTTCCCTCCACTGTTCAATGCTGCTAACACAGCGTTCCCTCCACTGTTCAATGCTGCTAACACAGCGTTCCCTCCACTGTTCAATGCTGCTAACACAGCGTTCCCTCCACTGTTCAATGCTGCTAACACAGTGTTCCCTCCACTGTTCAATGCTGCTAACACAGTGTTCCCTCCACTGTTCAATGCTGCTAACACAGCGTTCCCTCCACTGTTCAATGCTGCTAACACAGCGTTCCCTCCACTGTTCAATGCTGCTAACACAGTGTTCCCTCCACTGTTCGCTAATGGCTTCGGCTGTGCAATACAGTCGAAAACATACTGTGCATTCTCTTCATAAATTGTGCATGAATGAATGAATCAGATAGACTTTAGTGTCACACCTTATAAATACTTTACAGTAAAAAGACGGGCAAACTATACATTTTGGCTCTACTAGTCTGAAGAGACCTGCAGGCCGAATAATAACAGAATAAAACAAACATAATTGCTATATAAAAAGGGCCGGGTAACACACCTAATTAAAGCTAAAAGAGAAATAAAAGCTGATAAAGTGTGTGTGTGTGTGTGTGTGTGTGTGTGTGTGTGTGTGTGTGTGTGTGTGTGTGTGTGTGTGTGTGTGTGTGTGTGTGTGTGTGTGTGTGTGTGTGTGTGTGTGTGTGTGCGCGCCGTGCGAGAAAGATTTTGACTTGGTCCTTGTTCAAAAGTCTGATTGCTTGATGAAAGAAGGTACTGTAGCAGGCGATGCACGCTGACACACACACAGGATGATGAAAGAAGGTACTGTAGCAGGCGATGCACGCTGACACACACACAGGATGTGTGTGTGTGTGTGTGTGTGTAGCAGGCGATGCACGCTGACACACACACAGGATGTGTGTCAGACAGTGTGTAAAGAAGGTACTGTAGCAGGCGATGCACGCTGACACACACACAGGATGATGAAAGAAGGTACTGTAGCAGGCGATGCACACTGACACACACACAGGATGTGTGTGTGTGTGTGTGTAGCAGGCGATGCACGCTGACACACACACAGGATGTGTGTCAGACAGTGTGTAAAGAAGGTACTGTAGCAGCGATGCACGCTGACACACACACAGGATGTGTGTCAGACAGTGTGTTTTGACAGCGCATGGTGAAAGGGTGAGCAGTTACCCGTCACTCTAAACCGCTGCCTTTATTCCCCCAATTGAGTCGACACCTTGTCCTGTCAGTCATGTGTCAGCGGCCTTCACCGTGGCGGTGGTGGTGAACCAACCCCTCTGCCAGCCCAGACGCCCGTGTTTCAGTTGTAACGTCTCAGTCTCGGTGGACGGACAGACACGGAGGACAAGGCTGAGAGATGGACAGGTGGGGAAGTGGCAGTGTCCACTTGCCAAATAACAATCCAGACAAACCACATCGGCGTCTAGTCAACACGACGTGGTGTTTGTCGATGCCTACTGTTACTGAGGTGGAGTGTTCGCCTGTCCGGCACAGCAGCCAGAGGGGGAGGGGGCATATGAGCTGGTGTGGAGCAGAGGCAGCGAGGTTGGACATTGAGGGGTTGGAAATCATCCCGGTCGCGTGGTTCATGTAATGCGTGTGTCACTGTGAAGGCCGTAGACTACAATGCGCCATTGGACTCGCCCCATGAAGTGAACGGAGTTGGCGTAAAGTGGTGACGATTTTGACGTAGGCTGGTAGTCTTGCGCAATAATGTGTTCTTTCATAGAAATGGGTATTGTACTGTAAATATGACAGTTGCATGGATGCAAAGTAGTGGTTGATGTCTGGACAGGCATGCTGTTGGTGTTGTGCTTGATGGTGAGATGTGTGCAAACGGTGTGGTTTGGTAGGAGAAGGCGGACAAAGGATGGGGTGTTGCGCTGGCTATTAGTGTGGCAGGATATTCCACTCTTACGTTCTTAGGTTATGTACGTACAGTATGATTCATGATAACTACTTCTTTATGTGCTGTATATGATGTGCCATGCTTTTTGTTCTTGCTTAATGTAAGTCGCTCTGATTTAAGAGCGCCTGCTAAATGCCTACATTGTAAATTGTAGTCAACACCAACTCGGGACTCCACAATCTCCTATCATCCATCAGGGTCTTCAGCTCTACAGTGTTCTTACCTAAGCCACGGGTTCCCAAAGTGGGGTCCGGGGACCCCTAGGGTTACTTGAGGAAGTTCCAGGGGATACCTATAGCTCAATTAGAGATATAAGGAACCAAATGGGTCTGTAACTCAGAGAGTGTACAAATGTACACATTTGTACACTTTCTGAGTTAAATTAACAGTGGTTTTACAATATAAATTGGGGTACCAGAGATAGAAATGCCATTAAATCGGGGGTCCGTAGCATAATGCGTGTGAATTTGGGGGTCCATGAAATTAATATGTTTCGGAATCACTGCTACAGCTGTAAAAATCCTCCCTTATCGGGGTAACTGGAATATGTTTTCAAATGGGGGGTCCGTGGCCTAATAAATGTAGATTTGGGGGTCCTTGACACGAAAAAGTTTGGGAACCACTGACCTAAGCTGTCGCAGTGCAGTGCATCTACGTATAGGTGGTTGCCTTTCCCTAGCTTTAGAGTCCTGGGTTGGCAAACAATAAGTAACATAATTAAAACGAAGATAACAGAGAAGAAAAAACTATTACAAACTAATAACACAAAAACTGATAAAAGGCAAAAACCACCAAGAAAAAGCTTTAACATAAAAGTATGCTTTCAAAAGTGATTTAAAAAAAGACACTGCTGTTGCTAAGCCTCAGCTCCTCGGGCACGCCATTCCAAAGCCTGGGTGTCCGGACTGCAGAAGCCTGATCGGCCCTGGGTAATGAGGCAAGACATGGGGACTTCCAGGAGAGCCGTACCCGAGGATCTAAGGCAGTGTCCAGGCTCATAGGGGGTCAGCATGTCTTTGATGTAGCTAGGGGCCAATCCAGGCTTTAAAGGTTATCAGTAAAATCTTACAAATCTTAGAGTTAGTAGTCTGGCAGTGGCAGCTGCATTCTATACCAGATGTAGGCAGGAAATAGCCTTTTTTCTTTTACATAGGCCAGAGTATAAGGAGTTACAGTTTTACAACATGATGAAATGAAAGCATGGGTTACCTTTTTTGAGGTCAGCTGACATTGTACTTCAGTACATGTGCTTTCCACCACGGCCCCACAGTGACACGTGGACAGGACTGGTGTTTGGATACACAGGAAAGGAGTGGCAGGCAGTTAGGTTAGATAGTCAGGCAGTTAGGTTAGATGGCAGGCAGTTAGGTTAGGTTAGATGCCAGGCAGTTAGGTTAGATGGCAGGCAGTTAGGTTAAGTTAGATGCCAGGTAGGCTTGAGTTTGTCAACTCCGTTCACAGAGATGCTTTAAGGATATTAGAGCAAAGCAGGGCCATAAATATCCCACCTACAGGTACGTGAGAGACACCCAAGTAGGCCGCAGCAGGTGCATAGCGCCACGCCTAATGCCTGATTTATTCTCCGTCACACGACTGCATACAGTTACTCGCTGGAAGCTCTCATTGGGTTGTGGCTGCAGAGCTTGTAGATTGGAGATTTTTC
>NC_136810.1:5362710-5605210 GCF_951216825.1 Electrona antarctica | reverse complement strand
CACGCACGCACACACGCACGCACACACGCACACACTCCCACATCACAGTTACTGTCAGTTTCAGTGCCACGCTTTTCTTTCCACATCACCCATATTCATCTTGTCTCGTTCTTTTTCCCAGATGTTTCGCCGTTTTCTTTCATCTTTCTGTCCTCTTTTAGTCACGGAGGAGTTCCGCCTTCGGTCCTTTGTACCACGCAACACACACACACACACACACACACACACACACACACACACACACACACATACACACACACGCCCCACTTGTGGTATATTAGTCTCTTGTGACTCGCTGGGTGCCTCGATACCATGCGGTGTGCAAATCACTGTAGACATTTTAAAAGGCAGTGGATCAAACGGTCCAGAGTGGGCCGCTGTCTGCAGAAGAAGCGTTAGTTCGATGACTTCAACACCCCTGCAGCAGACATTATCGTTTGTCTTTGGCCTGGCCGGCTAAGAGGACAGCTTAAATCACGGTGACAGGCAAAGACACAGTCATAAGTCTAATCGGCGTGCTCATGCTTTGAACGGCGCGATTGATGCAGTTCCTTGTTTTGGTATGTGTGCACGTGTGTGCGTGCACGTGTGTCTGTGTTTGTGTGTGTTTTTGAAAGATAACAATCGTATATTGGCTCTTTCCAGATATCGGACATTTGTTTCTGAGGACGCTGGCCCCAACACCCTGGTTGCCACCGTACTTGCTAAGGACCCGGATGGCGATGGGATTATCTACACAATAACAGCGGGAAATGAAGAGGGAAACTTTATCATCGACAGCCAGAAAGGTGATACTTCATAAACACTGCTTCTCCTCCTGGGTCTTAGCCTGATTATCAGACTGTAGCTTTCTTGAAGCTTCAGTCTGACATTTTCTCCTTTTCAAGGGGGAGGGGATTAGAATTTCACTCAACCAGTAGCCATTGGTGTTGTTTTTCCCTCCTTCCTCTGTGTGTTGCGCTGCGTGATGACGCTGAAAACGGGACTCGGCGCTCATTGGTTGTTCATTAGACCCACCCCCACCACCGATTCTCATTGGATAATACATTTTTGTACCGAAGAAATTATAGGTTCACAGCGCAACACCAGACGAAGAGACGCAGTCCACTCAGAGAGTGGGCGGGGTCTTTGGGCTGGATCCAGGCTACCTGGGTCTGGCATCTGCCATTTAGTTTTAAAATACTTTTTATTCAGGGCTCAGATGGCCGTCCCAGAGGATAAACCCTATACGTTTTGTTGACAGGAGTCCCCCAGGGCTCTATACTATGCCCCTTTCTTTTCCCCGCGATTAATCAAATATCCAAAACCAGCTTGCGTTGTGGGCTTGTACTGTAGCTATTTTCACCAACATGTTTGCAACCAGAATAGGTTGTTTCTTCTCCAGTCAGGCATTCCATTCACTCTAATAGACAGACATTCCAGACAAACTAAACCTTGCATTCTCAGGTCAGGCTACTATAGGCTAGAACGGAGAACGGTGGATGTTCCACCCACGTCTGAGGCAGAGCCTTGTGGCTCCAAATGTTACCAGATAATGTCTGCCAACGGGGGTATATTATACTGGTGCGCAGATTTCATTTATTTTCACTACGTGTTGAACCTTTGATCCTGCAGCACCCAGCCTAGTAGGTGCGGGATTTGCATATGTTTTGTCGTTTTCTCATACCGACCTAAATTCGCCCTGATTATCTTGTATGAGTTTACCTTGAGTGTTGGAGGAATCCAAGCCACACAAATGGCTGGTAGCACAAACTTAGAGTGATATTAAAATCCGTAATTTAAATAGGACCACAGTGGGCCACGTTGCAGTGCTTGGGGCCACAACCAGACTTAAAGACTTATACAGCAATATGTATTTCTCACCTTGTTGATATAGAAACAGCTAAATCTGAATGATTTGTTGAAGTTGTTAAAATGAGGTTTCAGTAGTGAATCTGAATATTGCTATGTTGATTTCCCTGGACGCACCTGGGTGTGACGGGAATATTAGCCTATAGTTTTCTTTTTTTTTTCCTTTTTTTTGTGGCTTTCGCCTTTTATTTTTATATTTTTTATGGAGGGACAGACAGTAGGCTGACAGGAAATGGGAAGAGAGATGGGGGGGTGACATGCAGTAAAGGCCGTCGGGATCGGGAGTCGAACCCGCGGCACACTGCCAGACTGGATTGCCAGCCAAGTTGCCTGGACCGCTGAGCCACGGCCCAGGCCTAGCCTATAGTTTTTGAGTGGTGCAGCCACTCCAAGGAACAGCAATGTCCGTCCCTGGCTGTGTCCCAGGGGGCGCTGTTGCACCACTCACTTCAGACAGATCTGATTTTATGTGTAATAATTGTCTCAGGAGGCCGACATATGTAAAACACATTTTCTAATATTACTCCTTCAGATGTTATCCAAATTTCACGCAAATCGGTAAACATGCTCTCCATAGTCATGTGATCAAGACGGGTTTGTTTGATTTCTCATAATCCACCTTCATTGCCTACGATTGGCTTCTAAACTTTTCAGGAGTAGCCCGCTTTGTACCCGTTTTGTACAAATCGCCGCAACTACTCAACGCAGCGTCCGATTGCGGTGCATGCATATTCCCACTAGGCTGAGGAAGAAATGCCACTTGACAGTTTTCAAATCAGCCTCATGGTGGCGCTACAACAGGCCAAGCCGTGTCACACACACACACACACACACACACACACACACACACACACACACACACACACACACACACACACACACACACACACACACACACACGTTTATATTGCTCCTAAACATTTTGCCAAACATCACACACACACTCCTATCCTCCTGGTGGAGACCTGTGCCCAGAAGGGCACTTTTTCTAGTTTGAATATGAGATGCAGTATATGCGTTGCGACCTGCGATATTATGTTGTCGGACGGTGGACCTTAAGTGTACTGGTGTGTCATTGGTGTTCATTTGGTTATTTGTGTTGATGTTTTGGTGTGACATCATGACTGTGATGTCTCTCTGTTCACCCCCCCCCCCCCCCCCAACACACACACACACACACACACACACACACACACACACACACACACACACACACACACACACACACACACACACACACACAGTACACGCGTAATATAGAGTGAAGCTTATTATTTTTGCTCCATCATCCAGCGGTGTTGTGTGGAGAAACTAGCCGCCGGTTTACAAGCTCGCAAAGCTTCCCGTCCGTGTTTGACTCATGACTCAAACACGCACTGAGGCACGGGATGGGGAAAAGAGAGGTTGTGTGCGTGCGTGCGTGCGTGCGTGCGTGCGTGCCCCCCCCCCCCCCCCTCATATATTTGTATTTTATTATAATTTTTATTTTGTTGTTTTGCCATTTACAGAGATGAATGTTCCTCTGAGCTTCCTCTGTTCGGTTTGTTTGTTTGTTGTCTTCACGGTTTATCTTTTCTTATTCAGCCTTTGATCTGAAACCGGCAAGAAATGTTGTCAGGTGCTACATATGATGACATTTGTCAACCAAGCCTTTCAATTCAATTTCACAAAGAGCTGCTCTATCATCGCTCAGCATCAACAGTATACAGGAACCACCTGTCAATCTACAGTCTGCATAAAGGCACCACCTGTCAATCTACAGTCTGCATAAAGGCACCACCTGTCAATCTACAGTCTGCATAAAGGCACCACCTGTCAATCTACAGTCTGCATAAAGGCACCACCTGTCAATCTACAGTCTGCATAAAGGCACCACCTGTCAATCTACAGTCTGCATAAAGGCACCACCCGTCAATCTACAGTCTGCATAAAGGCACCACCCGTCAATCTACAGTCTGCATAAAGGCACCACCCGTCAATCTACAGTCTGCATAAAGGCACCACCCGTCAATCTACAGTCTGCATAAAGGCACCACCCGTCAATCTACAGTCTGCATAAAGGCACCACCCGTCAATCTACAGTCTGCATAAAGGCACCACCCGTCAATCTACAGTCTGCATAAAGGCACCACCCGTCAATCTACAGTCTGCATAAAGGCACCACCCGTCAATCTACAGTCTGCATAAAGGCACCACCTGTCAATCTACAGTCTGCATAAAGGCACCACCTGTCAATCTACAGTCTGCATAAAGGCACCACCTGTCAATCTACAGTCTGCATAAAGGCACCACCTGTCAATCTACAGTCTGCATAAAGGCACCACCTGTCAATCTACAGTCTGCATAAAGGCACCACCTGTCAATCTACAGTCTGCATAAAGGCACCACCCGTCAATCTACAGTCTGCATAAAGGCACCACCTGTCAATCTACAGTCTGCATAAAGGCACCACCTGTCAATCTACAGTCTGCATAAAGGCACCGCCTGTCAATCTACAGTCTGCATAAAGGCACCACCTGTCAATCTACAGTCTGCATAAAGGCACCACCTGTCAATCTACAGTCTGCATAAAGGCACCGCCCGTCAATCTACAGTCTGCATAAAGGCACCACCTGTCAATCTACAGTCTGCATAAAGGCACCACCTGTCAATCTACAGTCTGCATAAAGGCACCGCCCGTCCCCCTGTTTTTTTGTGTAGTTCAACATTTGTGTATCCGCGCCGCATGAGAACGCTGCGGGCTATTATCCCCCGGCGGGTGCGTGGAAGAAGCCGCCGTATGGCTCCCCAGTTCCTAGGAAGAACGCTGGCTCATTGAGTAAACCCGCTACAGTTGGTGTCGCATTTGTAAACAAGGTTGACATTTAAGCTGCGTCATACACTTCCCTGTGCCCAGCTTATTTGCAGCACGTCGGCACTGCGTTGTCTTTCTCACGCTTTGTCATTATATAGGGAGCCAAGGGGCCCCTGCAATCTCCCCTCCTCTCTGCGAGCGGCCGAGATCACAAGTGAGATGGGATGTCAGGTGATCACGTCTGGGTGTTGCAAGCTGGGTAGTCTTTAACCCATTTTGACCTATCATCGATTTTATAAATGTCTTCTAATCTAAATCATGACATTTTTTTTGAAAAACCTATGTTTTTGTGTCAGTGGTACTCAACCTTTTTTATGTCAAGGACCCCCAGAATTATCTGTATTTGGCCGCAGACCCCCCATCTGAAAATATGTTGTTTTCCTGGAACACCCACCCAGAAGCAAAGATTTGAGTTAAAAACATTGGCTCTGAAAGAATATATATTTAAAGATTTGCGCCACATTTTCACGATTTTTCAAAAATAGCAGACCTACAAGTAGCTTGTAGATCTGCTATTTTTCAACAACTAAAGCATAACATAATGCTTAAACCAAAAACCAAAAAGGGGTTCCCGACTTCCCGCCCAAAATGGGTTAATCAAGGTCACTGAAAGTGATGAATAGGAAGACAACTGGGTAATGAAACAAACACTTGCGTGTTCTCTTGCCTAGGTGGGCTTCCCCTACTGTACTGTACTGTACTGTACTGTACTGTACTGTACTGTACTGTACTGTACTGTACTGTACTGTACTGTACTGTACTGTACTGTACTGTACTGTACTGTACTTCCCCTACTGTACTGTACTGTACATCACAGGCTGCTTCTTGCTCGTCCCGCAGCCTCTGATGTTCTGTATTGTTGACAGGAAAAGGAGCCTTTAATCTCAATCTCATGTGCAAAAAGACACAGCGAGGGGGGAGTGGCAACTAATGGGCTGAGCCTGGATAACTTCTATTTCAACTTAAATCTTATTCATTTTTCATGAACAAGAATAGACAGAGACATACAGAAAGCAATAAGACAAACAAATGGACACTACAGTATGTGTTTTCAAACATCAACTCAGGAAATAAAAATAAAAATAGTAGACAAATGCTATAATTGCTGGAGTTCACACACAGACAGGATAATAATACAATGGAAACAATATATGAACGCACGCACGCACACACACACACACACACACACACACACACACACACACACACACACACACACACACACACACACACACACTCGCTCTCGCTCTCGCTCTCGCTCTCGCTCTCTCTCGCTCGCTCGCTCACTCTTGCTCTCGTTCTCGCTCTCGCTCTCTCTCACACTCACACAATGGAAGTAGCCTGGCTAACTTCTAACGCAATTAAGGCACCCCACTGCCAGTGTTGATTTTGTCGACTAATACTATGATGAAAACTGTTCGTCGACTACCTTTTTTCACTGACGAAAACTAAATGGAAACTAAAAATGGAAGCTATGGTGACTAAAACTAAGACTAAATATATTGACAATTTTGTCAACAAATAAAAACTAGACTAAAATGTTAGGGAGGAACTAGTGGACAAGAGATCCAGTATAAGTCATTTTACACTTGGTTGCATGCTGAATATAGCCGATCTACAAGCTCACAACGCGTCACGTCGCTCTGTGTAAAATCAGCCATTACGACGGCATCAAGGCCAGCTAAAATACATGTAACGACTAAAACTAGACTAACAATACAATATTCCAGGTGACTAAAATGTGACTAATACTAAATTAAAACTATTCAAAAGACTATGACAAAAAACTAAAATCTAAATTTGCTGCCAAAATCAACACTGCTCACTGCACAGGACTCACAAGCTCGCGTCGTTGTCTCGTTGACTATGCCAGTGGTTTCTCAAACATTTTCATTTCATACTCAGAGAGTGTACAGATGGAACCAAATGCACTTGTAAGCGTTCCTTTTGGTTCCAATAATAAGTACACTACACTCTCAGAACTGTAAAGCCAAATTCCAATACCCCAACTCTCGGCTATACTCGCCAGGGCTGGACTGGGACAAAAATTTTGCCCGGTCATTTTCGCGTGAATTTGGCCCAGACCGGCCCACCACAACCAGCGCGCAGATAGCACTCTACCGCCCACTCCGTCGAGGCACACACAAACAAACAAGCCCCAATACCACCACTTTTACAGAACAACATAAATTATACAAACCAACAGACAACTACACAACCCTTTGTAGAGGGTTTATTTGTCACTCACTGATACAATACAGTGAAATTATCATGATGGCACTGGCAGAATGGCAGCATGCCCGGACCTTTCCTGGTGGCCTGCCGCCTATTGGCCTGCCTGCCTGTCAATTTTTATTTTTATCATGACGGCCCCCTACGGTCGCGGCCCACCGGGAATTTGCCCGGTACGACCTGTGGCCAGTCCAGCCCTGATACTCACTCACACTCGATCACTCCAGCATGGCGGTGTTACAGTGAAATTGGTGACCTGCTGAAATGTGTGACCATCTTGTGGACTTCACATAACTCACATGGAGGTCTTTAAATACGTGGCCTAAATTCCTCTTATTTTGAACTCTGCTAATCAACAAACCAGCAATTGATTTTCGTTCGGACACTGACTTCATGTGATTGTCTACTACTACACGATTGTCACATATTTCAGCAGGTCACCAATTTCACCGTAACACCACCATGCTGGAGTGGCCGAGATTTTGGCTATTGGAATTTGGCTTAAGGGTCCATTTGGAACCTCCTCAAGGAACCACTTTTGATAAAGTGTTCTGCTATTTCCTGTTCAGTAAACGTGTGCATGAATTGTGCCACAAAATCAGAGCTGTTGCAATAATGTACTTAGCAACTTTTCAGTTTATCTTTCTTTTGTTCTATTAGTCTAGAATGTATCTTGATATATTGTGTTATTTGTAATCTTGTGCAACATGCCACACTATTAGTAATATTTCTATTTCTGTATGAATGAGTGACAAATAAACACTTTGGACGCTTGGATCTAAATGGAAGAACCTTTTAAACCCTAGCTTTTTTTTTTTTTTTTTTTTTTACATAATTATTACATACTGTGGCACCAAAAGAGGTTCCACCTGCTTAGTGCTATTTAGCTAGCCTGGTTAATAAACCAGACCGAATCAGCCGTTGGCAAAAAAAAGTTGCCTACCAGCGGATTACGGTCTGGCGAGGCTCAGTAGCACGCCTCTTTCCTACAGCAGAGAACAGGTCGGACCAATCGGGACACGGTATGCAATATGGGCGGGCTTTGGTACAGTGACGTTCAATGCTTGAGACTTTTGACTGACAGTAGCTCTGACCAATTGCGTCAAAGAGAAAATGTTCCCCGGGAAATGAAATCCAAGTGGAGCCAGCCCAGACTGATATACCGCGACAGTGTTGTGTGATATTAGTCTGGCTTATTAGCCAGGCTACTATTTAGCACCCTTTTCATTTAATGTGCAACCTTCTGTGCATGTCATCCTGTACACAGGTTTAAACGGCTCTCTGTGGTCTTTGCAGGGTTGATTCGTCTGCGCTCCACCCCTCCGCCAAAGCTCCAAGGTCTGGAGTATGTCCTGAACGTGACGGCCACCGATGACAACGCTTCTGGCGGGCCCCACCCCCTCTCATCCACCGCATGCGTCATCGTTGGGGTCGATGACGTCAACAACAACAAACCCATATTTGAGAAGGTGAGCTTTTTGCTGTTTCCAAAAGGCAAGTGTGTGTTGGAGTGTTTTCCACTGTTGCTTTGCCTTTTATTTGTCTTTATTGAATGGAATTGGAATGGCTCCTTCCCGTTGCACACTCACAGAGGCAGTAATGCAAAGCCAGGGTTGGACCAAAAGCCAACTTCACTCATATAGCTTCCTTGATAGCCTTATTTGTATTTCGTCACATGAAAGTGCTTTGTGCATTGTCCATCATGCAATATACAATATCTCAACACATGCATGGTTGAAAGCATGGTTGAAATGGTTGAAAGCATGGTTGTGTGTGTATCATAACTATAATTTTTGTCATATTGAATTTATTTTGCTCAAAGTATTGTGCTGGAAGTTGTATTTCGTTGTTGTATTTCGATTCCCGTGTCCGTTTTCATATGGCAGTGTGCTGGTGGGTGGAGAGCTCACTAGCACCTTAGAGTGTGTCACACTTCTGTGTAAGCCAGACATATTGTTTGTTAGCAGCATGTCGATGACAAGATTTGTTTTGGTTTGACCGCCTAAGGCAGAAGAAGTGTCAATGTTCTTTTTTTATAAAATGTATTGTTTGTAACACATGACTGAAGGTCGTACAACAGGTGTATTGCACAGTACACTATGTGAATAGAAAACAAAGGTATACTGCTTGAAGCAGAATTGTTATTTTCATATGGGAGACAAGGTGTGAAATTCTTGATTTTATTTGATTTTATTATTATTCTTTATTTACCCAGGGAAGTAGCTGAGCACAGGTGCTCATTTTCACACACACACACACACACACACACACACACACACACACACACACACACACACACACACACACACACACACACACACACACACACACACACACACACACACACACACACATTAAAACCTGGGAGCTGACCAGTACAACCACAGTCTTATACTGTTGGCCACTAAGCAGCTCCAGGGGGAGCAGTTGGGGGTTCAGTGCCTTGCTCAAGGGCACTTCAGCGGTGTTGGGTGAGTGATGGGTGGGGAAGTGATCACTTCCCCACCCAGATTTTTCCTGCCCGTCCGGGGAATCGAACCGGCAACCTTTCGGCAACAAGGGCGCTCCTCTAACCCTTAGGCCAGGAGAAATTTAAGGCAAAGGAAATCTAGCAGTATGTGTTTATTCATGAATACCATTATCTATAAATCAACACTACTACCGCTCCCCATTATCTTGTCGTTACGTTGTCTTGTTGCACAGTCTTGCGGAACATGTCACACCCAACATGTCGCTGCTTGTACCTGTATGAATGAGTGGCGAATAAACCCTTCTAAATCTTGAATATCCCTCTCAAACTCTTCTATCTCTGTCTATCACTCCCATCCTCCCTATACTCTCCCTCTGTCTATCACTCCCATCCTCCCTAATACTCTTCCTCTGTCTATCACTCCCATCCTCCCTATACTCTCCCTCTGTCTATCACTCCCATCCTCCCTATACTCTCCCTCTGTCTATCACTCCCATCCTCTCTATACTCTCCCTCTGTCTATCACTCCCATCCTCCCTATACTCTCCCTCTGTCTATCACTCCCATCCTCCCTATACTCTCCCTCTGTCTATCACTCCCATCCTCCCTATACTCTCCCTCTGTCTATCACTCCCATCCTCCCTAATACTCTTCCTCTGTCTATCACTCCCATCCTCCCTATACTCCTCCTCTGTCTATCACTCCCATCCTCCCTATACTCTCCATCTCCAGCTTTATATTCCTCTCCATTTTCATGATTTTTTTTGCCCACATGGTCTCTCTTCCTCTCCTTGGCCTCTCTTCTCCTCCCTCTGTTTTCCCATGAGTTGTGATTAGTCTCCTCACCCTCTATCTCTATCTTTAGCCGCTCTCTGGGGATTACAGTTAATTTGGCGAGGAAAAAAGAAAAGATGCAATATCATCACAATATGCTACACCTGTTTAATTAACTCCCTACGTAATGAGGTGAACATCAGCAGAAGATACAGTATATATTCAGTGGTGATCGTTAATGGACTGGGAGGGGTTAGAAACGTGGTGGGTTTAAATATCAAGTTATGCCGGAACCATTATTCCAGGCCGCCGTGACCTTATGTGTGATATTACGTTATCTTTTTACCCACTGGCCATATCTTCTCCCTTGAAACCTTTATTTTCCCTTTGCTGCTTTCTTCTCTGTCTCTCATTGACTCTCCCATGCTCTCCATTCTCTGTTTCTCTCACCTTATGGTAAATGGTAAATGGTGCATTTATATAGCGCCTTTATCCAAGGCGCTTTACGTAGATTGTGCATTACATTCACCCATACATTCACACACTGATGCCGGAGTAAACCATGCAAGGCACCAACCTGCACATCGGGAGCAATTAGTGGTTCAGAGTCTATATTAAATTAACAGTCATCCATTTTCCTCTGCCAACCTGGGGAGAGCAACGGACTGACCTCATGTTTCCTTCAATGCACGAGGAGGCCACTTCTTTTCATCTGACGGGGGGGGGGGGGGGGGGGAGTTTCCCCGGTTGGATGTAGCGCGTGGAAGGAACACGTTATTCCAACCAGTCAGATGCAGCGAGTGCATAATCCGGCCGGGGGGAGGACCGGCAGCTGCCAGAGTAGGTGGATGGATTATGACAGCTCCGTTCCGCTGCTCTGTCGGTCCGTTCGGCAGCCGCGCTCCAGCCACCGCAACTACCGGTTACCTGTCGGTAACAGCCGCGGCGCTGCCGGGGGAGGGGCGGCATGTGCCGGAGGATTATATCACTCCACTGCCACTCCATCTTGTGGCCGCCGCAAGCAACTGCCGGTAACAGCCGCGGTGCTGCCAGGAGAAGGGGCGGCAGCTGCCGGGGAAAGTGGGGGGATTACGACACTCTACTGCCACTCAGTTCCGCGGCAGTGTGTTTGGTCCGACATGCGTTGCGTCGTGCTTGCGGTTATGGTTAGGGTAAGGGTTTGGGATAGAGTGTCGGACTGATGCCGCCGAGAAATACTGCCGCCTGTCGCGGGTATTCTGCGGCTGATGCCATGCGTTGCGTCGTCCTTGCGGGTAGGGTTTGGGGTAGAGTGTCGGACTGATGCCGCCGAGAAATACTGGCGCCTGTCGCGGGTATTCTGCGGCTGATGCCATGCGTTGCGTCGTCCTTGCGGGTAGGGTTTGGGGTAGAGTGTCGGACTGATGCCGCCGAGAAACGCTGCCGGAAAATGCACTCGCTCTAAAACCAGTTCCTTCCCCTCCATCAGGCGTCTGATACCAGAGTTTTTTGTGAGGGTACCTACGTATACCCATTTTCACCCATTTTCAACCTTATCTTCATTAGGATATATGACCTCAAACACTGAAGTAAAACCCCATAGACCTTTTATTTTTTTTTAAGATATTGATGGAGGCTTTTTGCGAGACAGTGGAAACAGACAGACTCATTGATTTACACCTCAGACCAAGGCGCAGTTGGAGGAAACACATCGACTCACTGGCCTTGGAACGTCTCGGAATCCCCCAGGAGGAAGTCACTAATGTTGCTCTGGAGAGGGAAGTCTGGTGGAGCTGTTGCCCCCGCGACCCGACTACGGATAAGCGGTTGAAGATGGATGGATGGATGAACATGCGATATGACAATAACAACTGATTCTGATTTACATATTTACACATTTAATGATAATATTACATTAACGTTTAAACATTTATGTAAAAAAAATGTTTATTTTTTTCTTTAAAAACCTTGAAAAAGTTGTGTTCATTGTGATACCTATATCCACTTAAGGCATGCTATACGTTCACTCCATTGACCCAAGTTACCATGGATTGATTGATCATTAAAGTATACATGCTCTGAAGCATATGGCAGAGGCAGTTTATCCCTGTTCATCACCTAGTGTTGAACCAATACAATATGCAGATGCTTTGACTCTCATTGAACATCTCATGGGATCCCTGTCGGGGCAGCTTCAAGCAGCTGTTACTGCCTGCAGTCAGACCTACTGCTGTTACAGCCTGCAGTCAGACCTACTGCCTGCAGTCAGACCTACTGCCTGCAGTCAGACCTACAGCCTGCAGTCAGACCTACAGCCTGCAGTCAGACCTACTGCCTGCAGTCAGACCTACTGCCTGCAGTCAGACCTACAGCCTGCAGTCAGACCTACAGCCTGCAGTCAGACCTACTGCCTGCAGTCAGACCTACAGCCTGCAGTCAGACCTACAGCCTGCAGTCAGACCTACTGCCTGCAGTCAGACCTACAGCCTGCAGTCAGACCTACAGCCTGCAGTCAGACCTACAGCCTGCAGTCAGACCTACTGCCTGCAGTCAGACCTACTGCCTGCAGTCAGACCTACTGCCTGCAGTCAGACATACTGCCTGCAGTCAGACCTACAGCCTGCAGTCAGACCTACTGCCTGCAGTCAGACCTACTGCCTGCAGTCAGACCTACTGCCTGCAGTCAGACCTACTGCCTGCAGTCAGACCTACAGCCTGCAGTCAGACCTACTGCCTTGCAGACAATGCTGTAAAACAAAGGACGTGGCTGTTAGTCTCAGGGAGCCTCAAAACAGACCAATCGTTTTGAACACCCAGGCAGTAGAGCGTTTTGAACACCCAGGCAGTAGAGCGTTTTGAACACCCAGGCAGTAGAGTGGGTGGATACGTTCAAGCTCCTTGGACAATTTCAGTTTATGCTGAAGAAGTCTCAGCCAAGGGTGCATTATCTGAGCATGCAGGCCAAACGAGTACAGCTCCCCCCAGATGTGTTGACCCAGGTGTAAATACGTGACCTTCATCAGACCAGTGCTGTCCACCTGCCAAAAACACTTGGTCCAGGAACTGGAATGTCTGCAGAGAAGGTGCTGCCACATCATTGGCATACCAACTAATCCCTTCCCTACTCTGGAGACGAGGAAAGGGGAGGCCAATCTAAGAGAATTCAATCGACTATTGAGAGAAGGGACCAGTCCAATGATTCAGAGCCTGTCTACAAATACAAGTCACTTCAATCTAAGGAATGGGAGGACATGCACTCAACCTGTGAGTCATATGCAAAGGCAAGAATTTTGACACTGACGAAGGCCTGTGTGCCGAAACGCGTTTGTCTGTCTGGTATGACTGCTGCTGCGGAGCACTATCATTATTAAACAAAGACTCTTACTTGACTGGAAGTGCGGATTTTATTCATTTTCTATATGTTCATTTTGAATCTGCACCAGCACACGCCTGAAACTATATAAAACTGTCTGAGTAGAGTGGGCCTTTTCCCTTGAAGTGAACTCATATGCAAAGGCACCAGATGTCATTCCTCCCAAGAGCATCCAAACTTTACCAGAAGTAATATAAACTTTTTTATTGTTGTTGTGTTTTTAATGTTTGATTTTTTTATTAGATTTTTTTATAGAGCAGTCCTCTTGAATTGTAAGAAACATCATAATTCATACTGTTATGCAATGATGTTTTGTGCAATGATTTTCAGATAAAACATGAAAACAATGGCCTAACACTTTGGAGATTTCTAAAGTGGACCATGATCCTGAAATCCTCTGTTCTGCTCTATGTGGCTCAGACAACCTAGTTTCTCCAGACAGACATTTTGTCTCCCATAAATTTAAAACATTTCCCTCCTAAAAGCCTGATGTATACTTTGTTATATGACAGTGTCTCATTAAATGACTCGAAATAAATCAAATCCCCCAAACACACACTTTGGTGTTGCATGTGCAGTCGTGTATAACTCCTATACCGGAAACCATATTTGTCAAAGCCCATCTAGCTACAGTATCTGCTTAGCAGAAATGGGAATTCAAAAATATACGTTCATGTCGTGATTGATCAAATACCATTTCCGTCTGAGAGCACATGGTTATTGACGACGTGACCTGACTTACTCCAGTGCCGCACGCACACGCACACGCACACGCACATGCACATGCACATGCACATGCACATGCACATGCACATGCACATGCACGCGTGTGCATTCTGGCAGAACTGCGTCATGACAAAAAGTCAGAGCTAATTATAATTTCAACATCGAGCTTCAATATTCAATAATTTATCAGCATTTCAGTGAAACATTGATTGCACTTTGTCTCGGTGTGTGCTCAGGGTAGACAAAACAATGCAAAACAAACACACATTAGCATAAACATGTAAAAATGCTCTAAACAAAATAAATAAAACACTTGTATGGTTCCAAAACCCACACGGGGGCTGCAGTTATGTAATGTTCACATCCTGAAGTGATGATTTTATTCTTTGAGACACACGTAGGCCTACGGGTGTTTTGGTGCGTGGCCGAATCCCTTCATGGGGTGAAAACAACACAGCTTACCATTGGAACTGCATTAGGGAACGTACTGTACACTTTGCTATAGTGATGCAGAAAATATGCGGCCGCAGAAAATATATCACCGAATAGTGTATGCAATTAATGCATTCAAAAGAGCTGAATCAATGTTTTATGGACCCATAATAGTGATTATTATTTAAGTTAAGTTTTGCCATAACCATTTATTTTGCCATACCGTGGTATGGAGTGGTTGCACCACTCAAAAAGCAGGCTCTACTTTCTTAGGATATCTGTTGTCAGAGAAATACAGTAGTAGGTCCCCTGTGAGCTCTGTGATCTCATTAATGTAAATACAGTAGTAGGTCCCCTGTGAGCTCTGTGATCTCATGAATGTAAATACAGTAGTAGGTCCCCTGTGAGCTCTGTGATCTCATTAATGTAAATACAGCAGTAGGTCCCCTGTGAGCTCTGTGATCTCATTAATGTAAATACAGTAGTAGGTCCCCTGTGAGCTCTGTGATCTCATTAATGTAAATACAGCAGTAGGTCCCCTGTGAGCTCTGTGATCTCATTAATGTAAATACAGCAGTAGGTCCCCTGTGAGCTCTGTGATCTCATTAATGTAAATACAGCAGTAGGTCCCCTGTGAGCTCTGTGATCTCATTAATGTAAATACAGCAGTAGGTCCCCTGTGAGCTCTGTGATCTCATTAATGTAAATACAGTAGTAGGTCCCCTGTGAGCTCTGTGATCTCATTAATGTAAATACAGTAGTAGGTCCCCTGTGAGCTCTGTGATCTCATTAATGTAACATTAACTTCAAGAGAAAAGATAAATCTATAGGAGATATCTCTCCCCTTCTTTGCCTTTTCTCTTTCTGAAAATTGTGAAAAATAACATAAATTACTTTCACCCTCTTCTTTACACCTGTAAAAAAAATCCTTTTTGACTAAAACGGGCGATAAAAAGAGCATTGTCCGCGGTACCTCCTCAGTTACAGGAGGTACCTCCTCAGTGGCAGGAGGTACCTCCTCAGTGGTAGGAGGTACCTCCTCAGTTACAGGAGGTACCTCCTCAGTGGTAGGAGGTACCTCCTCAGTTGCAGGAGGTACCTCCTCAGTTGCAGGAGGTACCGCGGCTGCCAACTTCAATGCTTGGCTCCCCCTGGGTTCGTCTGGAAGTGTCCTTGAGCAATACACTAAACCTCTAATTGATATTGATGAACAGGTTGGTGCCTTGCATGGTTTCCTCCGCTATCGGTCAGGTGTGTGAATGTGTAAATCTTTGCACATTTTAGGATTTGTATGCTTGGCAAATCTTGGCTTTCTGACGTTCTGAAACAATGGCGATGTTCTATGCATCGTCTTAGTCTATGGCTCAACTGGATCAACTGCCACCTTCCTCACTATGGCACGAGGCGGAGCCAACACAAGGTGGATCGGCAAAGTAGACCTTAGTAGAAGTGAATCTTTGCTGCTGCTGCAGCAGTGTGGCAAGACAGAAGTGCAGGGGTGGCAGTGGCTCCGGACGTAGAACGACCGTTTGGGGTGGAGACGTTTATCCGACATACCAAAAGTCCGACATGCGCAAATCACCACGTTGGGTCCACGACATGCGTTGCGTTGCATCTGTGACATGCGTTGCGTCCGCGACATGTGTTGCGTCCGCGACATGCGTTGCGTCCGCGACATGCGTCCGCGACATGCGTCCGCGTGCGGTTAGGGTTAGTTTAGTGTTTGGGTTAGGGTTAGGTTTCTGGTTTAAGGACTTCAGTGTTTTGTACCATACTATTGTATGAGTACCTAACAAAGAATGTTTGCTTTCGCCATCTTTGTTGAAGAAGAGTCTGGGCAATTAAGTTTTAGTCTTACTAGTTTCTCAATCTTATATTTAGTTTTAGTCTGGCTTAATCTAGTTACCTCTGAGGTCAATGATTAAAGTGTGATTACCTTTGAGGGGATTAAGTCCACCCATCAAGCCCATTAGTGTCAACCTCGGACCAAGATGGTCTGATTTTGAATCTGAATGGCTTTGTGTTTCTGCTATTGTCCTGGCTCTGGTTAGGGTTAGTTTAGTGTATAGGGTTAGGGTTAGACAGTGTAATGCCTGTCGGACTCTTGGTATGTTGGAACACATGCTGCACCCGTACCGACTGCTTGGGAACCAGAAGGTTCCCAGTTCGATCCCGGGCACCTCCAGAGTTTAGTGTCGAAGTGTCCTTGAGCAAGACACTGAACCCCTAATTTCTCCTGATGAGCAGGTTGGCCTTGTCTGGTTTCCTGCATGGTTTCCTCTGTTGTGTGAAATCTGTGAATGGGTGAACGTGCAGAAACGTTATTAAAATGTATCTAGGCTATCATATATTTATCATCTATCATTTATCATTTATCATCATAAATACAAAATAATGTCGGCCATTTTAGGTCACGTGACGCAGCACAGCACATATCTTAACATTGAATCACCCAAAGAAAAGGCTGATTTCCCCCAACCCACCCAACTGGTTGGGGCGATTGGATCCAACTATCACCATTCGTATGGAATGGATGCTTGCTGATTGGAGCCCATACTATGGCTTGATTTCTTGGGGATCGGGTGCACCAATGCACAATCATTGGAAAGTGCCTTGGATAATAAAGGCACTATATAAATGCACCATTTACCATTTACAAGTGCACTGTTGTCTGAAATAGGCATTCAAACAGACTTGGTGTGGGTGTTTCAGGGAGGCATACTATGGTCCGACGGAGCATTGGTTCAACATGCGTCCGCACCTCAGACTAGCGCCTGCTCCCGTGCTTGCGGTTATGGTTAGGTTAGGGTTTGAGGTGGGTTGTCATGTTTCGGACCAATGACTCGTCGGACCAAACACATGCACTCGGTGTTTCACACGTTTTGTTCTCATGGATTTAGCAGAAAAATGCAGTGGTAGAAAACAATCACTGCTGCTGCTGGTGTGAATTTGGTATGATTAGGCTCCTTGGTGTCACCGGCTGAGCAGCTTCCATACCGTATGATTAGGCTCCTTGGTGTCACCGGCTGAGCAGCTTCCATACCACACTGTGATGGAGATTTAGAAAAAAAATTCTGCCTTTGACACATTAAACTTTTTGCGTTGTCACAGGAAGAGTCAGTGCGTTTTCTGCACAACATGGCTTATACTTTGTCACTCTATTGAAGACACATGGATAAATGGGGCTCCCCAGGACTTTGAATCTATCTCTCTTGACAGCATGATCATTGATGATTAACATCTTTTGATTCTGTGGACATCCACAGCCATCTCTCCTTGGTTTTTGAAGATGTTTATGGTTGTTATAATATACCCACTACTCAACTAGAGAGGAGACATCTGCTCTGCGAGCCGCTTCCTCTTTACAGGAGATCAGAGCCGTCACAGCACAGTGGAGTCATCCACATTTATGTACTTAGAGAAACTTTTCCGTTTACTGCCAAAGCACCAACCCCTCCCAACCCGCATGCCCGCCCTGTGGAGCCGACAAATTGCCTTTTTAGAGGTATTTTCAGATATCCTGTTTGGAACGCTTGTAAGCAGCAAGGCACTATAGCGAGGCATTGGTCCTGCTGCTGAGAGAACCCAGTGTGTACCTGATTATAAAACGCAGTAGGGCTCCAGAGACCCCTGTTCCTGGGCCTTTTTGTCCGAGGGAGCGGTTTGAGTTCCTGGCTGAGACACAGCCAGACCTTCAAAAAGAAACCGGTTGAATTATTCATGGTTCTATAGTTGTACACTGCGTCTGGTTGTATAGGCTACTGCAGTGGAGTAGCCCAACACTCATTAATGTAACATTAACTTCAACTCATCTCGTCCTCCCTCTCTCTCTCTCTCTCTCTCTCTCCCTATCTCTCTCTCTCTCTCTCTCTCTCTCTCTCTCTCCCCCTATCTCCCCTCTCTCTCATTCTCTGTCTTTCTCCTCTCTTTCTTATTAACTCATTCACCTCTTCCAGCCTGTTTTTTTGGATTTCATTACAGGAAGATAAGTTTCTAAGTTGTTGAGAGCTTGTATATTGTCTGTTGTCATACTTTTTAGTGGACAAAATAGAATAACATAAGGCTTATCATGTGGTTAACAATATGTCTTTCTGCATGCCTTTGCTATCTTTGTCCACCCCGTTCTCCTCTCTCTCTCTCTGTCTCTCTCTCTCTCTCTCTGTCTCTGTCTCTGTCTCTGTCTCTGTCTCTGTCTCTGTCTCTGTCTCTGTCTCTCTCTCTCCCTCTCCCTCCCTCTCTCTCTCTCTCTCCCTCTCCCTCCCTCTCTCTCTCCCTCTCTCTCTCTCCCTCTCTCCCTCTCCTCCTACAGTGTCAGCAGTATGGTGAGCAGGCTGCCGTGTTGGAGAACCAGCCTGCCGGAACGTTGGTGTTGCAGGTCCACGCCACCGACGCGGACGAAGGCGCCAACGGAAAAGTCAAATATGGACTGATGCACAGAGACAGTGCCACGCCCGCATTCCGAGTTCACCCTGACACAGGTAGGACAGCACAGCGTGGTCTAGTATGAGAGTTCACCCTGACACAGGTAGGACAGCACAGCGTGGTCTAGTATGAGAGTTCACCCTGACACAGGTAGGACAGCACAGCGTGGTCTAGTATGAGAGTTCACCCTGACACAGGTAGGACAGCACAGCGTGGTCTAGTATGAGAGTCCACCCTGACACAGGTAGGACAGCACAGCGTGTTCACCCTGACACAGGTAGGACAGCACAGAGTTCACCCTGACACAGGTAGGACAGCACAGAGTTCACCCTGACACAGGTAGGACAGCACAGCGTGGTCTAGTATGAGAGTGACGGCACTAGCGTTGACTCCCATGAGTCCCATTGTAACAATGGAATGCGGAAGTGCTCATTCTATCTCAATGGGATAGTTCCAATGTTTGGAACTATAGCCCAAAGCGCCCCACTTTGCGGTGAGATCAAAGTGTGTCACGACTCTTCTACAGCTCTGGGACAGCAGAGATGAAACATGTCCCTTATGTGATGTCCCTTATGTGACTGGGTACAGTAGACTGACAGGAAATGGGGAGAAAGAGAAGGGGAGTGAGTGACATGCAGCAAAAGTCGTCTGGATCGGGATTCGAACCCGCGACACACTGTCAGGCTGGACTAGCAGCCTATGGTGCGACGCAATTAAGATGTATTTTCCAGGCTAGGCCATGGAGCTGGCCTGCACGGCTCTGAATCAGGGTCTGGTGATGCTGTAGAAAGGCAGGGTTTTCTTGGTTGGAAATTGAACCGGCCCATCTCAAAAAACGGCTGTACTCAAAGTGCTTTCAGACTGAATAATATATTTTGCCAGGGACTGCCATATAGGATTTTGTATTGTTAAAACTAGACCGGTGCCGGCCTACTCACCCAATTATGCAATGTTTTATTTATGCCCATATATATGCAGATGTCTGTGTCAGGCATGCCCTGTGGGGATCTGCAGTGTTTTCCATCTCTTTTTGGACCCATCTGTCGGATTTTCGGTTCTGGACAAGCAGATCTCCATATGTCTATGTATAGGTCGTAATGTTTAGATTAAGGTTCTGGACAACCGCTCATGTGACCGACTCGATGCCGTGTACTGAACTCCCTCGGGGGTCGTTGGCGATGCTCGGTTGAAGTCGGTCGGATGGACGGTTATAAATTATTATAACTCATTTAGCCTTATATTAGAAGCTGTTGGACAGACACACGTATGTTATTAGAGCTTTGTTGGAGTCAATAGACCGCTGAATCCGTTGCCCTCATGAACGCCAGCTCTCAAGGGTTCAAATCCGCCTCTTGACGTGGTGGTGTGCCCTGCTGTCTTGTGTCTTCCACATTTATATTAAAACATAATAAGCTAGAGAAGGGCCCTTCTCAGAGCACAGATCTCAAGGCCTATATCGACCTGGCAGAGATAATTAACAGATCAAACCATATCATCTTACACGTATGCCTACTATAATTGACTCCTCATGACTCTGGGGTATTAGTGTTCAAATCATAATACACGTCAAATCACACCAGTGAGGTGGACTAACTAAGACAGTATGTTCAATGTTTAATGCAGATGTTCTGAAGCAGTGGAAATCTCTCTCTCATAGCATGTAGTCGAAGTCGAATTTTAGTTGGAATATTTTACTGAATTCCAAATGCTACTCACAGTAACATGACAGGGAAAAGCTAGAAATCGAAGGACATGTCATATTTAATCCAGTCCACTAATTATTTCATTTTAAACCGCTAAAAAGTGGTTGTGCTATCCTTGTACACAGACAATGTTAATTATGAATGAACGCTTGATAGACAATGGTGTTTTTTTTTCAGTCATTCAAATATTGGCAGGCTCATTTTCTCTCCACAAAGCAACTAATCTTAGCATGTAATAGGCAATTTACGGGCAGGTTTTGTGAACAAATATAGAATGAAATAGCTTGTTTGCTCGGCCTTGTTCATTTATTTATGGAGGATGGATAATTTGATGTCTAGAAGAATGGCTTCATTGCCACTAAAAGTAAAAAACAAAAGGTACAAAACAAGGTATTGTGATCAAAATATACTTAAGAAATATTCATTATGCAGAATGGTCAGTTTCACAATCATAGTACTGGATTGTAATTAGTAATGCATTCATGTGTTCATCACTTACAGCTGGTAACGGTGATGGTGATTTTAATTGCTTTATGTAGTCCAGTAATTAAAGAACAAAACTCCTCTCAGGTTGGACAAAATTGCTTTATTTTGTTTCTCAACTGTTTATGACAGGACATTAGCTCTACTAGCCAGGATAAAATAATCTACCCTAATCCGCTCACTGCAAATTTATTTACTAAATAAAGCTGTGCATTTAGTCTTTATTGTCCCCGTGGGGTATTTGTTTTCACAGCCTGTTCGACATAGAAAGACATACGGAACAGTATAGCATACAGCCTGACATACAGCCAAGACAATACATATCTACAAATGCATTCATACTTCCTAACACCCAAGTGTTGTGCCCTTGAAAACTATTCTTGAAAACTTGTTTGAATATGTTCACCTACTGTATAATGCTGCATAACTGTGTTCGGCTGTGGCTCAGGAGGTAGAGCAGGTCGTCCAAAGATCCATGGATTGGCTTAAGTGTCCTTAGGCAAGACACTGAACCCCCGCATTGCCTCCAGTGGTTGCCACCATTGGTGTGTGAATGTGGGAAGTGAGGACGCTGACGTTGACTGTTCGCCGCTTCACCTCCCAATGTATGAATACATGGACCATTGTAAGCGCTTTGAGTAGGCACGTACTCCATAGAAAAGCACCATAACATGCAATCCATTATTATTATTATTATAACTGCTGATAATGATGTCATCAAAAATGGCCAAACGATGGCTAATATATATATCGGCCAAACAGATTATGTTGGTCTGGCTCTGGATAGAAGTAAAGTAAGAGTACTAGTGCAAATGTGTTCTTAAGTACAGTACTTGAGTAAATGTACTCTCCTCCACTGTTTTCCAGGTGAGATCGTGACGGCCAGGCGGTTCGACAGGGAGCGCCAGAGGGAGTACTCCATCACCGTAACGGCCACCGACTGGGCGGAGGAGCCACTCATCGGTATCTGTCAGCTCCATGTCCAAATCCTGGACCAGAACGATAACAGCCCAAAGTTTGAGAACCTGCGCTATGAGTGTAAGTGCTGAACATAGAGTGTTCATTCATTTAAAGCTGCATTACGTGACCAATTTGTCCTACGCAGGGTCTGGAGCCTGGTGCCAACAGTCACTTGAAATAAAGCATCCCTTATTTGGAAATTGTTAACTAAAAGACATTTGAACCAAAGTAATACACTTTATAAAGCGCTTTTCAAAACAGAGTTACAAAGTGCTTTCCATTGGCATATAAAAAGGCAATACATCAGTTTAGAGGCACTTACTGGAATAAAACAATAGAAATAAAGCGTTACAGCAGTACACAGAAGAAATAAATAAACAATACAAATACAACAATTCCACATAATGAAGACAATACAAAAGTATGGAGGCCTGGCTGTGAACGCCCGGTCACCCATGGAGACTAGTTTGGTTTTCATGGGAGTCAGGAGACCCCTACCCACCGATCTGAGGGTGCGCGGGGGGGTTGTAGGGCTTTAGCATGGCAGAGATGTAGGTAGTAGGCATGTAACGATATATCGTATATCGATATATACCGATATTAATCCCGACGATATGAATCGATTCATTGAAATAAAAAAAACGTGTCTGTGCCCAGGTGATGATGGTCATGCTCATCAAGGAAGGCAATTATGTTTCTGCACTGTCAAAAGTAATGCTATACTTATTTTGCAATGTAGTTAAATAAAAAATGTGAAAAAAGCTCAGGGGGGAAGATACATTATATAAAATAAAAAAACTGTATTTTTTCTGGAAAATATATATTTTTTAAATATCGTGAAAAATCGTATCGTAAACCTCATATCGTGATACGAATCGTATCGTGAGTTGAGTGAATCGTTACATGCCTAGTAGGTAGGGGCCAGGCCTCGCACAGCTTCACGCATCAATAAAATGTTAAAATCAATTCTAAAATGTACTGGCAACCAATGAAGGGAGGCCAGTACAGTACAGGGGTGATGTCATGTGTGACACATATGACACACAACCAATGACACACGTCTTTCAACTTCAACCGCTCATACAGGATGTAACCATTGTAAACCCTCTAGAATTAAACTGGACCAACACCAAATGTATTTGCCAAAAATAGTAGATAAAGTAAAAAAACGCACCAGTGTGCAACCACATTAACGCTTGTTTTAACAATATCACCGTTACTTGATCTGCCTGACGTTTCTTGCAGTCCCGTTTTTCGTTGTCACTGTCACAAACATTGCTTGATCAGGGTGGGACAGTGTCTCTGCTCTGTAAAGTGTCTTTTTGTGAATTTGACACTTTAATAAAATCACATTGAATTAAAGCATATTTACCTCCTCACCTTTATCACCTACCAAAAGTGTGAGCCTATTCATGCAACTAATCGATAACAATATCGCGTTTGTGAGCTTCATCTCGCATAATCAGCCATTATCTCTCACATCGTTCATTATCTGATAGAGATTGATCTTCATGGCTGTCATCAGGTCTGGCAAAACTTTGCATTTGTGGAGATATAATTATAATTGAACCACCATGTCCTCCTGTCACTCTGCCTTCCAGACTTCCTCAGAGAAGACACTATGATCGGAACCAGTTTCCTGCGCGTGGCGGCCCACGATGACGACTTCGGTACCAACGCTGCCATCACGTACTCCATGTCCCTGCAGGACCAGCCCGAGTACCTGCGGGTCAACCCGGTCACCGGCTGGGTGTACGTTAACCAGCCCATATCACAGGTCAGTCCAGAGGTCAACCCTGTCACCGGCTGGGTGTACGTTAACCAGCCCATATCACAGGTCAGTCCAGAGGTCAACCCTGTCACCGGCTGGGTGTACGTTAACCAGCCCATATCACAGGTCAGTCCAGAGGGCTGGGTGTACGTTAACCAGCCCATATCACAGGTCAGTCCAGAGGGCTGGGTGTACGTTAACCAGCCCATATGACAGGTCAGTCCAGAGGGTCAACCCTGTCACCGGCTGGGTGTACGTTAACCAGCCCATATCACAGGTCAGTCCAGAGGGTCAACCCTGTCACCGGCTGGGTGTACGTTAACCAGCCCATATCACAGGTCAGTCCAGAGGGTCAACCCTGTCACCGGCTGGGTGTATGTTAACCAGCCCATATCACAGGTCAGTCCAGAGGGCTGGGTGTACGTTAACCAGCCCATATCACAGGTCAGTCCAGAGGGCTGGGTGTACGTTAACCAGCCCATATCACAGGTCAGTCCAGAGGGCTGGGTGTACGTTAACCAGCCCATATCACAGGTCAGTCCAGAGGTCAACCCTGTCACCGGCTGGGTGTACGTTAACCAGCCCATATCACAGGTCAGTCCAGAGGTCAACCCTGTCACCGGCTGGGTGTACGTTAACCAGCCCATATCACAGGTCAGTCCAGAGGTCAACCCTGTCACCGGCTGGGTGTACGTTAACCAGCCCATATCACAGGTCAGTCCAGAGGTCAACCCTGTCACCGGCTGGGTGTACGTTAACCAGCCCATATCACAGGTCAGTCCAGAGGTCAACCCTGTCACCGGCTGGGTGTACGTTAACCAGCCCATATCACAGGTCAGTCCAGAGGGCTGGGTGTACGTTAACCAGCCCATATCACAGGTCAGTCCAGAGGGCTGGGTGTACGTTAACCAGCCCATATGACAGGTCAGTCCAGAGGGTCAACCCTGTCACCGGCTGGGTGTACGTTAACCAGCCCATATCACAGGTCAGTCCAGAGGGTCAACCCTGTCACCGGCTGGGTGTACGTTAACCAGCCCATATCACAGGTCAGTCCAGAGGGTCAACCCTGTCACCGGCTGGGTGTACGTTAACCAGCCCATATCACAGGTCAATCCAGAGGGTCAACCCCGTCACCGGCTGGGTGTACGTTAACCAGCCCATATCACAGCTCAGTCCATCCAGAGGCTGGGTGTACGTTAACCAGCCCATATCACAGGTCAGTCCATCCAGAGGCTGGGTGTACGTTAACCAGCCCATATCACAGGTCAGTCCAGAGGGCTGGGTGTACGTTAACCAGCCCATATCACAGGTCAGTCCAGAGGGCTGGGTGTACGTTAACCAGCCCATATCACAGGTCAGTCCAGAGGTCAACCCTGTCACCGGCTGGGTGTACGTTAACCAGCCCATATCACAGGTCAGTCCAGAGGTCAACCCTGTCACCGGCTGGGTGTACGTTAACCAGCCCATATCACAGGTCAGTCCAGAGGTCAACCCTGTCACCGGCTGGGTGTACGTTAACCAGCCCATATCACAGGTCAGTCCAGAGGTCAAGGATTAACTATGATAACCCTAACCGGCGGCGGTGGCTCAGGGGTAGAGTGGCTGGATGGTAACCGTAAGGTTGCCAGTTCGAACCCGGGCTCCCCCAGAGCTCGTGTCGAAGTGTCCCTGAGCAAGACACTGAACCCCTAATTGCTCCCGATGTGCTGGTTGGTGCCTTGCATAGTTTCGGCCGCCATCGGTGTATGAATGTGTGTGTGAATGTGTGTGTGAATGGGTGAATGTAATGCACAATCGATGACAAGCGGCCGTGCACATGCTTATTAGTGGATTCTCTGCTCACAATGGGACAAACTAGGATGTTTAGAAGCTTATATAACTTTAATAAAAGATCCTGCTGATAATGATCCTCCTCTCGCGATCCCTCCATGTTGTGTTGTGAGCCCCTGACTAAAGGGCAGGATTGCATCACTTCCTGGTGGGCCAAGGGGTCGATCTTCTTCTTTGGTTTTTTGCGCATTTCACTGGCATCGTTAACCACCCACAGTGTCTGTCAAATGTTTCTGATTAATGCACCTTTATTAGAAGGATAAACTCGTTGAGATGCATCATCTTGTTTTCGAGGGGGTCCTTTTTGGATGCTGATATGTTAATCCTAGTCCTGATTACAGTACATATTTAAGATATTCATTATTAACCCACAATGTCCAATTACAATGTCTTCATTCTTGCATAATGGGGACATTTCATATTGTAGTTCTGAAACTGACATCATCATATGCCTGGAATGGACTAGATTTAACCTCTGAGCCATTCATAAATAGTAGTTGCGAACGCAGTGAGCATTTACTATGAGACCCAGCAGATCATGTCTGTGTGTCTGTGTGTGTGTGTGTGTGTGTGTTCCTAGTTCGAATCAGCCGTCCGACACGTTAAAATTACCACCGCTGAAGTGCCCTTGAACAAGGCATTGAACCACTACGATGACATGTGTTCTATGAGCAGGGCCTGGCTGGAAACAAGTTCTTGAGCTTAGCCCAGATACCCTGGGTAAATATAGATTTCATTTAATTTCATTTGTCACGCTGTAACACCACCCGCCCACCACCAGATGGCGCAGCTGTATCACACACAAAAACACACACACACATGCACACACGCACACACACACACACACACACACACACACACACACACACACACACACACACACACACACACACACACAACTTAACTTAAAACAAAACTTAACTTAAAAAAAACTTAACTTAAAAAACAAAAGTTAAAAAGAAAAACGTTAAAAAAAACTTAACTTAAAAAAAAAAGTTAAAAAGAAAAAACTTTAAAAAAAAAGTTAAAAAGAAAACTTTAAAAAAAACTTAACTTAAAAAAAATCTTAAACAAAAAAAATCTTAAACAAAAAAAATAGAACTTAAAAAAACCCTTAAAGTACGTAATTTATTCTAATTGTTGTTATTGCAATTTACGAGCTGCGTTCGCTTCCCGCGTTCGCGCGTCTTACTTGTAATATCAACATGACCAGGTTAGCATACTGATAGTCATTAGCTACGGTATATGCATGCATGGAATGGAATGCATTAAATTGCATCCAGGGTACAGTACAGTACAGTACAGTACAGGGTACAATTTACAATTACAATTTAGGCATTTAGCAGACACTCTTAATCCTTCTTGCTTACTTACTTAGAGTAAGCAAGAACAAAAAAACATGGTAATACTGTACAATACATCATCAAATACATAGAAATAGTCATCATGAATGTTTGTAGGGTCCCACTCCGATCAGACTTGCAAGATATGGGGGTGCTATACCTTTGGTTGCTTTGAAGGCCAGCATCAGAGTTTTGTACTCTGTGTGGGCAGTGACCGGGAGCCAATGGAGGGTGTGGAGAAGGGGTGAGACATGAGAGAACTTTGGCTGGTTGAAGACCAAGCGAGCTGCGGCCTTTTGGATCAATTGGAGAGGCTTAAGTGTGCATGCCGGTAGGCCAGTAAGGATGGAGTACAGTACAGTACAGTACAGTACAGTACAGTACAGTACAGTACAGTACAGTACAGTACAGTACAGTACAGTACAGTACAGTACAGTACAGTACAGTACAGTACAAAACATATGGCCAGTAGTAACAGTGCTTATGCACATTTCTGGTGAATGAGGAAAGTGAGTGAATGAGGAAAGTGAACTATTTGGTCATTATTGTCTCCACCAGGCCGAAGGCATGGGGAGAGAGTATGTTTTGCACTCTGTATCCGTCCGTCCGTGTGTCTGTCCGTCCGTCCGTTACCAGCTAATCTCCGGCACCGTTGGCCCGATCCATGCCAAAGTTTGCACACTAGGGTTTAATATTTTCCCGGATTTGGCTCATTTTAATTCCCGGGAATTTGCGGACCTTTTCCCGGGCTCCCGCGGGAATTCCCGTCAGAAAAAAAAGAAAAAAAGTGCCCACCAAAATGCATTTATATGTATAGATACTTCATATGTTCAATAGAATAGTGATATTTTTTGGTTTAAAACGTTTTATTTGAACGAAATATGAACATATAGCCTACAATAAAAGTATTACATTAAAATATGAATAATGTTATAGGCCACTACGCTATTCAGAAAAAGGGACACAGGAGTTTGCACTAATGTGACTGTCGAAGCACGGGGAAAAAAACGACCTCCCGTCTTTCACATAGATAGGCTACCTTAGCCATGGTCTTTCACCCTTTGAGCATGCAGTGGGTCCCCTTCTCCGCTGCAGAGAATGTGATCATCCCGCTTAGTACTTTATGAAAAGTCCGATTGGGTGTTAAATTAGCCAGCACGTCCAGTGCACAGCACACTGATTATTAGAGAGCGAGAGAGAGAGAGGGAGAGAGAGAGAGAGAGAGAGAGGGGGGGGGGGGAGAGAGAGAGGGAGAGAGAGAGAGAGAGAGAGAGAGACGCTGCGTGCTGGTGGTTATTATAAAACAAATTGTAGCCTACTCATCTTTGTTTGTGTTCCGTTTCACGTTATTGCTGTACACATGCAGGCAAAAGCAAAAAGGGGTTTAGAAGTGACAATGTCCAGTCCATCACAGAGAAAGGAAACTCCTCGCTCCGTCCGTAATACACACAATTCTCACAGAGTGACTGATTAGGCTAATGATTGACAGGTGCAGCAGCTTTGGGAGCGTGCCTGAAGATGTCTGTCAGACATTCATATTTTGCTAAAGTGTATATAAACTCTGTAGGCCTATCTGATTAATTGCGGGAGGATGCAGGATTCGCGGGGTCCCACTGATTTCATCTTGACTGGCCGGCGGCCGTGCCTGCCCGCCCGCAGGTAGGCTATTTAAATACCGCCCGTGCCGCCAGCATTTACGTTGGGTCCCGCTGGCTCCAGTTCCCGTTGCAGGCTTGCAGCCCTCGAGTCAGTGTAATCCATAATTCCATATAAATATCATCAAACATGTTTGAAAATGATGGGAGGGTTCAGATTGGACATTT
Source organism: Electrona antarctica (assembly GCF_951216825.1). Classification (NCBI taxonomy): domain Eukaryota; kingdom Metazoa; phylum Chordata; class Actinopteri; order Myctophiformes; family Myctophidae; genus Electrona; species Electrona antarctica. The sequence goes on along the minus strand of NC_136810.1, from coordinate 5,576,184 downwards.
GATCACTCATAGATAAGGGGAAAGAACGCGCACTGTGTGAAACTCCGGGACAACGGGTCCCGAAGAAATTTCCGGGCGGGAAATTGCGTGCCCTATAACCGGGAGGCCCGAAATCCCGGGATCCCGGCATTAAACCCTATTGCACACACACTCCCTAGATGCCAACAATGAACCTCTGCCCCATATTTCCCAGAACGGCCTGTTATAGCGCCACCAGGAGGTTCCTACTAGGCTGAGGAATATGTCCCACCCTTTTCACCTTGGCTTGTTATAACACACACACACACACACACACACACACACACACACACACACACACACACACACACACACACACACACACATCATGAGTTGTTAACAGTGCGTTGATGGCCTAATTATTATTGCTGAATCTGAATAGAAGGTGCACGTCTAAAGTATTATTAGTATCCATTTACATATATCTTTTACCTTTAATGACATGAACACTAGTGTCCTTATTTTCAGGGGAAGATGTTCTGTAGGTCGACTATTTTTGGTGAAGTGATTTGGTGTAGAGGGAAAACAGGTGGGGGTGGTGGGGTCTGACTGGTGGGGGTGGGGGTCTGACTCTAGTATGGACTATGGACCCATGCAGGACTCTGGTCATCTATTTATATGATCATATTTAAATCATATTTCCTATTGAGGAATGTGGAAAGACCATTCTTTACAATTATGCATAAATATCTGGGCAAGAATGGCTTCTTGTATAATTTAGCACTAGCTGTGTGTGTCCTTTGTCCATTAAAGTGTTTCGCACTGAGATACTAGAAGTAGGTCACGTTGCATTGATTTATTGGACTGAATATAGTTTTCTGTCACTGTGTCATTAGTTTTTGTTGAGCTTTTGATGTTATTACAGTAAGCTGACAGTATGTGTTGTGGGTTTACAATATGCTGTGTGTATTTTAAGCCTGTGTGAAGGTTTATTTGCATTTGTAACATCCTTAAAACTGCACTGGCATAAAGAGGCGTTTTATATCTACAAAACAGGAACGTGTTTCTGCTGAGATTCATGTGATTTATGTTTTAGATAAATATTGTTTTGTATTATTGAGTTCATTATCTATATATTTGTTTACTGAGTGAGTGTACAACACTTTGGTTGGTTGATTGATTGATTGATTGATTGATTGATTGATTGATTATTATTAACATTTTGCAAAAAAAGGCACGGTGGCTCAGATTCATAGAAAAATAATGCTAAAATGATAACCCAAATATGCCCTCAGGTCTTCCATTAAAGTCCTGAGTTCAACGCTGTTGTTTTAAATGTGTTCTGTAAATAGTGGATTGGATATCTAATTTAAGTAAAACTACTACTACTACTACTAAGAATAATAATAATAATAATAATATTACTCATAATGCTAATAATGTCACCAACATTTACTTCCAATATCTCAACTACCAAAATGCATTGACTTGTGCTTTATGGATAGACCTAATTAAGACAGGGAGTCTTAAGTCTATCCATGAAGCACAAGATAAAATATGCAGGATGTGTCAAAACCTCTTAAAGATGATGGCTGAGACATACCGTACTGTAGAAACTAGCAAGTAGCAACACAGAGTCCTGCTGTGCAGTTTGGAAATAGTCATACATGTGAGCTGTAAGGAATACATTTCGTAATAACTTCTCGCAACAATTCCTCAAATAACAATCTCTCAATGCAGATACTGTGAAACGGTATCTGCCTGAGTAACAACAATACCGCAGCAGAGAAAAAACAAAACCATTTGAGCTTAAATTGCAATACTTTCTAGGAAATAGATAAATGATCCTGTGTTCCTTCCTTGGCAGAGGCGGCTACAGTATGTGTCTACAATGCTACGTCTTCTGTTTCATGGATAGACTCTATGTGTCTACAATGCTACGTCTTCTGTTTCATGGATAGACTTGCTTTATGATAAAATATGCAGGGTTGTCATCTTAAAGAGGTTTTGTCAACAGCTTAAATATGATGGATGACACATACTGTCAAAACTGTGTCACCTAGCTATATAGATTTCTGGTGCCGTTTTGAAATACCTGCCAAGTTGTTCATGTGATCTGTATGGAATAGATTTAGGGCCCTATCTTGCATCAGAGGCACTAAATCCGTAATTTGGGGATTTGGCATTGCGTAGTATACTAGTGTTCCCCTGTAAAAATTGCTATCTGCATAGGTGTGGTTTGGGCGTAATAATAATTAAACCAATCACCGTGCCACGGTGCCACATGCCATTGCCTTTATGAGAACACATTATCCATTACCCATTATTATGCCCAGTGATATCTTGATTCACACTATGGCCCATTGAAGAGCGACACGTCGCTGCCTTGAAATTAATTTATTTTTGATAGCTCCTTGCTATCCTATCTGATAGCAAGTAGCTCCTCCAATACCAATCCCAGAGTGCACTGGATGAGTGGATGAGAGGAGAAATCCGGTGACCGAAGGTCGCAGATAACTATGAAACCTTGTGTTTTTGTCACAACAATTCCCGTCACTCCGTCATGTCACCTAACTCCCCATTGGCCCAAATGTAGCAACTCTGACCTCTCTCTCATTGACACAACTCTTTGTATGTAGGCTACCATACATGTACAAATACAAATATATGATCAATACATACAAATGTTACACTGAATGATAATTTCATTTTAACCCTTTATTATAACGTTGTTACTATATTGGGACATTCGATTTACAGTGTTAGTTAGTTTATTTATTTCGGTCATTATTTATTTTTAAACAAAACTTTTTAAACCTACAAACAACTTCAACAAGGTGACTATTTGGCAGAAAAGGTACGGTATGGGCTGAAGCCAAAGTTTATTTTACCCACTTTTATTACCATTTAAAATTAAATACCACAGTAGCATAGCGGAAATGTCAGAACAGATGAAATAAAAAATAAACAACATTTCGTTTTACATTAGTTTCTTTGCCGTATTTATATTAATTTGAATATCTCTGATGTACTACTGGTGAGAGTGCAGATAAGCATTTGCATATCAGTGGAGTGAGTGGTGTTCAAACATTGGGTCCCGACACACGCCAACATCCACAATTACATTCTGTCTGCCATCTCATGCCTCTGTACCACCTGTCTCTTCTCACTATCCTGTCACAATTAACCAAAAAATAAAAAAAAAGTGAAGCTCTAGTTACATAATGTATGGAGATGACAGCGCAGGCAATGGGGAACTAATTAAACATTTTACTGACACCAAGGGGAATACAAAACGCGACAAATAGGACCAGATGACCGCATTCCGTAGCCCTGAATCTGTTTTGAGTGACTGTTGTAGAAGTTTAGCTACGTCCTGTCAAGTTAACCTACTTAGAATGTAGGAGCTTGCCCAATCAAATGCACAAAACTAACGCTCTATTTTGGGTAAACAGGCGACAGGACAAAGTGCAATGAACAGCAGGCAGAGTATCCACTGTAATGTGATGAAATGGGTTTGAAACTTTGAATAGATCAACTATTTCCGCTTGAGACCCAAAAGAGACATTCTGTATCTTCCAGGGACATAAAAAACACATTATGAATTCACCACTTACAGTGGCATCACATTGCATTGGATGTGTTGTGAGATTATAGATCTGCACAATCTTTCAAAAACTTGTTGAAAATATTTGGAAAAGGTTTTTTGTGTTTGTAAATGTAAAATATAAACGGGGTGTATATACTGTATAACGTATTTATTTCCCCAGGTTGAGGGATTCATATCAAAGTGAAACAGACAAGCATAACATAAAGTGGGTTCGTGTGACTTTGGTGTGCCAACCAAAGTGACAATAACATTATGGCGAATCCCCAAAATACAAAACTCGCAGCTGTGTCCCAGGAAATTGTCCTGGCATGCCCCGATTGCCTCGTGCCAAGGTCCCTGCCCCGAAATAACCTAGGACCCAGAGGGCTGTATTTTGCGTGTCTTAAGTACCAGGTCTTATTACTTAACTTAAGACCTGGAGGCGTGATCAATGCCATTTGGCATTGATCACGCTAAATGCCCCACTAGCAGCCCCTAAAGCATGGAGGGCCGTGTTTGTGTTGCATTTCTCTAGATAGTGAATGAAGAATCCACAAACAGAGAACTGAAGAAAATTAGGGGTTGAAGATTAACAACAGAAAAACTATTTAACACCCTCAGTATAATCCAAGTGTCTTCATTATCATCCTCCAAAACACTGCATTTTCTATCAAACTTTACTATGTGAAGAAAAAAGGAATGAACGAACAAGGAATGTGCCTGGGGGAGGGAGGGGGAGAGAGAGAGAGAGAGAGAGAGAGAGAGAGAGAGAGAGAGAGAGAGAGAGAGAGAGAGAGAGAGAGAGAGAGAGAGAGAGAGAGAGAGAGAGAGAGAGAGAGAGAGAGACTGTACAAAGTATACTGTACTGTACTGTACAAAGCCTAATACAATTCACAATTGGATTCCAAAGTGAGTCAGATCAGTTTCCTATTATCACTATAATACAGTGTGATATTGGTCCCCTTTTTAGCTTGAGACACAAAATAAAAATGTCTTGTCTCCCTGACATTTGTCTCCCTGACATCCCTCCCATTTGGTTTAGTAGCCTATACACACGGAGCACTGAATCCCTCCATGAAAATGAATTGTGAGTGTTTCTGCAGTAGCATATGGAATAAATGCAGTGTATTGTATGGAATATCTGACAGGCTAGGGCTAGGCACACATGTAGGCTAAGTATAGGCTAAGTAGTGTCATCTTCAGATTTTGACATGACGTTAAGAAATGGGAGGAATTTATCGATGTCCTGGTTTGTGGTGCAGTGCTTTGAAGCAGTCTTTGTATCTTGGTGTTTTAGATATTGCACTATCTATATTTTATTCTTGCACTGGGATTGATTAATTGTGCCACAAATGGGTGCACATGGCAAATAATAATATATATTAATATTTTTTTAAATTATTTGCATTACGTCACCGCTTTAGTCCCGTCTTCGATACTCTGCTTGCCATGGGCCTGCATCAAGTATTCTCTTCATTTTTGGTTTCTTGCTCTCACCGTTTCTTGCATTCACCATGGGGCGGCAGTGACCTGATGGGAACCACAAGTTTCCCAATACGAACCCCAGGGCTCCCCTGTGTTAGTGCCGAAGTGTCCTTGAGCAAGACTCTGACCCCTAATTGCTCCTGATGTGCAGGTTGATGCCTTGCATGGTTTCCTCCGGCATCAGCGTGTCACTGTGCGTGAATGGGTGAATGTAATGCACAATCTCTGTAAAGGTGTATGAATGTGTGTGTGAATGGGTGAATGTAATGCACAATCTCTGTAAAGCGCCTTGGATAAAGGCACTATATAAATGCACCATTTACCGTAAAAGGCTTCATGGGGTGACTCATTTAGATTTTGGGATGATGTATTGAATACATCATCACATGATGCCCCTAAAAATATATAATTTAAATATAAAAAAGGCATCTGCCACTTGAATTGATTTGACTTGATTGATTGACATCAAAAAGGGCCTGTCAGCTCAAACCCACAATGCAATATCTTCTTTGTTTTCAAGAGTGTTGCGCACAAACGTCAGTAGCATTACAAAATTATGTACCAAAAAAAACCCAGCCAATTCCATTTTTACCCTTCTTTTATATGCAACATCAGCGCCTTTATTCCAAAGCTACATTTCTTTAAACTGTTTTCAGCAATGGGATAAAAACAAATTGGTGGGTAGATCTCGTTTAGCTTTGCATTTTGAAAGTAGCTCTGAAGTCACAAAGTGTGGGTGGCGGGCTCCCCTGATGTATTCCTTTAAAGACAATTCAGTCACTCAAATAGTTAGGGTTCGTCCTCCTCGGAGCATTAAAGTGCTCACGCAGTGAGTTTCATGGAAATCTGTCCATTAGATTCTGAGACGTCTTGTGTGCATTTGAAAGTTCTGGCTTAATGGTGATGCTATAAAAGGCAGTCAGTACATGTAGGCGTCGTATCCCCCCCCCCCCCCCCCCCATTCAGCATGAATGTTACATGGTAATGTTATAGATATAGTTGTACAGGTGGAAATGTTTTGGCCTAAGGGACCAATTAAACACTATACAGTAGTTATACTTCTTGTACGATGAATACCGAAAATAGCTCGTCTACAAGCTCACAACTCGTCACATCCCAGGAGGTTGGACCAATACGGCAACCTATGGAAGACGGCAGATTAAAAGACAGCAGATGAAAGCAAGATTCTGTGCAACATGTGAAAAAACAGAATTCCCCACACAATCTCTGGGGGCAAGATACTTACAGGGATAATAAATCTACAAAGAATCAGAAATAGCTTTGTTGTTTCGTTACAGGTGTAAAACAGGCTTTGAAATTAGTTTTTGTGCCACAGCTCCATCATCATCATTAGCTCTATTGTTTCAAATAATTCTAGTGGAGTAAAAAGTACAATATTTGCCTCTGGGAACATCACTAACAGTATAGTGATGTTGAAGTAACTCAAAATGTTACTCCAAAATTGTACTTATGTACAGTACTTGAGTAAATGTACTTCCACTGCCATCCATCCATCCATCCATCCATCCATCCATCTTCAACCGCTTATCCGTAGTCGGGTCGCGGTAGCCTGGCTAATAAGCCAGACCGAATCAGCCGTTGGAAAAAACAAATTGCCTGCCGGCGGATTACGGTCTGGAGAGGCTCAATTGTACGCCCATTTCCTACACCAGAGAACTGGTGTGGCCAATCGGGACACAGTATGCAATATGGGCGGGCTTTGGTACAGTGACGTTCAATGCTTGAGACCTTTGACTGACAGTAGAGAAAATGTTTGAAACCGCCCCCCGGGAAACAAGATCCATACACAGCATCTCCAGACTCAAATACCACACGACAGTGTGATTTGAGTCTGGCTTATTAGCCAGGCTAGGGTCGCGGGGGCAACAGCTCCACCAGAGTGCTCCAGACTTCCCTCTCCAGAGCAACATTAGTGACTTCCTCCTGGGGGGATTCCGAGACGTTCCCAGGCCAGTGAGTCAATGTGTTTCCTCCAACTGCGCCTTGGTCTGCCCCGGGGTCTCCTCCCAGTGGGACGTGCGTCGAGGACCTCCCTAGGGAGACGCCCGAGAGGCATCCTAACCAGATGCCCGAACCACCTCAGCTGGCTCCTTTCCAGGCGAAGGAGCAGCGGTTCTACTCCGAGTCTCTCTCGTGTGACTGAACTTCTCACCCTATCTCTAAGGGAGATGCCAGCCACCCGTCGAAGAAAACTCATTTTGGCTGCTTGTATTCGCGACCTTATTCTTTCGGTGAGAGTAGGAACGAAGATTGCTCGGTAGACAGAGAGCTTTGCCTTCTGGCTCAACTCTCTTTTCGTCACAACAGTGCGGTACAGCGACTGCAATACCGCCCCTGCCGCTCCGATTCTCCGGCTGATCTCCTTCTCCGTCCTCCCCTCACTCGTGAACAAGACCCACCACTGCCATGTTGACTCATATGAGGATGTCAGAATGAAGGAATGGGGTGAGAGTGATTGTCACACCTGTAGGGAGACGGTACTCAGCGCTCCCCCAGTGATTGTCACACCTGTAGGGAGACGGTACTCAGCGCTCCCCCAGGGTCTGGCAAGACAAAATCGTTGCTGTCACCTAGAAACCTCATATTTCCATATTTCGATTTGATTTATGTTTTTGTTTCGTAAAGTAACTAACCCTACTTTATCATGCAATCGTGTCACAGAACAGTTGTGAAAATTGCAGATCTTTAAGCTCACAACGCGTCGCCTTGTTAGCTTACAGATTGGCAATTCTTCCTATTTTTGAAAGTTTTTATTAAAAAAGGAATGTTTTTTGACATACGATGTTTCCACCCAACAGCAACTGAAATGTAATCCTTCTGATCACAGCTTGTCAGCAAGACATGATGCTGCGTTCACAACAGCAACGTGTGGGAGTGACGATTGAGAAAGATATAAGGGAAATATAATGGCTGGGGTTATAAAGTACAGGGAGCCGGCTGACAGTTCCATTACACGCAGGAATTGTGTGGAGAAATACAGGGTTCTGTGGAAATGGTGTGAAACAAAAACACGTGATTGATGGATGCTTCACTTCACTTCATTGGAGTGCTGAAAAAAGTTGGAGCCAGCTCAACTTGGGCGACTGTGGCTCAGGAGGTAGAGCAGGTCGTCCAATGATCCATGGGTCGGCGGTTCGAATCCCGGCTCCTCCTGTCTACATGTCGAAGTGTCCTTGAGCAAGACACTGAACCCCAAATTGCTCCCGATGTGCTGGTTGGTACCTTGCATTGGCTTCCGCCGCAATCGGTGTATGAATGTGTGTGTGAATGGGTGAATGTAATGCACAATCTATGTAAAGCGCCTTTGATAAAGGCGCTATATAAATGCACCATTTACCATTTTAACTTTGTCTGTAGCTTTTGTGGCTCAGAATCAGCTTCATTTGTTTGTGTTATTTCAATAGAAAATAAGACAAGGAGGAAGTGGCTGCATGGGGGGGCTGCATGGGGGGGAAGAGAGATCAATTAAAGAAAACAAACTAATTATCTACATATTTATAGATAGTACCTGAGGTAGGATATAGAGGTGTGTGAGCATAGCAGCAGATGTACATCATACTGTGTACGTGATACTATGGGCATTAGTTAACCCATTTTGACCTGAGATCAGATTCTAAAAATGTCTTCTACATCCTGACAGTTTTCTGAAAAAGCTATGTTTCTATGTCAGTCGTTCTTCGATTTAAAAAAAAATGCAGACCTACAAGCTCGTAGCACGCCACTCGGTGGCGCGCTACGAGCTTGTAGATCTGCTTTTTTTCAATAGCTAAAGCATAACATAATGCTAACACCAAAAGGGGTTCCCGCCCAGAATGGGGTAAGGTGCAAGAAAACTCACACAAAAAAGGTCAGGGGAAAAATGGTTCAGTAAAAAGTGCAAAATGTCAGCATGTGTCTACTGCTACTCGACTGCATAATATAATCCACATAAGGTTAGCGGACACTGGATTTTAATGTTTATTTAGAGCACTTTATGACGTAAACCGTTTGCCAGCCAAGTCTACGGACTTTAATGTTTGTCTAGGGCACTAAATGACGACGTAAGATGTCATCATGTGGCCGATATAAATACAGTCGGTGCCCCTCACTTCACACAAGTGTGATTTTAAAAAGAATATTTGAGAACATTTTTAACATGTCATTACTATACTACAAGTAAGACGCGCAAACGCGGGAAGCGAACGCAGCTCGTAAATTGCAATAACAACAATTAGAATAAATTACGTACTTTTTAAGGTTTTTTTTAAGTTAAGTTTTTTTAAATGAAATGTTTTTTCAAGTTATTTTTTTAGTGTGTGTATGTGTGCGTGCGTGTTTCTTTTTTAGGTATTTTTTTTTTAAGTTTAAGTTTTTTTTTAAGTTAAGTTTTTTTAAGTTAAGTTTTTTGTGTGTGTGCGTTTTTCCTTTTTAAGTTTTTTTTTTAAGTTAAGTTTTTTTTTAAGTTAAGTTTTTTGTGTGTGTTGCGTTTTTCCTTTTTAAGTTTTTTTTTTAAGTTAAGTTTTGTTTTAAGTTAAGTTTTTTTTAAGTTAAGTTTTTTGTGTGCGTTTTTCCTTTAAGTTTTTTTTTAAGTTAAGTTTTTTGTGTGTGCGTTTTTCCTTTTTAAGTATTTTTTTTAAGTTAAGTTTTTTTTTAAGTTAAGTTTTTTTTTAAGTTAAGTTTTTTTTTAAGTTAAGTTTTTTGTGTGTGTGCGTTTTTCCTTTTTAAGTTTTTTTTTTAAGTTAAGTTTTTTTTTAAGTTAAGTTTTTTTTTAAGTTAAGTTTTTTGTGTGTGTGCGTTTTTCCTTTTTAAGTTTTTTTTTTAAGTTAAGTTTTTTTTTAAGTTAAGTTTTTTTTTAAGTTAAGTTTTTTGTGTGTGTGCGTTTTTCCTTTTTAAGTTTTTTTTTTAAGTTAAGTTTTGTTTTAAGTTAAGTTTTTTTTTAAGTTAAGTTTTTTGTGTGTGTGTGTGTGCGTGCGTGCGTGTGTGTGTGTGTGTGTGTGTGTGTGTGTGTGCGTGCGTGCATGTGTGTGTGTAAACACACACACACATGTGTGATACAGCTGCGCCCTCTGGTGGTGGGCGGGTGGTGTTACAGCGTGACACACACACAGACACACACACAGACGTGATCTGCTGGGTCTCATAGTAAATGCTCACTGCGTTCGCAATTACAGATGTTCAATGCAGAATATTGATTGGTGGAAAAAAAGCATTGTTGAAACTTGAAATTGATTGAATTTCAACAATCCTCATGTCAACAGGGTTTGATCGTGTTGTACCTCCACAGATCCATGGTCAAATTCTGATTCTGTTTGGCACATAATTGTCTCCACCAGGCCGAAGGCATGGGGAGAGAGTATGTTTTGCACTCCGTCCGTCCGTCCGTGTGTCCGTCCGTCCGTCCGTGTGTCCGTCCGTGTGTCCGTCTGTGAACAGCTAATCTCCGGCACCGTTAACCCGGTCGATGCCAAATTTTGCACACACACTCCCTGGATGCCAACGATGAACCTCTGCCCCAAAATTTACAGAACGGCCTGTTATAGCGCCACCAGGAGGCCGCTTTGTGAGAGCTGAGAGCTGCGTTCGTTCGTGCGTGCGTGCGTGTGTGCGTGCGTGTGTGAGAGAGATAGAGAGAGAGACACTACTGTATAGTTCCAAACATTACTGTATAGGTTCAAACACTAATAGTTCCAAACATTATTCAATCATAGTTAAAACCTCTACTGTATAGTTACAAAAACTACTTCATACTGTAGTTCCAAACATTGAATACTCATAATGAGTGTTGATGAAGCATGTTCGATCAAAGAGTGTCGTAACTCTCTCCTCTCTCCATTCTACAAATGCCTCAGTAGTTCTCAAACATTTTAACATCAAACACCCCGAAACTGATATGGCAGCGGATCCACATCTGAAGAAGAGAAGAGTTGTGTTGTCAAAATGATTCAATTAACACATTCAAGATTTTTCAAAAATGTTCGACAATGTTTTTTTGAGGACCCCCTTGAAAACAAGTTGCTGCAACTCAAGGGACTATCCAGTGGAGCAGATTACTGAAACGATCGTTCACTTGATGGTACAAGCAACAAATTTGACACACAAGTGCTTCAGAACCTACTCTCTCAGAAAAGTACGTTGTCCACTTGAAAAAACTAAATGGCCAACATTTTTCAAGATGGCCGCCTTTCAAAATGGTTTTAAACAGTGTTTGAACTATAGTTTGATTGAATAATCCTATTGTGATGGCCTATACATCGAAATGTTTGAGTATGAGAAATCCAATTCTGCATTTAGCAAATCAAAATTATTGAATATTATGATGATACAATGGGAATTAAACAAAAAGCTGGGGCAGATTAAGTCAATATTCCATAAGAATCTTTCACGGTAACCCTTCATTTTACGGTACGGTAATTACCAGGTAACTACCAGGTAATTACCTGGTATTACCTGGTAACAACCAGGAAGTAGTTATAAGTATTTACCCATTAATTACCTGGTAATTACATGGTAACTTCCAGATACATTACTCAGTAATTACTATGTAATTACCAAGTATTACCCAGTATGTATAACTATTTACTGTATAATCTCCTGGTAATTATATGGAACTTACCATGGTAAATGACACACTGGTTGCCAGGTAATTACCAAGTATGTTCCTGACAATTACCAGGTATTTATACGTTTTTACTATGTAATTACCAGCTAACTACCCGATATGTATAAGTATTTACGGCACAATACCCTGGTTGCAGGTACTATAGGTATGTAGGTACTATAGGTATACCAAGTATTTTCAACAACTACCAGGTATTTACTCTGCTACCAAGCAAGTTACCCAGTAGGTACTAGGTCATTACCAAGTATTTTCCTGACAACTACCAGGTAATAACATGGTAACTGTATTCACTGTGTTTACATGGGTACTACCCATGAAACACGTGGGTAGTAGCCTACCAGCAAATTACCAGTTGTTACTAGGTAATTTCCTGACAACTACCATGTAATTACCTGATAGGTACCCAGTAAGGAAGAAGGAACTGTACTGTAAAAGGAAGCATGCTCTATTTCCATGATATTACCATGTACCTACCTGGCAATTGTAGATTATAATCACTGGTAATTTCCTGGTAGGCTACCCATGCGTTTACATGGGTAGTACCCATGTAAACACAGTGATTACAGTTACCATGTAATTACCTGGTAGTTGTCAGGAAAATTACCAGTTGTTACTAGGTAATTCCCTGACAACTACCATGTAATTACCTGATAGGTATCCAGTAAGAAAGGAGGAACTGTACTGTGAAAGGAAGTGTGCTCTATTTCCATGATATTACCATGTACCTACCTGGTAATTGTAGATTATAATCCTCCCCATTACCCATCAGGGTGTATTTTGAACTTTGAACTTTGAATTTTGAACTGGCAATAACTGTTAATTACCAGGTATTTACTGTATAAATTAACAGGTAAAACCAAGCAAGTTACCGTGTAAGAAAGGTGGAACTGTACTGTGAAAGGAAGCGTGGTTTGTTACAGTGAAAGTACAGGGTAATATTATTTCAAAATTCAAAGTTCAAAGTTCAAAATACACCCTGATGGGTAATGGGGAATGGGCAATTACCAGGTAGGTACATGGTAATATCATGGAAATAGAGCACACTTCCTTTCACAGTACAGTTCCTCCTTTCTTACTGGGTACCTATCAGGTAATTACATGGTAGTTGTCAGGAAATTACCTAGTAACAACTGGTCATTTTCCTGACAACTACCAGGTAATTACATGGTAACTGTAATCACTGTGTTTACATGGGTACTACCTATGTAAACGCATGGGTAGCCTACCAGGAAATTACCAGTGATTATAATCTACAATTGCCAGGTAGGTACATGGTAATATCATGGAAATAGAGCACGCTTCCTTTTACAGTACAGTTCCTGCTGCCTTACTGGGTACCTATCAGGTAATTACATGGAAATTACCTAGTAACAACTGGTAATTTCCTGGTAGGCTACTACCCACGTGTTTCATGGGTAGTACACATGTAAACACAGTGAATACAGTTACCATGTTATTACCTGGTAGTTGTCAGGAAAATACTTGGTAATGACCTAGTACCTACTGGGTAACTTGCCTGGTAGCAGAGTAAATACCTGGTAGTTGTTGAAAATACTTGGTATACCTATAGTACCTACATACCTATAGTACCTGCAACCAGGGTATCGTGCCTGGTTGCAGAGTAAATACTTATAAATACCGGGTAGTTAGCTGGTAATTACATATGTTACGTTTCCTTCATATATCTAGGGGTACTTAAAGGACGCAACAAGGCTGGCAAGGGAATTTGTGTTTATTTACACCATTTCAATAAGGTTTTTATCATAGACAGAGTATATATATATATACAATTAATACAATGGTATATTATGAATATATATATATAGAATACGGCCATATATATATCAATCCTCCTGTCTAGACAACCTGTAAGCTACTAATAACGGTAGTTTCTGGGTTTCCAACCAACTGAGCCCGGTTACAAGATCAACTTAAAGATTATTTACTTATATATAATGAAAACAAAAAGAAGGCTGTATGGGGCAACTCAGGGAAAACAACAAAACAGACTAAACCTATCCTAATGGAAACAGAACCCTCTAGCTAATCCTAACCATCAACAGAAAAAGAAAGGTTACAAATTATCAACCTATCTAAACTCTCTACTCTTTCTAGTCCTAACCAAAATACAAACTGTTTACAAAAATCAAGCTCCCACACTCCCGATTATTACAACACAGTATAACTTCTTGTAACGGTACCACAGCTCCCTGGACAAGGTGCTCTCAGTATGTCAGACTGAGGTGGCTTTTAGACGAGGATGGTGTTCATAAGAAACGGCAAAATAAAGTATCGTTTGCTGGGGTCCTTTTAGACGAGAAGGGTGTTCTCAGGAGGTGAAAACGCATCAAAGTGAAACCACCTCCCAGAGTGGAAATCTTTGAGAACGCCGTTTTATCCCTTCTCCGTGTAAACAGGCAAAACGGTGAATCCGCAAAACTTATGACATCATGGCTCACGTTGGCTCGCAGCGCATATATTATTACATTGATGCATAATTATGATATAATGGAGTTCCTGAACAAGCCTCCCTCCTCGCCTACAAAGCGCTGCTCATCAGCGATGGTGAATGTAAAACCATGATGTAAATAAAATGCCTTAATTGTGATAGGTGGCACCCACGTGGCAGCAGCGTTTATGTAGCCTAATGTATTATAAAATATATAACCATCCCGTGGCGCGCTCTGCCTGCAGGCTCTGGGCTGTCTGTCACCACTCACCACCATCACCCTCCCTCCTGGTGATTAAACAAAAAGGAATCACCCTCCCCTATTAACCTATAAATTAACATTTACCTCAGTATTATTTATTCCTAACTTTAATCTGGTAGCGTTTTTAATATGTGAGAAAATAAAGTGACCGCAAAAATCGCGAAAAACTGTCCGCGGTGAGGCTTGAACTCACGGCCAATGGGGACAATGGTCTCGTAGTCTAACACCTAACACAGCAAACTATGTAAGTCATTGAAAAGTGGGGGTTAAAGTGTGTACTTGTAGTGTGTGTTGTAGTGTGATTGACACGGGGAACAATGAAACTGTTGCGTGAAGGGGGATCTGGCTCTTCTTCTTGTACATAACGTGGGTTACTGGTCTATTTGGCAGCCCGTTACCGCCACCTAGCGATATTATAGCGTTTTCATAAAGTGTGCGTTCTCGTGTAAAGGGTCAATAAAAACTGAGAACGCAACGGGACTTTGCCGTTTTATCTGGAGATGGTCGCCGTGTAAAAGGAGTCTGAGTCACAGTGCCAACGAGCTGGCATCACAGCTGCTCTTAAGTAGTCTTCCTCTGGCTGGCCTTCTGATGATGATAGGCTCCCGTTGACGAGGTGGGCAGGTGGAAGGTAAGTCTCCGCCTCCGAGCACCAGCCAGACCTGTGACTGAGAACTGCAATCAGCACTCCATACTATGCAACAGCATATGACCGACAACTCCATACTATCATAATCACTGTATACTATAATATCTATATGTATCAATATAATCACCGTATAACATAATATATATATATATATATAAATACCCCTTGTATAATATACAATATATAGAAATACAGTCACGGTATCATATATAATACATATAAATATACAATCCTCGAGTATGTAACACCCCCACCCCCAAAATCAAACAAAGTTTGACCCTATCTCTACCATCCTCTAGACAGGGCGTCTGCCATTACGTTCTGCCCCCTTTTTGTGTCGAATTTCCAAATTGTAATCCTGAATGAGAATTGCCCATCTCATGAGCCGCTGGTTGTGATTGCGCATGCGCTGCAAGAATACCAAGGGGTTGTGGTCCGTGTAACAGACCACCGGCAACGGACTCTACCCCACGTACACTTCAAAGAACTGCAGCGCAAACAATACAGCCAAGGCCTCTTTCTCCACGGTTGCATATTTCACCTGGTATTTGTTGAATTTCCGGGAGAAATAGCAAACGGGATGGACAAGTCCACTCACGTCCTCCTGCTGCAGGACAGCTCCAGCACCCACACCACTCGCGTCCACCTCCAGGGTAAACGGGCGACTGAAGTCAGGAGCAGCCAAGACCGGCGCACTACACAGTTTCAAATGCATAACGACACTCGAGAGACCAGATAAAGGGTTTCGTAGGACTCAATAAATTGGTGAGGGGATAAGCAACAGTCGAGAAGTTTTTGCAAAACCCTCTGTAGTAACCAGCCATGCCAAGGAACCGGCGCAACTCTCGAACCGTAGTGGGAGCGGGGTAGGCGGTGATGGCAGCGACTTTAGCCTCAATAGGCCGCACCTGCCCCTGGCCTACTTGCCGTCCCAAATACGTCACGGTAGCTTTGCCGAATTCACATTTGGCTAGATTCAAAGTCAGCGCAGCTTTAGCTAGACGAGTGAACACTGTGTACAAGCGTTCAATATGCTCGTCCCAACTCCCTGAATAGACGATCAAATCATCTAGGTATGCATTGCAATTAGGCACCCCCTCCAACACAATATTAACCATTCGCTGAAAGGTAGCGGGCGCATTGCACATGCCAAATGCCATGACACTATACTGGAGAAAATGGTCCGGTGTGACAAAAGCAGAAATTTCAGAGGCACGATGGGTTAAGGGGATTTGCCAATAACCCTTTAATAAGTACAGTTTAGTAACAAAAGCAGCAGACCCCAAGTTATCCACGCAGTCTTCCATCCTCGGCAAAGGAAAAGCGTCTTGGACCGTCACCGCATTCACCCTCCTATAATCCGTACAAAATCTAGGACTACCATCGCTTTTAAGCTGCAGCAAACACGGGCTACTCCATGGACTAGAACTTGGCCGTGCCAGGTTATGCTCAAGGAGATACTCCGCCTCCTTCCTCAAGAGCGCACGCTTAGTTGGGTTTACGTGATAAGCGTGTTGCTTAATGGGCCGTGCAGCCTGCACATCAATATCATGCTCGAGCACAGTGGTGCGAGTGGGGATATCCCCGAATAGACTAGGGAAATCCTTCACTAACCTCATGACGTCACGTTGTTGTTCAGTGCGTAGATGAGTGAGAGTCTTAGGCAACTTAATCAGCATTTCTGAATTACAGAGGCGACCCTCGGGTGCAGGTGATGCTCGCAGCACCAACCCATCGTCTTCCGCAGCCTGTAGATCCATAGGATCACCCTCGCCATCCACACTCTCTGTAGGAGAAGAATGTGGCTCAGCCACCATTAGTCCTACTCCCCTCACATGGAATTCCTTCAACATGTTAACGTGACAGACACGGCTCTTACGCCTCCTGTCAGGAGTTCCAATCACATAGTTCGTGTCGCTGATTTTTTCCAGAACCATAAAAGGACCTGAAAACCGGGCTGATAAAGCAGAGCCCTGAACAGGCAGTAAGGCTAGGACTTGATCACCTGCCTTAAAGATGCGTTTAACCGCAACTTTATCATGACGCCTCTTCATGTCTGTCTGAGAAGCCTTCAGCCACTCTCTAGCCAGAGAAGTTTGTTAACAAAGTCTAACACATTGGTGTCAGGAGTCACGTCAGCGGCCATCAGCTTGTCCTTCAGGACCTTAAGGGGGCCGCGGACCGTATGTCCGAACACCAACTCATTAGGAGCAAACCCTAGAGATTCCTGTACTGCGTCATGAGCAGCAAACAACACAAATGGAATCCCGTCATCCCAACTTCTTTTAGCCTCAAAGCAGTATTTACGCAACATGGATTTCAATGTCTGATGCCACCGTTCTAGCGCCCCCTGAGACTCCGGGTGATAGGCACTTGAGATCACATGGTGGACAGACAGTGTTTCCATCACTTGCTTAAATACTTTTGACAAGAAATTAGTACCCTGATCCGTTTGGATCACCTTGCAAAAGCCCCACGTAGTAAAGAACCTGGTTAGAGCTTTTAACACTGAGGTGGCAGTTATGTTGCGCAGAGGAATAGCTTCGGGAAATCTAGTAGCAGCACACATAATAGTCAGTAGATACTGATTCCCAGCCTTCGTACGAGGCAAAGGCCCCACACAATCCACAATAACCTTTTCAAATGGTTCTCCAACGGCAGGAATCGGACAGAGCGGCGCAGCAGGAATGGTTTGGTTAGGTTTGCCCGTCAGCTGACAGATCGCACAAGTGCGACAATATTGGGAAACACTTTGTTTCAACCCCGGCCAAAAGAAGTGTTTTAGGATTCGGGAATATGTTTTTGTAATTCCCAAATGCCCCGCCCAATCATGATCGTGAGCTAACGAGAGAACCTGCTGTCGGTATGCAGTTGGGACCACAATTTGGACCACTGCGCTCCAATCTGATTCCTGTTCACCATTTGGACACCATTTGCGCATTAACAACCCTTGGTCACTAAAGTAACCCGTGCCCTTTGTTTTAATTTCCTCTTGGCTCAACACAGCCGCTAGACATTTCTTCAATGTGGAATCCTTATCTTGTGCTTGGATAAGGCTTTCCCTGGTTACAGGCAAAATCAAATGATTTTTCCCACCCTCAGTTACCTCCCTCCCCCTGGCATTAACACTCTGCAGTTGTGTCAACGCTTCAGGAGCGGCAGACAACATTTTGTCACTTGCGAGAGCGCGCATGACAATAGAGTCAGCTAAATCAGAATCCTTCCCCGCTTTACGTGACTGTGCACGGGTGATCACACAAGCTGGAAAAGCCTTAGGATATTTCATACACAGGGGGTCGTTGGCAGTAACACATTCCACCACAGGACAGTTTATCACTTCCAACACAGGATGATATCGCAGTTTCCCACCTGCGATATCATTCCCCATGATAAATGAAATCCCCTCAATTGGTAATTCATCACGCACCGCCACATTAAAGTACCCAGAGACCAGAGCAGAATGTACATACAGCGCGTGCAAAGGCACAGAAATATATCCCATATCCACTCCTCGTATCACCACACTCGACCCGCAGGCCGTATCGCCATTCAAAGGCAGTACACCCGCTAGTATAACACTTTGTTGAGCCCCAGTGTCCCTCAGCATGCGTACCGCAGTGCGCTCAACAGAATGCTGTGACACCGATACTTCGCCATCCAATACAAACTGATCATAACTGGCGTCAGGACCAGAACGTGCACCCACAAAAGCATTTCCCACACTTTTCTCCATTCTGATAAATCCCACACTCTTAGTACCATTGTGATCTTGCCGTTGTTTTGCTCTGCACTGGGCGATTAAATGCCCCACCTTTTTGCAATAATGACAAGTGCGATCCTCCCTCTGTTTAGCACCACCCCGCTCAGGCGAACGCTGAGTCTGTGCGTAATTACGCGCGTCACCAGACTTGCGAGCTTTGTTTAGACTTGACTCTGGAGCATGAAACACATTCTTATGCGTCAGAACAAACTCATCAGCGAAGATAGCAGCATCCCCCAATGACGCCACTCTCTGTTCATTCAAGTGCATGCATATACTGTCGGGCAAGCCCCTTTTAAACTGTTCCATCAACAGCAGTGCGCGCAGTGATTTAAAATCCGTTACTTTGCTTGCTGCGCACCACCTGTCGAACAGAGCCTCTTCCTCCCGAGCGAACTCGACAAAAGTCTGGCTAGCATTTTTAGTATGCTGCCAAAACTGCTGACGATACGCTTCGGGGACTTTTTCAAATGCCCGTAGAATGCTTGCTTTGACAGTGTCATAATTCATACTATCCTGAACAGAGAGCGCGGCCATGACCTCCTGTGCTTTACCCAGCAGCTTACATTGGAGCAAAATGGACCAAACGTCCTTGGGCCAAGCGAGAGCAGTAGCCACACGCTCAAATGCATTAAAGTAGGAATCCACCTCAGACTCACGAAAAATGGGGACTAATCCAATATGCCGTGTAATGTCAAATCTCGACGTACCTGGTGTGTCACCGAGACTGGGACCGGACCGTTGCTGGGGTGCCTGTTGACCGGTCGATGCCGCTGCGGCCCTTGCCTTTTCCTCCCATTCCAACTCCATCTGCCGTATGCGGATCTCTTTATCCGCATCCACATTCATTTTTGTGATTTTCAATTGGAACTCTCTTTCATGTTCCCTCTCTCGTTCTCGTTCTTTCTTTTTCATGCGCGCTATGCGCACCTTTACCTGAGAACCTTCCAATACGGACTTAATAGACCCAGCTGAACCCGAGGAGGATCCCGAACCCAGGCGCGGTCGTGGGGGGTCGAGAGAGTTCTTAGACCTCACCACCGGAGGCAGTCCCACCGGGGGTGCCGTGCCCTTGTCCTCCCCCTTTTTGGACCCATCAACCCCACTACCTCCTATGGCCCCGTCGGTCCCCCCTACAAATGCAGTTGTAAGTCCATCCGCTTTTAACTCTTCGGCAGGGAACTGAGGCAAGCTAGTTGGAACATCACGAACCAAAGCAGGAATGATCAGGACACCCATCTCCACCAGTCTCGTGAACACCAGGTCTTTGATTTTAGCTTTGGCATCCCCACTTTTTACCGTGATCCTATAGTGCTCCGCAATTTTTATCAAGTCTTCTTTACGACAAGTGTCAAACTCACCTATGGAGGGATCGGCCACGAACGCATTGAGATCAAAGGTTGCCATCTCCACTGCCTTATTAAAGTAGCGTAAACAACAACAAACTCACTCAGCCAGCCGTTTTCCTGAGCCCCCACTTGTTACGTTTCCTTCATATATCTAGGGGTACTTAAAGGACGCAACAAGGCTGGCAAGGGAATTTGTGTTTATTTACACCATTTCAATAAGGTTTTATCATAGACAGAGTATATATATATACAATTAATACAATGGTATATTATGAATATATATATATAGAATACGGCCATATATATATATATATCAATCCTCCTGTCTAGACAACCTGTAAGCTACTAATAACGGTAGTTTCTGGGTTTCCAACCAACTTAAAGTTTGGGCTGAGCCCTCCCGAGCTGAGCCCGGTTACAAGATCAACTTAAAGATTATTTACTTATATATAATGAAAACAAAAAGAAGGCTGTATGGGGCAACTCAGGGAAAACAACAAAACAGACTAAACCTATCCTAATGGAAACAGAACCCTCTAGCTAATCCTAACCATCAACAGAAAAAGAAAGGTTACAAATTATCAACCTATCTAAACTCTCTACTCTTTCTAGTCCTAACCAAAATACAAACTGTTTACAAAAATCAAGCTCCCACACTCCCGATTATTACAACACAGTATAACTTCTTGTAACGGTACCACAGCAAGGTAGGTTAGGTTTCGTTTAATCACGCAGAGCGCTCCACACTGGAGTCCCTCGTGAATGTTAGACTCTTTACACAGCTCCCTGGACAAGGTGCTCTCAGTATGTCAGACTGAGTCACAGTGCCAACGAGCTGGCATCACAGCTGCTCTTAAGTAGTCTTCCTCTGGCTGGCCTTCTGATGATGATAGGCTCCCGTTGACGAGGTGGGCAGGTGGAAGGTAAGTCTCCGCCTCCGAGCACCAGCCAGACCTGTGACTGAGAACTGCAATCAGACCGACAACTCCATACTATCATAATCACTGTATACTATAATATCTATATGTATCAATATAATCACCGTATAACATAATATATATATATATATAAATACCCCTTGTATAATATACAATATATAGAAATACAGTCACAGTATCATATATAATACATATAAATATACAATCCTCGAGTATGTAACAACATAGTAAAAACGTATAAATACCAGGTAATTGTCAGGAACATATTTGGTAATTACCTGGCAACCAGTGTGTCATTTACCATGGTAAGTTCCATATAATTACCTGGAGATTATACAGTAAATAGTTATACATACTGGGTAATACTTGGTAATTACATAGTAATTACTGAGTAATGTATCTGGAAGTTACCATGTAATTACCAGGTAATTAATGGGTAAATACTTATAACTACTACCTGGTTGTTACCAGTTAATACCAGGTACTTACCTATTATTACCAGGTAATTACCTGGTAGTTACCTGGTAATTACCGTACCGTAAAATGAAGCGTTACCTCTTTCACTTGGTGGTACAAGCACCAAATTTGGCACACATGATGTCCAGGATGTACTTTCTATGAAAAGCATGTTATCCAGCTGAAAATCCAAGATGGCTGCCAGTTTTCAAGATGGCCGCCTCGTCAAATGCAAAAAAACAAAACAACAAAAAGGTTTTCGAAGTAAAATTTAAATGTGTTAATGATCCAAACATCAACATGAATGTATTCTGACTGTAAGAACTCAATGGTGTTGGAATTGAATTCCAATATGGCCGCCAGTTTGCAAGATGCAGCTATTACGTGACTCGAAATGAGCGTTTTCGGAAGCTGTCTGATCATAGATATTGTTGAAGGGCAACATTATTCATTGATCATGCATTGAAATGCTGTGGTCAAGCTCTATTGGTTTGTATTTTTTTTATTATATAAGAGTGATGTCAAAGGACAACCAGGAACACACTGGTGACATCACTGCTGTTAGACTCAGCATGGGGTTCAGTGTTGGCTTGTAGCGTACTAGCTGTAGTTGTGGTTTACCAACTGTTGTAGTGGTGTACTCACTGTAGTTTGTTGTAGTATACTTTAGTGTCCTAATGGTAATTAGCCCCTGTATATATCTCCACTAGAAGTTTAGTTAGTTGTAGTATTGTAGTTAGATAGCCGCACCTGAATTGACAAGATGTGCTAGCGTGGTAGAGCTGAGACAAGGGTAACGGAACTTCAGTTACCTGGATGGTGTACAGATCGCACAGGACTTAAATGGCACTGGATGAACGGTCGGGCTAGGTGTAGTGCACCAGATGCTTGAACCTAGATCAAGGTTCAAGGTTGGACTTTATTGTTACATCTTGTGTACAGGACAGGTACATAAGAGTAAAACTTATTTTAGTTTGGCTTCCTTACAGACAATGCAGCGGCATAGATGGCAAACAACAAAAAACACAGCAAGCACAGCAAACAAAGGGATAGAATAAAGAGTGTTAGAAAAATAGTAACATAAACATGTGCATGTTTTCCCTGTAGTAGCAAAGTTAGGTAAACTTTCGCCCTGGTTCTTATCAGTTCGTTCATGTATCTGATTGTTTGGGGAAAGAAGCTTATTTGCAGTCTATTTCCAGTGGCTTTGAGACTGAAAACGTTTTCCATGTGGCAGCATCCGCAAGCATCTCTGCGGTTGGGATGGCTTGGGTCCCTCATAAGTCCACGAGCTTTGCTGACACAACGATCGTCATACAGGGCTTCGATGGGGGGAGATCACATCCGCTGCACTCTTCGAATTTTTGCATGTCCTTCACCAGGATCATTCTGAATTTCATTTGCTCTCTTAGTGGAAAACTGGAGTTTCCGTTGCTAAACATTTGGCCGACAATTTTGGTACTTTTTGGTACTAACTAACTTTGTACTGTTTTGCTTCAATGTATCTTCACTGCCACCTCCATCATCCAATCTGGATGAGTCTAACATGATGGGCACGACCGTTATCCACTGTATCGGATAGGCAAAATCAACCGTTCTCAGCACCTTGGAATACAGCCAATATGGCCATACTGGCATACTCACCCTTGGCTGAACGTGTCATTTCCAACTCTATTGTCGGCGCATGGAAACTAGGGGCTACTAATATATACTATTCTCTGCCTATCGGGACGTAACTCGGACGGCACTGAGTCGGGTCTGGTGGCCGTCGCAGCGCTCGGCACGTTGCTTCACGTGGCTCAAGGCCACCAGACACGGCGCGCCTCCGTCATTGACATCAGTGACACAAAAATACCATTATCACCCGTCACAATAGGTGATAATGACAACACAGTGAGTATGCCAGTATGGCCATATTGGCCGTATTCAAAGGTGCTGATAACGGATGATTTCGCCTATCTAATACAGAGATAACGGTCGAATGGGGTGGAAATACGGGGAGACTTCAACTCCTCTTTCGTATCTGTTTGACACACTTCCTCCAATCCGTTTTAGTAGCGGAACATCTTGTGTTATACGGTTAAAGGCCAAGGGCTATATCCTTTTACCACCCAACCGTACAAAACATCAAAGCACATTGAAATATGGGATGCATCTAGGTTCAAGCATCTGGTGCCCTACACCTAGCCCGACCATTCATCCAGTGCAAGTCCTGTGCGATCTGTACACCATCCAGGTAACTGAATCCCTGTTACCCTTGTCTCTGTCATATGATTGCTTGAACCCAGATACAGACAGGAGACAGACAAGTTGGAGTCTTTTAGAATATAGATTTATTATACTTCTGACATGAGGAGCAGAGCTGAGTGAGCAGAGGCAGGTGAGGCAGGCAAGCGTCCAGTTCCAGGGTGGTTCAAGGTTACTGTGAAGACAGGAGAATAGATGTAAGTATAACAGAATAGCACACTGAGATAGAATGATGCTGCTAGCCCAGGTAGAACAGGACTGACTAGGTCCAACAGAGACGGATGATCTGGCAGGGCATGAAGGGTTGAACCTGGCTTTATAGTTGTGCTGATTGGTTGCCTCCGCCTCCTCTCCTGCACCTCTGTCTGCACTCCTATAATTAGAGGATAGGTTTAGAAAGAAGGGGAGGAAGACCGGGTAGGTGTGGCAGACGTGACAGTCTCAGCTCTCCCACGCTGACACATCCTGTCAATTCAGGTGCGGCTATCAACTACAATGCTACAACTAACTAAACTTCTAGTTGAGATATACACAGGGGCTTATTAGATAGCATTTAGGACACTAAAGTGTACTACAAACTACAGTGAGTTCACCACTACAACAGTTAGTAAACCACAACTACAGCTAGTACGCTACAAGCATACACTGAACCCCATGCTGAGTCTCACAGCAGTGATGTCACCAGTGTGTCCTGGTTGTGCTTTGACATCACTCTTATATACAAAATTACAAACCAATAGAGCTTGATCACAGCATTTCAATGAATGATGTTGCCCTTCAACAATATCGGTGATCAGACAGCTTCCGGAAACGTTAATTTTGTGTTGCGTAATAGCCGCCATCTTGAAAACTGACGGCCATATTGGAATTCAATAATTGACACCATTGAGTTATTCCAGTCAGAATACATTCTTTGATGTTTGGATCAATGTGTGGATCACACATTTCTGTTCATTAAAGTTATACGTATTTATTTGACGAGATGGCCATCTTGAAAACTGGCGGCCATCTTGGATTTTCAGCTGGATAACGTACTTTTCTTAGAAAATACATCCTGGACATCATTTGTGCCAAATCTGGTGCTTGTACCACCAAGTGAAGGATTATTATGGAATATGGACTTAATCTGCCCCACTTTATCGTTTAATTCCCATTGTATCATCATAATATTAAATAGTTTTTATGTTCTAAATGCAGAATTTGATTTATCATACTCAGAAACATATATTTCGATGTATAGGCCATCAAAATAGGATTTTATAGCTCAATATAGCTCAAACACGGTTTAAAACGACCTTGAATGGCGGCCATCTTGAAAAATCGCGTCCATTTTGTTTTTTTCAAGTGGACAACGTACTTTTCTGAGAGAGTAGGTTCCGAAGCACTTGTGTGCCAATTTTGGTGCTTGTACCATCAAGTGAACGATTCTTATGATATATTGACTTAATCTGCTCCACTGAAGGGAAATGTCAAAATAAAATAAAATAAACAATAGCAGATTACAGCACGGTAGCCTGGCTAATAAGCCAGACTCAAATCACACTGTCGGCAGGCAATTTTTTTTTGTCAACGGCTGATTCGGTCTGGCTTATTAGCCAGGCTAGCAGCACGGCACAAAGTGATGCTTGTGTATATTTTAATAGCCAATGCTAAATTTCCTGGTTTTAATGGGTTGCCATGCTATCAGAATAACATTCTTAGCATTATTTTGTGGACAAGCAGACAGTATGTCCAGCCATTGAAAGGAGAGTTCTGCCAATGAGGGGGAAGAAAACTGCCCGGCCGCGTGGTTCATGTAACTTGTTTATCACTCCAATGCATTCTGTAAACTTCCGGTTCAGGCCTTTGTCACTCTTTGCCAATAGAAGTCTATGTAGAAGAGGCTCCATTGGACTGGCCCCATCAATTGAATGGAGTTGTTGTAACTCTCTCATCTATACGACTCCGAGTATGTCTATCTTGTAACCAAGTATCCAACATATATTCTCATAGTATACCATCTATCGGTAATAGATGATAAGAAGTGATACATGGAATGAGGAGTGCTGAGGATGGCGTCTGAAGAGAGGTGAGTTTTCACTCACAGTGTAGTGGTTTGAATAGGAGGCAGGCAGCACTCAGACACCAGTGAAGATGGGAACACAAAAGGGTTAGAGATGTGAAAATGTAGGGAGCTTGAAGACCAGAAAGATGTACTTTTATTAAGTAGGGTCAGAGGTATATAATTATTGGTTCTTGGCAGAGCAAAACGTGTGTTGTAGACAGAGAAGTAGAGAAGCTCAGATGAAAAGGGTGCAAAATGGAACCACTGTTTATAGAGCTTTAGAACCACACATAAAAGGCTTGCCCATGAATGGGAAACACTGTACTTATGCAGTTTGATATAAGTGAACCACTTTCTGTACGGTTTGAGCTGTTGGATTTGTGGTATAATTCACTACATGTTGAGATTACATGTTCAGAAAACTGTGATTATGACATTAAACTATAGGCCCACTCAACCAAAGCATCTACAAGATACATTTAATTAAAAATGGCATCAAACCCCACTGAAATATACTGTTTTACTGATAAAGTTGTGTCCACGTTGGCAAGATTAATCATAATCCCCTTGATCCAAATAGAGTCAGATCATTATTAGGCACAAATCCATTTTGCGTCCTTGGATCAGATATACAAAGAAAAAGCACTCCAATCCTTTCATGAAAGGATTCAATCTGTAAAAATGAACATTCTCTCGTCCCAAGACTCCTGTTTTTGGTTTTTGTTTCAAGATCTCCTCGCAAAATATCCCAACACAATTCTCTGGGTGGGACGCAATTATATCGAGGTTACTTTGGCAAGGGAACAACAAAAACAACAAATGTATAACCAACCATGCAACTCCCAAAGGAAGGAAGGCAGTATGGAGAGCCCTGCGCGGGACTGTTCTCCTAGTCCCATTCCCACTGGATTTCCGACCGTTCCCACCTACTCCCACAGTAGTTTCATCATTCCTACCACCTGCGTTATATTGTTGACCACCCGCTTAGGCCCACAGCAAGGTTTAAGTACCATCTGGTCCTGAAGTATTTCCATTAGGACCCAAATATTAACAGAAAGAGAGAGGCCATTACAGACAGTATGTCTGTAATGTAATATAATCATTCCTTAATGATTATATCTGGTTTCAGTATTTATTTTCTCTATTATTAAGGTTATTTTTCCAGTCAGTTTGTATTGGGGGTGAGGAGGGGGGCGGGGCGGGGGTCCAGAGACATGGCCAAAGCATTTTGGGGGTCCCCAGCCAAAAACGAACCCCTGCATTACAGCACAGTGGACTGTAGGTTATTAATCCATTTTGGCCTGACCTCGAAATTTAAAAAAAATCTTCTAAATCCTCCAGTTTTCTGAAATAAATATTTTCACGATTTTTCAAAAATAGCAGACCTACACGCTCGTAGTGGCGCGCTATGAGTTTGTAGATCTGCTATTTTTCAATAGCTAAAGTATAAGCTAATGCTTTTAGTTCTAAGATAAATGTGTGACGACGACGATGATGATGATGGTTATTAAATGACCCACTAGATGTTGATGACCCAGTTTCTGAACAATGTTTTAGGAGCCTGTTTGTCAGACTTAAACAGGGCTATTGTTTCCAGACTGTCTAATGGCTTCATGGCAAAATAAATCTAACTCCACAAAGTATGTTAAAAAAATAAATGGGGAATAAATGGGCGGGGGCATGGTGGCACAGTTGGTAGTGCTGTCGCCTCACAGCTAGAAGGTCCTGGGTTCGATTCCCGCTCGGGACGCTGTGGGTGCTGGCGGCGTGTTTCCTCCTCCGCGTCATCAGTGCCCATACCCGAGGCGGGGTTGGCGAAAGGGCCTTTCTGTGTGGAGTTTGCATGTTCTCCCCGTGTCCCCTAGGGTAGGTACCCTCACAAAAAACATGCAGTAATCCTGGTCTCTAAACTGCCTCCCCCTGGCCAGCCGGGGCGCCTGATGGAGGGGAAAGGAGCTGGTTGGAAATTGGAATAACGTGTTCCTTCCACGCGCTACGTCCAACCAGGGAAACTCCCCCCTGTCAGGTGTAAAGGAAGGAGCAACTTGGACACCCAGGCATGAAGGAAGCATGAGTTCGTGCAGATCTACAAGCTCATAGCGCGCCACCGAGTGGCGCGCTATGAGCTTGTAGGTCTGCTATTTTTGAAAAATCGAAGAACGACTGACATAGAAACATAGCTTTTTCAGAAAACTGTCAGGATGTAGACAAACGTTTGCTGTTTTGCACATTTATTCTAGGGAAAGTTGACTTTTATCCAAGCCACT
The DNA here is from genome assembly GCF_951216825.1 of Electrona antarctica. Lineage (NCBI taxonomy): Eukaryota > Metazoa > Chordata > Actinopteri > Myctophiformes > Myctophidae > Electrona > Electrona antarctica. Next base: position 5,548,112 of record NC_136810.1, on the reverse strand, counting down.
TCAACAAACATTTAGTGTACTGGGGATAAATCACTTTTACTACAAATTAAATTGGGTTTCTTATGTATAACAGTCTAACAGTCACAGCCGGGAGTGAACTAATTAATAGAGTCTTTGTTGTTTTGCTGTCGTTGTTGTTGTTGTTGTTGTTGTGATGGTGGTGTGTGTGTGTGTGTGTGTGTGCGCATATATATATATATATATATATATATATATATCTCCAGGGTCAGATGAGGTCAGTAATCTGATAAACAGTTCTACTTTCTGTCCAAATATATAAAATTAATATAATATAAATATAATATAATATTTTATAGCATATTTTATAAAATGTCAAAATGTAGATCTTGCCCCATCTCTCTCCCATCAGCGTCCCAACGTGCATCTTTGTTTACGTTCCTCCTTTCAGATTCCAAGGGAAGGGTTTGGACTTTTCTAATGCTATTTGGTCAAATCTTCTCAACTATATCCTCTAAATAAATGATTACAAAAAGAAAATAAATACAGTATGGTTTTTATTGAATGTTAAAAGGACACAATGCGCTACAGTAATAGAATTGTTTGATGCAATTATTTGCTTGGATAGAATATTGCAGTTGATACATGAAAGGTTAAGTATCAATAATTGAATGCTGATATTAACAGTTAGCGAAAAGCATTCGTATGAGAGTCACATTAGCCTAATTGCCTCATTTCAAAAATACTGTTTCTCAATTAAAAGCAAATGTCACAGCAGTTCTAGTTTATAATAATAACAACATTCTCCTCAGGTCAGGTATTGCAAAAATGTGCATGAACTTCTTAAGACCACACTTGTATTTTGTTATCCAGAGGAAGGCGGCGGTGGCTCAGGGGTAGAGTGTCTGGATGGTAACCGTAAGGGTGGCCAGTTCGAACCCGGGCTCCCCCAGAGTCACTGTCGAAGTGTCCTTGAGCAAGACACTGAACCCCTAATTGCTCCCGATGTGCTGGTTGGTACCTTGCATGGTTTCCGCTGCCATCTGTGTATGAATGGGTGAATGTAATGCACAATCTCTGTAAAGCGCCTTGGATAAAGGCGCTATATAAATGCACCATTTACCATTTAAAGAGAAAGGTGTGTCTGCAGTGTGCAGGTGTTTACGGAACGCCCCGTCAACGGGAATGCCTTTGTATGAGAACACTTATACGAGCAGGCTTTGTCCCCTCTATGTCAGGGATGGGGGAGCGAGCAGGCTTTGTCCCCTCTATGTCAGGGATGGGGGAGCGAGCAGGCTTTGTCCCCTCTATGTCAGGGATGGGGGAGCGAGCAGGCTTTGTCCCCTCTATGTCAGGGATGGGGAAGCGAGCAGGCTTTGTCCCCTCTATGTCAGGGATGGGGGAGCGAGCAGGCTTTGTCCCCTCTATGTCAGGGATGGGGGAGCGAGCAGGCTTTGTCCCCTCTGTCAGGGATGGGGGAGCGAGCAGGCTTTGTCCCCTCTATGTCAGGGATGGGGGAGCGAGCAGGCTTTGTCCCCTCTATGTCAGGGATGGGGGAGCGAGCAGGCTTTGTCCCCTCTATGTCAGGGATGGGGGAGCGAGCAGGCTTTGTCCCCTCTATGTCAGGGATGGGGGAGCGAGCAGGCTTTGTCCCCTCTATGTCAGGGATGGGGGAGCGAGCAGGCTTTGTCCCCTCTATGTCAGGGATGGGGGAGCGAGCAGGCTTTGTCCCCTCTATGTCAGGGATGGGGGAGCGAGCAGGCTTTGTCCCCTCTATGTCAGGGATGGGGGAGCGAGCAGGCTTTGTCCCCTCTATGTCAGGGATGGGGGAGAGAGCAGGCTTTGTCCCCTCTATGTCAGGGATGGGGGAGCGAGCAGGCTTTGTCCCCTCTATGTCAGGGATGGGGGAGCGAGCAGGCTTTGTCCCCTCTATGTCAGGGATGGGGGAGCGAGCAGGCTTTGTCCCCTCTACGTCAGGGATGGGGGAGCACACCTTTTGCTCCCCTCAATGTCCCTCTATGTCAGGGATTGGAGGAGAGCTTTTTTTTTGCTCCCCTCAACATGTCATGTATGTCAGGGATGAGGGGAGCACTTACATTTGTTCCACAAGTGCAAAATTCAAAACAGTCTGGCATGGCTTTCCAGCTCTGAGAGCAGGCTTATTGACACACAAGGCCATTTATATAATGGTGCGTTTATATACCTGTAGCGCCTTTATCCAAGGTGCTTTATTGTGCATTACACCCATTCACACAAACATGCATACACCGATGACGGTAGGAAACCATGCAAGGCACCAACCTGCTCATCGGGACCATGTTGCGGTTCAGCGTCTTGCGCTGCAAGGTCAAGGACACTTCAACACTAACTCTGGGGAATCACGGTTCCTAAGCAGTCGCTCTACCGCTGAGCCACTGCCGCCAGCCTAAGTGGCTGGTTGCACACTGCAGATGCACCCTGATGACTGACTGACTGACTGACTGACTGACTGACTGACTGGCTGACTGACTGACTGACTGACTGACTGACTGACTGACTGACTGACTGACTGTCTGTGTCACTATGCAGCCACTACTCTGTGGAATGCACTTCCTCCAGCCCTGAAATCCCTAAATTCTATTACAAGATTTAGGAAAGACCTGAAATCATGGCTCCATCTACACACTAACTGGTCGTAGTTAGCTTCCGACCCTGGATAGCCCATATATCCCATGCTCTGGACTGTTCTCTCAGGGTACCTCTTGTCCTATGTATATAGCTCCCAGCCTTATATATAAGGATTATTTGTTATATGTTTCGTGGTTGTTTTGTTTGTACAGTATGTTTGTGTATAGTTTCATGTTACAAAGTGGACCACAATGGAAACAAGCGAAGGCTTTTAAGTCCATTTGGTGTTTTTTAAAATGATGTCATTTTCTGTAATTTTCTTAAACTGCCAATAAAGTATTCTATCTATCTATCTATGTGTCATTGCAGAGGACCTACATCACCAGGGACATCGTCGCCACGGACGGGGGCAACCGCAGCACGTCTGTGGAGCTGGCGGTCACCATCACCAACATCAAGAACCAGCCGCCTCAGTGGGAGAGAGAGCGCTACCATGTGGTCATTGCTGAGAACACCGCCAGAGACACAGCCATAGTGGTACGATATGGGCAGGTGCCAGTGGTGTTTGAAGTACCCCTTTTGGTGTTAACATTATGTTATGCTTTAGCTATTGAAAAATAGCAGATCTTCAAGCTCATAGCGCGCCACCGAGTGGCGCGCTATGAGCTTGTAGGTCTGCTATTTTTGAAAAATCGAAGAACGACTGACATAGAAACATAGCTTTTTCAGAAAACTGTCAGGATGTCGAAGACATTTTTAGAATCTGATCTCGGGTCAAAATGGGTTAAAAGTATCAATACTACAGTAGTTCTCAAACTGTGGGTTGGGACCTGCAGGAGGGGGGTCACCAAATGACTTTGGAGGGGGTCCCACTCCCCAGTTGATTTGCTTATATGTGCAACATTGTTTTCCGTGAGGCGGTGTGAGCTTCTAGCCATTTTCACAATATTTATCTGTGGAACTGGAACCGAGTCAAACTAAATGTTATGCTTCAAATCTACAATTCCAAGTGGTTGTCAGTTGAAATGAATGGAATATGTTGAGGGGTTGTGGCCTGAAACGATTGAGAACCACTGCGCACATAGAGACTAAAAATATTTCTGGCACTTGATGTATCTGGAAATCACAATTAACACTAAGATAGCTTAAACAACTGTTTAGTGTAGTGTGACATTACATTGTCTTCCAGCAGGGCAAACAAGTCAGGACACAGTGGCTAGGAATCTCAGAATAGCCAGTGGCTTGATGACCACTAACAAATGGTTGGGTGTCGCTTGGTAGGCTTGCATGTTAGAACACCTACTGTGCCTCCTAGCACTGGGCTTCCTGGTGACCATATATGGGGACAATTTGGGACGAAGGGGGTTTGGGTAACCTGAGACCACCTTTGTCTCTGCTTTCAGTTGTATAAAGGTCTACTGTAAATGCCTATCTGTACGTGTGTTAGTCTGGAAGCCGAGAGGCTGAAGGATCCGTGGGGCTCTGTCCCCATGGCTGATGCTGTATTGAACTCTGCAAATAAAATGGAACTCAGCAACCTTCATCTGCCTGTCTCTGCTGTTGACTTCATGCTCCGTATTTTTGCCTGAGTATTTTCTAGTCTAAGTATTCAAGGTCTGTGTATGGGCCTTTGATGTTAGTTTATATTCTTCAAAGTGGTGCGATTACCCGGTCGCGATGATGCATTTTTTGCGTCAGGCGAGAGAACCAGTGGACAATTGACAATTCAGTCTAATAGATGTTTCGGTCGGCAATTTTTTGGACGGAGGAGATCGGCGACGGCGATGCACGGCGCGCTGCGGTCGAGCCGGCGGCGTTCGACGCAATGGCGATCACCACCACGACGGAGGCGGCCTGCACCGAGGAGCGGCGATGGGCAACGGCGTGATGCTCTCGGCGATCGTGACCAGAGGCGGTGCTCGGCGGCTGGACGGCGGGGAGAGGGGTGCTACGGAGCACAGCGTGCCCCGGCCCGAGGGCGTTCGTCGGCGGTCAGCGGTCCAAGGGAGGCGATGGCCACTTCATTGACTCTTCACGGCGCGTCTCGACTCGACAGGCGCCGGCGGCGAGGCGTCGTGGCTTCGTTCCATTCAGCGGCGAATCGCGAGTTTCTGCCTCGCAGAGGCCTACATTCTCCTGTGATGACACTGATTCACTTTCTCGTTTTTTTAGTCATGTTGTATTATCATGACTGAAAGGGAGGAGGTGATGAAAGTGAATTCGGATCAGAATGAAAGTTTCCGGACGGGACAAAAGGCAACTCGACAAGAGAGCGGCCTACGCCATGCGGTGCATAAGTGTACTGCATCACAAACCTCGTTTGGCCCGTGTGCGCTGACTGATGGACACTGACGAAGGTGAGACAAAAGGAGAAGAAACGTTACAGAAGATTCTATTATATCAGATGGATATCGTTCCATTTGATTCCAAATGTATGTTTACGTTTGTCTAGTTCAACATATAATGGGCATGTGTGTTGATTTTATGTGTCAGGTATTTAATTAGAGAAGTTGGCTTAATGGGGATGATATGCCTAAGGGAGATTTGGAGCTGAATATAAGTATTTACCGGAGTAAAATTAGTTAGATGTCTCTTTGTCAGGCGAAAGACAGCGCTCCTGTCGTACGCATAAGTATTAATCATCCTAATTGTGCATAACGTTCTTATTTTTGTTCGAATAAATTTGTGAATGGGGAAAGTCAACGAAGGTATTTCTGCTATGACATGTGGGGAAAACTCTAAAGTTATATAAATTACTCTAGGATTTTAACGTAAGTGAATAATAGTAGCATGCACGGGATCTGGAAAAACTTAGTTAGGGTTTATGGTCGCCGGTGGTAACAGTGCTGTTATTTGTACGAGCCTTGGGGAATCTAGAGTGTTGAAATAATTATAGATGATTTCTGCATGTCCTAAAAAGATGAGTTAACTAAACAAAAATGAATCATTTTATGAATGACTATGGTAAAATTTATCCTTAACATTAACTGATGCTAAGAGCATCAGATGTAAAGTTTGAAGAACTGTAACACACTTTGTATTCAATAATTGGGTGCTTTGGAGTGAAGCAAAAGGGGTTGGATTCAGCGACGGTGTGTGTTTAAATGTCAGATATATGTTTACGGGTTATCATTTATGTCAATGATCATGTTTTGAGTTATGTAAAGGTTTAAAGTGAAGTTAATTACAGTACAGAGAAGTTAGGGTGTAAGAGAGAACACAGAAGGGAGTTCTATAAGCACACCGATGATAATACTGTAATGGAATGAGAACACTGGTAACGAGTTATGTGATTTGAATGCCTAGAAGTCTGCAAACCATTTTTGAATTCTACTGTAATTGTTGATCTCTTTGTGTCATATTTTTAATGTTCCAGTCAGTGCCAAAGGGAGGACGAGGGTCAATTGTGTTTCCATATTCGTTTTTATGAGGCATGGTTGCCTCAAAGGGAGGTCTGATGTATCTGGAAATCACAATTAACACTAAGATAGCTTAAACAACTGTTTAGTGTAGTGTGACATTACATTGTCTTCCAGCAGGGCAAACAAGTCAGGACACAGTGGCTAGGAATCTCAGAATAGCCAGTGGCTTGATGACCACTAACAAATGGTTGGGTGTCGCTTGGTAGGCTTGCATGTTAGAACACCTACTGTGCCTCCTAGCACTGGGCTTCCTGGTGACCATATATGGGGACAATTTGGGACGAAGGGGGTTTGGGTAACCTGAGACCACCTTTGTCTCTGCTTTCAGTTGTATAAAGGTCTACTGTAAATGCCTATCTGTACGTGTGTTAGTCTGGAAGCCGAGAGGCTGAAGGATCCGTGGGGCTCTGTCCCCATGGCTGATGCTGTATTGAACTCTGCAAATAAAATGGAACTCAGCAACCTTCATCTGCCTGTCTCTGCTGTTGACTTCATGCTCCGTATTTTTGCCTGAGTATTTTCTAGTCTAAGTATTCAAGGTCTGTGTATGGGCCTTTGTTTATAGAACAGATTCTTCACACTAAAATATGCTTTGAAAGTACCAAAGGTAACTCATTGTGGAGAATGTCTCACATTTCTGTCAAATTATTCAAACGTTTACCTTCCTCCACGCCTTTGTAGTGCATGCTGTGCCTGCTATATAATGCCAGTAATTTGTCTGCCCAGAGGCACATTGAGCAGTCAAATTACACTCACTGCATGTTGTCTTTGTGCTAAAACTACACATTTGAAAGTCGTGACAATGACATTCTATCTTAACATTCAAAATGTTTCCGTCAGAAAAATACAGCATGGAAGGTAAATAGTTTTGTTTTCTGTATATTATGGCCATTTCAGACCATCTAGTTTTCATCAACAACAATTTAAGTATTTTTTCAGTTGTATTTATAAAAGTGCATACATCATACATCATACATGTACAGTGACAACTGAAAATACTTGAAGATATACTTTTTTTTAAATGTCCTTACACCTTAACCCATTTTGACCTGAGATCAGATTCTAAAAATGTCTTCTACATCCTGACAGTTTTCTAAAAAAGCTATGTTTCTATGTCAGTGGTTCTTTGATTTTTCTAAAATAGCAGACCTACAAGCTCGTAGCGCGCCACTCGGTGGCGTGCTATAGCTAAAGCATAACATGATGCTAACACCAAAAGGGGTTCCCGCCCAAAATGGGTTAAATCAAGAAACTGAGAGAAAGGTTACCTGTCAGTCATCTGTCAGATAACCCTCAGGAAACCAAATGTGCATAAATACATAATACTATAATATTGTATGCAGTTTATGTCCATCACAAGTAACATTTTTAGTAACATTTTTAAGACAATAGACATGATCAGCAAAGATATTATTGCACAATAAGTAAGTGTCATGTGACAAAGGATAGATAATGATGACATAAATTATGTATGTATTTATGTATTTAGATAACTCCATACATTAAATGTTTCTCATACTGTAGATCAAATCTGACCTTACCCCCTTAGGGGACAAGACCGGGACATTAACTTATATTGTTTTCCATATTAAGGCTTGAGATCTGTCGCTCTCTGTAGTCGGTATGGGGTTAAACTAGAGGGAAGCAGATGGCTCTCATGTACAGTATGGTAGATTTGTTGGCAAGGACCTAGCAGGCTAGCAGCATGGGCTATTTAGATGAAGATAATGAGCTCCCAGTTGACACGCTCTGATTTTCAGTTCAGTTGTACTTAACGCTCTGGCACAGCTTCAGTCAAGAGGGTCAACTCTGCTTAGCCTTAATTCTGATCTTTTTCTGAGAGACTAAATGAAAACTATTTGACTCAATACATCTCCTATAGCGCTGGTTCTCAACATGGCGTCTGGTGACCCCCCATGTGGTCCTTCAAGGGGCTTCCAGGGGGTCCCCGCCCGGCTAAATGATTGATAATTAGGAAGAATATACTGTAGCACTCAAATGCACCCTTACAGGTCTGTAATGAGTTTCATCTAAGGCAGTGTTGTTTTGAATGAAACTTAATTTAGTCTTAGTCACATTTAGTCACCTAGTCTAGTTTCAGTCGACATTTTTGATTTAGTCGACTAAAATGAATTTTGGCACGCCTAAATGCCGTCGTAATGGCTGATTTTACACTTGCTGAAAATAGCAGATCTGCAAGCTCAAAACGTGTCGCAGCGTTGTGAGCTTGTAGATCGGCTTTTTTTTCAGCATGCAACCAAGTGTAAAATGACTTATAGTGGATATCTTGTCCACTAGTCCCTTCCTAACATTTTAGTTTATTTGTTGACGAAATTGTCAGTATATTTAGTCATCATAGCTTAGTTTTCATTTAGTTTCCATTTAGTTTTCGTCAGTGAAACACCGTAGTTGACGAACATTTTTCGTCATAATTTTAGTCAACGAAATCAACACTGCTAGATGCTGTAAATGTTTTAATTTCATTTATTTTATATTACATAGTTCTCTCTTATGTAATCATTTACATAGTCGTTCTGTCAGGACAGCTCATGAATGGATAGAATATATTTTTATTGAATATAAAATGAGCAATGTATTTATTATGGTTTGGCGATGAATTGGATCTGCTTTTTATGTACTCCGATAAAGCGCATCAGTCCCGACCCGAATCCCCCGTACATAAACAGCAGATCCAAAACGACAGGTGGTAGCTGGGGTGGTGCAGGCGGAGGGTAGCTGGGGTGGTGCAGGCGGAGGGTAGCTGGGGTGGTGCAGGCGGAGGGTAGCTGGGGTGGTGCAGGCGGAGGGTAGCTGGGGTGGTGCAGGCGGAGGGTAGCTGGGGTGGTGCAGGCGGAGGGTGCAGGCGGGTGGTGCAGGCGGGGGGTAGCTGGGGTGGTGCAGGCGGAGGGTAGCTGGGGTGGTGCAGGCGGAGGGTAGCTGGGGTGGTGCAGGAGGAGGGTAGCATGGGGTGGTGCAGGAGGGTGGTAGCTGGGGTGGTGCAGGCGGAGGGTAGCTGGGGTGGTGCAGGCGGAGGGTAGCTGGGGTGGTGCAGGCGGAGGGTAGCTGGGGTGGTGCAGGCGGAGGGTAGCTGGGGTGGTGCAGGCGGAGGGTAGCTGGGGTGGTGCAGGCGGAGGGTAGCTGGGGTGGTGCAGGCGGAGGGTAGCTGGGGTGGTGCAGGTGGAGGGTGCAGGCGGGTGGTGCAGGCGGGTGGTGCAGGCGGGGGGTAGCTGGGGTGGTGCAGGCGGAGGGTGCAGGCGGGTGGTGCAGGCGGGGGGTAGCTGGGGTGGTGCAGGCGGAGGGTAGCTGGGGTGGTGCAGGCGGAGGGTAGCTGGGGTGGTGCAGGCGGAGGGTGCAGGCGGGTGGTGCAGGCGGAGGGTAGCTGGGGTGGTGCAGGCGGAGGGTAGCTGGGGTGGTGCAGGCGGAGGGTAGCTGGGGTGGTGCAGGGGGAGGGTGCAGGCGGGTGGTGCAGGCGGAGGGTAGCTGGGGTGGTGCAGGCGGAGGGTGCAGGCGGGTGGTGCAGGCGGAGGGTAGCTGGGGTGGTGCAGGCGGAGGGTAGCTGGGGTGGTGCAGGCGGAGGGTAGCTGGGGTGGTGCAGGCGGAGGGTAGCTGGGGTGGTGCAGGCGGAGGGTAGCTGGGGTGGTGCAGGCGGGTGCAGCACAGCAGTGTTTGCAAGACAGCAGTGGTGAGAGCAGTAGCAGCAGCAGCAAAGCAAGTGGGGAGCGATTAGTGCAAACTTCCAGATTTGCACTGATCAAAAAGATTACTATAACACGGAGGACAAAATTGCAGATCCCAATTTAATTGGCCGATTGGGATCCCTGCAGTGTATATCAAATGCACGTCCTTCAAATTAACCCATTTTGGGCGGGAACCCCTTTTGGTGTTTCAAGCATTCTGTTATACTTTAGCTATTGAAAAATAGCAGATCTACAAGCTCATAGCACGCCACCGAGTGGCGCGCTATGAACTTGTAGGTCTGCTATTTTTTTTTAAATCGTAAAAATGCGGCACAAATCTTTGAATATGTATATATTCTTTCAGAGCGAATGTTTTTTTTATTTTGACGTCAGGCCTAAATGGGTTAAAAAGGTTTATAATCACTCTGGGCTCGGCTTTCACCCCTTAACTATAGCCTTGGATCAAGACCATCATGCTTGTATTTTATGGAGTCTGATGTTTGCTTTTGTATCTCAGTCAGCCCCTTCACCATAAGAAAACAAGTAAGACGCGCGAACGCGGGAAGCGAACGCAGCTCGTATATTGCAATAACAACAATTAGAATAAATTACGTGCTTTAAGGGGGGTTTTTTTTAAGATTTTTTTTAAGTTAAGTTTTTTTTAAGTTTTTTCTTTTTAATTTTTTTTTAAGTTAAGTTTTTTTTAAAGTTTTTTCTTTTTAAGTTTTTTTTTAAGTTACGTTTTTTTTGTAAGTTTTTTCTTTTTAAGATTTTTTTTTTGAAGATTTTTTTTAAAGTTACGTTTTTTTAAGTTAAGTTTTTTTTAATTAAGTTGTTTGTGTTTGTGTGTGTGTGTGTGTGTGTGTGTGTGTGTGTGTGTGTGTGTGTGTGTGTGTGTGTGTGTGTGTGTGTGTGTGTGTGTGTGTGTGTGTGTGTGTGTGTGTGTGTGTGTGTGTGCGTGTGTGCGTGCATGTGTTTTTGTGTGTGATACAGCTCTGGTGGTGGGCGGGTGGTGTTACAGCGTGACACACAGACACACAGACAAACAGACAGACAGACATGATCTGCTGGGTCTCATAGTAAATGCTCACTGCGTTCGCAATCACTGCGTTCGCAACAATAACCCAGCGACGTTGACTCCTTTCAGACAATCAAAGCCACCTCTCAGCTCGGGGACCCGCGGGTCACCTACAACCTGGAGGACGGCATGGTCCCAGAGACCAACATGCCAGTGCGCTTCTACCTGTCCCCCAACCGGGACGACGGCTCTGCTTCCATCCTGGTGTCCGAGCCACTGGACTACGAGACGACTCCATTTTTCTCGCTGCGGGTGCGGGCTCAGAATGTGGCAGCGGTGCCTCTGGCCGCGTTCACCACCGTTTATGTCAATGTTACAGGTACGCCGTCGCTAATTGTCTGTGTACCCTACTCGTTAGGCAGGCAGACATGAGAACGATGCCAAGTTGACACTGACTGAACTGTTCCAGGGTTTCAGTGTAATTCTGTAATATTATGTTCAGCTGAAAAAAGGGAATGCTTAGGTTTTATGTCCTACTTGGGATTCGAACCTCGGTATCCCTGGTTTGGGAGACCATTCACCAGGGAATCCCCCGTTCACCAGGGAAGATATTGTGCTTGTGAGATTCAGGCAGTACTACCTGTGAACACTAGGATCTACATCAATAATGTCTACATCTACAGTAGGATCTACATCAATATGTCTACATCTACAGTATATGTGACCGAGATACAAGGGGGCCATGGTCATTTTTCGTTTTTTTACATATGAAACTGCATAATGTAACCTTTCATATGATGTATTGCTCATTGAAATTGGGGGGGAAATGAAGAAGATATGACCATCTGAAACTTGTTGAACCAGAAATCCCAAACTTGAGAATTTCCCCTTCAAAGATTTTAGCACCTCTGAGCCCAGGAATGGGTGTGACAATAGATACTTGTCTCCACCCCTAATGGCTTGCATAAACATGATGTCACTCTAAGTGGAAGAAGATGGAGACGGAGACCACCTTCTACCACCACTGCAGATGTACTAGTTTATATTGTATAACATACTCTCTACCATAGATTGGTTTAAATTATTTGAGTAGTGCTCTGGTGGTAAAGACCCTGCACACCACTGAGTAGTGCTCTGGTGGCGCAGTGGTGAAGACCCTGCACACCACTGAGTAGTGCTCTGGTGGCTCAGTGGTAAAGACCCTGCACACCACTGAGTAGTGCTCTGGTGGCTCAGTGGTAAAGACCCTGCACACCACTGAGTAGTGCTCTGGTGGCTCAGTGGTAAAGACCCATAACACCACTGAGTAGTGCTCTGGTGGCTCAGTGGTAAAGACCCTGCACACCACTGAGTAGTGCTCTGGTGGCTCAGTGGTAAAGACCCTGCACACCACTGAGTAGTGGTCTGGTGGTGCAGTGGTAAAGACCCTGCACACCACTGAGTAGTGCTCTGGTGGCTCAGTGGTAAAGACCCTGTACACCACTGAGTAGTGCTCTGGTGGCTCAGTGGTAAAGACCCTGCACACCACTGAGTAGTGCTCTGGTGGCTCAGTGGTAAAGACCCTGCACACCACTGCGTAGTGCTCTGGTGGCTCAGTGGTAAAGACCCTGCACACCACTGAGTAGTGCTCTGGTGGCTCAGTGGTAAAGACCCTGCACACCACTGAGTAGTGCTCTGGTGGCTCAGTGGTAAAGACCCTGCACACCACTGAGTAGTGCTCTGGTGGCTCAGTGGTAAAGACCCTGCACACCACTGAGTAGTGCTCTGGTGGCTCAGTGGTAAAGACCCTGCACACCACTGATTAGTGCTCTGGTGGCTCAGTGGTAAAGACCCTGCACACCACTGAGTAGTGCTCTGGTGGCTCAGTGGTAAAGACCCTGCACACCACTGAGTAGTGCTCTGGTGGCTCAGTGGTAAAGACCCTGCACACCACTGAGTAGTGCTCTGGTGGCTCAGTGGTAAAGACCCTGCACACCACTGAGTAGTGCTCTGGTGGCTCAGTGGTAAAGACCCTGCACACCACTGAGTAGTGCTCTGGTGGCTCAGTGGTAAAGACCCTGCACACCACTGAGTAGTGCTCTGGTGGCTCAGTGGTAAAGACCCTGCACACCACTGAAGTAATTTAACTAACCAGAGAGAAGAGTACTTTTCCTCTCCCTATAGAGCCCATAAACAAACGTACTAGACTTGACTTAAATACTTAGGCAAAAATACTCGTCGACAGCAGACAGACAAATTAAGGTTTCGGAGTCCAGATTACAAAACACAGATCAGCACCATGGCCTGAGCCATGTACCATCCTTCAGCCTCACAGCTTCCGGAGACTGAAGCCCAACACACACCGTCTGTGAACGCCGCGCATCAAAACAGCCGCCTCCGTTATTTTCAATGAACCTATCTCACACCGGCGGCGTCAGACGCGTGCTGGCGCGCGTTCACGCCTCGCGTTCACGCCTCGCCTGGCGCTCCGATACGCCGCTGTTCTATTTTCCAGGCGTTGCCGCGCGGCCTCCATCCGGGAATCCGTGGGCGTGGCTGGCCGGTAGCGCGTCGCGTCCTGTGGGTGTTGCTGTGCGGCAATACTCTGCCACGTCGCTGCGCACCTGCTTCACAGACAGTGTGTGTTGGGCTTTACTCACAGACAGACAGTTCTGACAGTTTATAAAGAAGCCCAATACACACGTCACCAACACAATTGTGTTCGGGGGAGGGAAGCCAGGCTGCGGTGGCACCTGGTTGTCAGCAGGGAGTAGGACGAAGGCTCTACGTCCTCATTGTGGGGGGGGGGGGGGCTCCTCACTGGCAGCTGAGTCAGTACAAGATCAGTGACAACACATAAATGTGTATGGGGAGGAATACATTGGCATAAACGACTAAATTGGGGAGAAAAAGGGGTAAAACAAATGGGGTAAAAATGATTGAGTTGCCGCTTAAAAGTTTGTTTTTGTGGTGGTATATTTCTTTCTCTTGTCCCTATTAAGACGTCAATGACAATGTGCCGTTTTTCACATCATCCATCTACGAGGCTTCAGTGACCGAGGGAGCTCAGATCGGGACCGTCGTTCTCCACGTTTCTGCTCACGATAAGGACCTGGGTCTTAACGGACAGGTTTGTACTGGTGTGTGTTTGTTTGTCTGTGTCCCAAGAAAGGGACACAGACAGTGAAAGTGTAAACTGCAGTAACCTTTCATCATCTTAACCACTTCAAGCTTCATTCGGCACCAAATGAGGCTAAAATTAAAACCAAGTACAGTAGAAGCAGCTTCTTATCAATAATAAACGGGCGTGTCCAAGATTATAATAAGTGCCACCTGTCACTCAAATCTCAGCTGGTGTGCCTGTTAGGGCCATAGAGTATATATATAATAGAGACTGAACTGGCGCGAAGCTCCGCCCCCCCAGCTATTCATGTCAGTGGAAGTTGCTCAGTGGCATTTTGAAGCACCCGGAAGACTGCCGGAAGTCCCTCCCCGGACCTCAACTTTGAGGTCCTGAGTGACGTAGGGCAACCGAGCGCTCAACGTTAAAGCCCAGCTGCACGGGGTTTCCCGGTCATGAATCCACGGGTCCGCCTGTAGTCCCTCCTCCTACCACTAGGACCCAGAGCTTCAACGTTGGAAAGTCTGCCTGCCCCCTTGGTTAGGGCGGCGACACAACCGGCCGTTTGAACAGGAGTGCATTTTGACATCTAAAATGTAAAATAGCAGCTGTAGATATAAGAAATAAGTCTATATTTATTTATTACATGACCTATTTATGGATCAGAAGAAATTATGGAGATACAAGGTTTCTGCATTATTATTACCTGTAAAAACGCCAATCAGTGCCCAAAACAAGGATGCTACAGTAGGTTGCAAGTTGTTATGTTAGAACATCATTCCATGGATGCTATACTGCACTCTACGTGGAAGCTGTTGATTCACAGTTATCATAGACTGGATATGGCCGTTGTGGGAGCTGTGCCATGGCATCTGTGTGATGGTTTATTGATCTGGCACGGAGAAGAGCCAGAACTGAGGCAGGCAATCATAAAATGAAAGAAGGTATTTCATTTTCCCATCATGGCTTCTGCTAGATTACTGCTTTAATATACCCTTTTTCCAACCACTTAAGTCCTATTATGCTTAGTTGACCGGAGTCCCCCGGGACTCTATACTAGGGGCCCTTTCCCGTTCTCACACTACACTAAATATCTCCATGTACACCTGCTATTTTTCATGTTATACGGTATGCATAAATGTACATACGGTATCTTAGGTTTTTATGTGTTTTAATCCTTTGTCTTCTGCTCGCTGACTGTGAGCTCGTATATCTGCTATTTTTGAGAACCACTGTTCTTATTTTTTTTAATATATTTTTATCCCACAATTTTGTAACCCATTTTTCACCCCTGGGTCAATTATCTAATGCGATCCTGGGCTCTACACACCCTCCGCCAACCTAGTCCCCATATATGGGGGACATGGGGAGAGCAACGGACTTTAACTCGTGCTTCCTTCATGCCTGAGTGTCCAAGTTGCTCCTTTACACCTGACAGGGGGGAGTTTCCCTGGTTGGACGTAGCGCGTGGAAGGAACACGTTATTCCAACCAGTTCCTTTCCCCTCCATCAGGCGCCCCAGCTGGCCAGGGGGAGGCAGTTTAGAGACCAGGAGAACCACTGTTCTAAACCAATATTCTAAATAATGTTGCTAAATCTAAAGCTAAAATCTAAAAATGATACAGATGCTTTTTAAAGTTAGGATCATGTACTAATGTATCTAATGTGCTCCACAGATCACGTACTCGCTCCTGAGCGACAGCAGCGGGGACCACCAACTGTTCCGCGTAGACCCAGAGTTTGGGACCGTCCACACGGAGGCTGTGTTTGACCGCGAGGCCCGCAGCTCTTATTTGCTGGAGGTTCAGTCAGAGGACGGCCAGGAGTCGGCCCGTCCCGGCAAGAACAAACAGCCCAACTCAGGTTAGAACTGGATGTTTTTTTTGGGTGCTCGGGTGGTTCAGTGGTAAAGTACCTCCCCACCAATGGGTGCTCAGGTGGTTCAGTGGTAAAGTACCTCCCCACCAATGGGGTGGTTCAGTGGTAAAGTACCTCCCCACCAATGCGGAGTCTTAAGGCCTATTCATAGTCTGGATTTTCGGTGGTGAGGTGACCACCGAAATAATGACGTCATGTTGTAGTTCGGTGGTCACCTAACCACCGAAAATCCAGACTATGTATGAGCCTTAAAGTCTCATACTGTCTGGATCTTCGGTGGTTAGGTGACCACCGAACTACAACATGACGTCACGACCTGCGGTGAAGAGCAAACCACCACCACCGCTCCAGCCCTTCTCTCTGTTTTTACTCACGACCGCTCAACGTTATTTCAGCTCCGGTGGTCAGCTCACCACCGGAGCGGTGGTCACCTCACCACCGAAAATCCAGACTATGAATAGGTCTTAAGGGTTCGAATCCACCATGGTGCACCCAGTTTGGTTGATTGTCTACATCGAGGGTTCTCAACCCGTGGGTCGCAACCCCTCAGGGGGAGAGGTCGCCAAATTATTTTGGGGGTCCCCAAAATTTTGTTTTGTTTTTTTGCAACTGAATGGCTGTAAAATGGAAATGAAGAGTTTACATATAGTACCTCCCCACCAATGCGGAGTCTTAAGGCCTAAGACTCCGCATTTCATCTTTTCACGATTATATGTGAGCCATGATGGCGCTCCTGTGCGGGCGACGTCGCGTTGCTCTCCGAGTCAAGCATTTCTTCTTTCTTTGTTTGTTACTGTCCCTACTCTTTCGCTCTGTGCGGTGCATAAAGGCACAAGTTAAGTATGATAGGACAACGTTAGTGCAGTTAGGGGAGCTTAGTCACAAAGGAGATTTTAATCTCGCGGACCTGCACTGTTTTCCGGAGCTGTATGGTGACAGAGTAACACCCGGACACGGCACGGCATGGGACGTTCGGAAGCCGATACGGAAGCGTGGAAGGCGGGGAGGTATACAGCGGAGACTCCGACGCCTGGCTACCAGAGGAAGATTACCTCTCCCGGTCATACTTCTCGCCAATGTGCGATCACTGGCAAATAAGATGGATGACATCTCTGGGAGGCTGGCTACACAGAAGTGTATCCAGGAATGTTCTCTGCTGTGTTTCACTGAGACATGGCTTGGAGAGACGACACCCAGTGAGGCTGTAATGCTAACTGGCTACTCAGCCTTCAGAGCCGATCGCAGAGCAGCGGATTGTGGCAAAATGTGTGGGGGCGGATCAGTGATCTACGTCAAGGAGTCCTGGTGCACTGACTCGAAAGTGATATCCCAGTCCTGTTCTGAGGATGTGGAATATATCACTTTAAAGTGTAGGCCTTTTTTTTCTACCAAGAGAATTACAGTGCATCATTGTGAGTGTTGTATATGCCCCCCCCTCTGCAAATGAGGAGAGAGCTCTGAATGAGCTACATGACATGATTAGTGGACATGAAAACATGTACCCGGATTCTGCCCTTATAGTGCTGGGGGACTTTAATCATTGTAATTTAAAGAAGGCTATGCCCAAACTCCACAAGTTTGTGAATTTCCCTACGAGAGGGAAAAACATTTTGGATCAGTGCTATAGCAACATAAAGAAAGCATTCAATGCCATTCCCAAACCTCAGTTTGGAAAATCTGACCACCTAGCAATCCTGTTAAGGCCCACTTACATCTCCAAGCTGAAAGCTAACCCAGTCACAGTTAAGACCACTAGGATGTGGACTGACAGTGCAGTGGCAGAGCTACAGGGCTGCCTGGAGGCCACAGACATGAATGTTTTTAAAGAGGCTACGGACAATATTCATGACTACACAGAGACTGTCAGTGGTTATGTTGAATGGTGCACATCCATCTGCATCCCCACCCGTACTACTCGTGTCTTCCCTAACCAAAAGCCCTGGTTCAATGCAGATGTACGTCTGAAGATCAGGAACCGGTGTGCAGCTTTCAAGTCAGGGGACACCACAGAGTATAGGCGGGCTCGTTACGAGCTACAAAGGTCCATCAAGGCCGCAAAAAGACTATACTCAAAGAAACTTGAGAGCTGCTATCTGGATAACAACACACATAGTATGTGGCAGGGGATACAAGCTGTCACTAACTATAAGAGGAGCACGAGTGGGACGGAGATCCGTGACAACAACATGCCGGATAACTTAAACAGCTTCTATGCGAGATTTGATAGACAAAATGGAGACATCCCTTCAAAATCTCCCCACAACCCTGGGGAGACGGCACTTCAGGTGACACAAACACAGGTCCAGCGAGCATTTGGGCAGGTCAACCCAAGAAAAGCAGCAGGTCCTGATGGAGTATCACCAAGAGTCCTGAAGGCCTGTGCTGAGCAGCTGGCGGGGGTGTATACAGACATCTTTAACACCTCCCTCGCACAGGAAGCTGTCCCCCGGTCTTTCAAGTCTTCTGTCATAATACCAGTCCCAAAAAAAGCCAACACAGTGACAATGAATGATTTTAGACCAGTGGCACTGACCTCAGTGGCAATGAAGTGCATGGAAAAGCTGGTTCTACAGTACGTGAACTCTGCTATCCCTGAGGCACTGGACCCCCTACAGTTTGCCTACCGCAAAAATAGGTCTGTGGACGACGCAGTGGCACTGGCACTTCATTCCACACTGGAACACCTGGACAAAAGCAAGACATATGCACGTATGCTCTTTCTGGATTACAGCTCAGATTTCAACACAATACGGCCCATGAAGCTAACTGTGAAACTGGCAAACCTTGGTGTGTCTACACCCACCTGTAACTGGATATTGGACTTACTAATAGACAGGCCACAAGTGGTGAGGATGGGAAATAAGACCTCAGCCGAGCTCACAGTTAGCACTGGAACACCCCAGGGCTGCTGCCTAAGTCCTAGACTCTACTCCCTGTACACGCATGACTGCGTTTCCACCCAGAAGAGTAACACCATAATAAAGTATGCCGATGACACGACCATCCTGGGCCTTATTAAGGGAGGAAACGAGTCAGCGTACAGGGAACAGGTGAACAACATCATCAGCTACGGTGAGGACAATGACCTCGTCCTCAACGTGGACAAAACGAAGGAAGTAATTCTGGACTTTAGGAAGGGACCTCACACACTGGAACCCCTCACCATCAAGGGGACAGAGGTGGAGCAGGCAGACAGCTTCAAGTTCCTTGGCCTTCATGTGTCAAAACACCTGGGCTGGAAGGAAAACACTGTTGCTACAGTGAAAAAAGCACAGCAGCGGCTATACTTCATTAGGATGCTGAAGAAGGCTGGACTTGGTCCTCAACCTCTTACTCTGGCCTACAGAGGACTCGTTGAAAGCATCCTCACCAGCGGCATCACGGTGTGGTTTGGAAACACTACCCAAGCTGAGAGGAAATCGTTGCAACGAGTTGTCAAAAGTGCGGAGAGAATCATTGGATTAAATCTCCCTGCCATGGACACAATCTACACACAGCGCTGTAGGAGGAGAGCACAGAGCATCCTTAAGGATCCACACCATCCTGCTCACTTTCTGTTTGTGTGGAGGGACTCAGGACACAACCTGAGACACCACCGGCCAGAGAGCATCTCCACCCACACAACACGCTTCTCGAACAGTTTTTTCCCTGCTACTGTGCGACTAGTAGCCGAGGACATTAGGGACGGAATTCAATACAATAGATAGATGAAAGAGGAATTGAATTATGCACTGTTTTTAGGCAGATTATGATTCATGAAGCACTTTATTTGATTTGATAGGACTGAATATGCATTGTTTTTAGGTAGACTATGACACACTTATTTATTCTAGGATTGTATGTTCTATGTTTCTTTTCTTACCTGTCCCTCCCTTTTTAATGCTGACCCTGGGAGCTGTGCTCCAAGATTTCCTATGCACTTGTGCAAATGGCAAATAAAGTCTATTCTATTCTATTCTATTCTACACATAGTACATGCATACACCTTCCTTAATGATAATATCTGGTTTCAGTATTTATTTATGGTGTATTGTCTCTATTATTAAGGTTATTGTAGCAGTCAATTTATACTGGAGGTCGGGAGGGGGCGGGGCATGGGTCCATGACCGATGGAAGTCTTTATGTTCAAAACCATTACTGTTCAGGAAATGGATCCAAGCTCTTGTTAATTAACTGTTTATTGGTTAAATATTTATAAAACTCACAGACAGACTTAAAGGACCACTTCACCACTTTCCAACCTATCTTCATATAATAGGTCCTCACTAATAATCATGATAAAATGGCAAGATTTTTTTCTACTCAGTCTGTGTCTCATAGGAGGGCTGTGGGCAGTTTAGAAACCGTCCTCCAGTGACATCATCATTAGGCAGATTTCTTTTAAACAAGATTATTTTTACAAAAATGTTTAGATTTTCATTATCGTGAGAACGATGGCTTCCATTTTCGCATTGCAACTTTTCAGGACTAGAAAGCCTGCAGTTTCTATTAGATTGTATTCCCCATCGATGATGTCACTGGAGGACGGTTTCTGAACTGCCCACAGCCCTCCTATGAGACACAGACCGATTTTTTTTCATGATTATAGGTTGAAAAGTGGTGAAGTGGTCCTTTAACCACTTTGAATCTGGCGTCATTGTAATGACAATTACACATTCTTAAAAAGAAAATTGCGAAAATAAGTGAGGATTCAGTGAAGAGATGTTGGAGTGGAGGGCAAAAAGAATAGGCTCTAGTTAAGACCTCTGGGGGATTCCAGACGAGGTTTAAAGAATAGGCTCTAGTTAAGACCTCTGGGGGATTCCAGACGAGGTTTAAAGATCAGTCTTCCATTTTAATGATAATTCACATTATTATTCCAAGAGATATTTTAGTTGACTTTGAAGTGACCTGGATGCAATGTCTTCATTCATATCAAGTAGCATTGTTCTCTCCTCGATCCCCATGGGCAGCACAAAGACCGCTACATACAAGGATTTCTTGGTCTGTGCACTGTGTTTAAAACAGAAACCACATTACGTTGGTTTTACACCCAGGGATAGACTTAAATGGATTCATTCCACCACCATGACCAAACAGCACAGCTCTGCCACGGATTCTCACAACAAGCCCTTTATGTGTTTGCACCGTCATTGCGTTCAGCCATCGGGGTCCATGCTACTGCGTTTGCTTATCGCACGCTCATTGTGACATTTTGGTTGTTGGTCGTCTTATAAAAGCCTCTGGCCAGATCTGGGGTGACGTAATAGGATGTTTGTATTCAGGGGAGGTATTAGGGGTTACGGTAGCGTTTCAGAGCACCAAAGCCTCTTCTCCTGGGACGGCCGGGGCTGCTTAGCATTTGCAATGAGCCTTAGCTGCGTCTAGCTCGACGTATCTTCCTCTGCAGATGGGCTCATCTCTTCTGCAAACATTACCTGTCTCTGCGCTTTGCCCCAGGGACACGCCAATAAAGCAGGGAAATGGGGAAATATTTTGCACATCCAACCATTCTGCGTAACTACAGTGACTCCAAATTAGCTCTTTGAGCCAAATAACTTTTTCTAGCTAAAGAAACAGAGCGTAACGAGGGAATCCATAACACATGAAAACCAGTCAACTCATACATATTTAACCTTCTGAGTTGCTCTTTGTCTATTATATGTTCTTTATAGCAAAAAAAACAGCTCGTTAAAGAGGCATAGCTCCATTACTGCTGTTCTTTGCACCAAAACAATGGCCATGCTAAAACAATAAAATGGGTCTCCTGCTAAAACAATAAAAAGCGTGGCCAAAAAATGGAATAATTTATGTAATTTACAACACCTTTTGTGAATAATTGTGTTACTGAAAGCACAGCACACGGATGTGATCTACATACACACACACACACACACACACGTGCACACACACACACACACACACACACACAAACACACACTTGCAGGCGTGCGTGACTGTACTATGTGTGTGTGTGTGTGTGTGTGTGTATGTAGATCACATCTGTGTGCTGTGTGCTTTCATTCCTGCAGACACAGCATACGTGCGCGTCTTCGTCAGCGACGTCAACGACAACAAGCCAGTGTTCGCTCAGCGGCTGTATGAAGTGGCCGTGGATGAGAATGCAGATGTGGGCATGGCGTTCGTCACTGTCAGCGCTAACGACGAGGACGAAGGTATGAGCCTGACGCTAACGACGAGGACGAAGGTATGAGCCTGACCATGACGTATGGGAAGCCGTTTAGGCCATAAATGCATAGTCAACTCGCACATACATGTATACTTCTCTTGCACATACATATATATTGGTACTTCACTTGCACATACATGCATATCTCACATACACATACATGCATACTTCACTTGCACATACATACATTTAGGTACTTCACTTGCACATACATATATATTTCATTTACACATACATACATACTTCATTCGCACATATATAAATACTTCACTTGCACATACATACATACTTCATTCGCACATACATACATACTTCATTCACACATATATAAATACTTCATTCGCACATACATACATACTTCATTCACACATATATAAATACTTCACTTGTACATACATACATACTTCACTTGTACATACATACATACTTCATTCGCACATACATACATACTTCACTTGTACATACATACATACTTCATTCGCACATATATA
Organism: Electrona antarctica; assembly: GCF_951216825.1. Lineage (NCBI taxonomy): Eukaryota > Metazoa > Chordata > Actinopteri > Myctophiformes > Myctophidae > Electrona > Electrona antarctica. The sequence continues at coordinate 5,525,792 of NC_136810.1, read as the reverse complement.
AATACTTCACTTGTACATACATACATACTTCATTCACACATAAATACTTCACTTGCACATACATAGGACTGCATGTATACGTGTGCGTGCGTGCGTGCATGCGTGTGTGTGCGTGCGTGTGTGTCTGTGTGTGTGTGTGAGAGTATGAATGTATATGCACAACAGTATTTTTATAACAGGAAGGCAATTCCTTTAACAGGAAGCTCGCAAGATGGTCACATAATTCGTCAGGACACAATTTTTGCCATAACACCGCCCACGCTGCGACAAGAGTGTCTGTCTGGCTGACCTTTCATTTCTCAACCGTTTTGGACAGGGGTGCATTTGTTGGAATCGTGTCACCCCCCTGGGGGCGTTTTTGGGGGTCTCAAGGTTCGCGGACCCCTAGGGACCCCCAGGGACCCCCCAGGGACCCCCACATGGTAACTCTTTCATTTCTCAACCGTTTTGGATGGTGGTGGGTTCGTTGGAATCGTGTCGCCCCCCTGAGTGCGTTTTGGGGGTTTTGGAGGTTCGGGGACCCCTGGCGAACCCCAGGGACCCCCACATGGTAACTCTGTAATTTCTCAACTGTTTTCGACAGGGGTGGGTTCGTTGGAATCGTGTCGCCCCCCTGGGGGGGCGTTTTGGGGGGTCTCAAGGTTCGGGGACCCCTGGGGACCCCCAGGGACCCTCACAGGGTAACTGTCATTTCTCAACCGTTTTGGACGGGGGTGGGTTCGTTGGAATCGTGTCGCCCCCTGGGGGTGTCTTTGGGGTTCTCAAGGTTCTCAAGGTACCTATGTAGACTCACTTTTTGACGCTGCATCCAATGCACATATTGCTGTTGCTGTGCGACGTCAAGAAAGTGGTGAAATAGCAGACGGAAGGGGAAACACAGTATAGTATAAAAATGTACTTATCTAGACTTACTTTTCGACGCTGAATCCAGATATCATAATGTCGAGGCTGTCCGATCCCAGGAAAGTGGTCAAAAATGGCACCAAGGTTTTGTAAAAGTGTCACAAATGCACCCAGAAACGATATATAAAAATGTAAAAGACCAACTTGTACATTCTGACTTTCAGTCCCCTAAGGTTTCACTTAGACAGACCTTATTGAGTCCTCTGCCACAGGGCAATTATCCATGTGGCCATTGTGCCCAGTGTGGCAATACACACAAGACGTCCTCTTTTAATCACCCCCATACTGGCAAGAAGTTTAAGATTAACAGCATTATAACTTGTGTCTCAACCCATGTGGTATACATGATCAAATGTCCCTGTGGTTTAGTATATATTGGGAAAACTACTAGACAGTTAAAACAGAGAATGAGCGAACAAAAGAGCTCTATTCGAAGAAATGACCATGAATATCCTGTTGCCATTTATTTCAATGAATCTCCACTTTTCGCTTTATTGGTATAGAACAAGTCAAACTACCAGCCAGAGGTGGTAACCATGATGTCCTGCTCAAACAACGCGAAGCGTACTGGATACACACATTGCAAACCCTCTACCCGAAAGGGTTGAATGATGAGCTATTATTAAATGTTATGCTGTAATCCATAAACTGTATTTATTATATCATTGATTTGAACTTCATGTCCAGTGGGGTACTAAAAGCACCATGTGTCTTCTTTTCTATCCATTATGTCCACTCTTGTTTGAGTATGGACTTTTTTTGACATTTATTTACTTATTTAATTGTATGTTGATTTCCTTATGTATTATGGCATGACTTATATATTATTCCCTGTATTATTGTAATTGGTGACTTTCAATAATATACTAGGAATGTTCTACAGAAGTACTGCACCTTTAAGTCACATGACTGGGTTCTTCACAGCTGCTATCTGATGAATGATTACTATATACAATTTGATTGGTTGTCTAAACCTACTGTTGTGTATTTAATGAATGTCAGCCTATTCTCAAACTATGCCTGAAGAAGGCTGAAAGGCCGCTATATGACTCTTTAAAATAAAGTTATTGAATCAGCAAGTGGCAGTGTGCGGGTCTCTCCTCCTTCCTCATAACGTTTAGTGTATTGAATGGTGAAATGCTAACCCTAATTTTGAGAACCACACGTCAAGACACATATTGGCGCGTTCGTCTCATCGATAGCTCTCTGTTTTAACTGTCTAGTAGTTTTCCCAATATATGCTAAACCACAGGGACATTTGATCATGTATACCACATGGGTTGAGACACAAGTTATAATGCTGTTAATCTTAAACTTCTTGCCAGTATGGGGGTGATTAAAAGAGGACGTCTTGTGTGTATTGCCACACTGGGCACAATGGCCACATGGATAATTGCCCTGTGGCAGAGGACTCAATAAGGTCTGTCTAAGTGAAACCTTAGGGGACTGAAAGTCAGAATGTACAAGTTGGTCTTTTACATTTTTTCCTCGTTTAAAAGAAAACAAGGGAGGGTACTTAAATAATGCCAATAATTCAGGGTCAGAGGTTAAAATGTGCCAGTGCTTTTTAAACATAGCCTTTATCTCACGAGAGTGAGGAGAATATGTGGTGACACATGTTACCGAAAACCTTTTTTCTTTTCTCTTTGTTTTTGTCAACAGTTCTGTACGGGGCTTCTGTAGAGCCAATGTATATGCTTTCTCAACGTTTTCAATGGCATGCCCTCTTTGGGTAAACTTGACTTTCATCTCTGACGATTTGTCAATAAAATCCTCAGTGGAGGAACAAACACGTCTCAGTCTATAAAACTGACTAATGGGCAGGGACTTGATGAGAGCAGGGGGGTGATTGCTAGTGGCCAATAATATTATTATTGGAGTATTTCGATCAGTTTCTTTCTGATATAGGGTGGTCGACAGATTGCCATCATTTAACTTTATCCACATATCTAGAAAGTGTACCCGGGACTGACTACTGTACATTCCATAGTGAACTTTAGATTAGAGTCAAAACTATTTAATAATGTTACAAAGTGTTGGACTTCATCTGAATTACCTTTAAATACACAGAAAATGTCATCAATGTATCGATACCATTTAATAATGTTTTGTTGGTATATGTTCTTTGTAGAGTCATAAACACACTTTTCCTCAAAATGCCCCATAAACAGGTTAGCAAAATTAGGTACAAAAATTGAACCCATAGATGTACCAGATACTTGCAAATAAAATTAATTGTCAAAACTAAAGTAGTTGTACTTCAAGACATATGAAGCTAAATCAATGATGAATTCATCAGGTGGTATAGCTGGGTGGTCTCGACTAGACAGATAATACTTTAGAGCTTCCAGACCAGCATCATGTGCTATGTTAGTATATAGGCTAGTGACGTCTAGGGTGAGTAACCAAATGTCACCATTCAATACACTGTAAGGTTTACCATGTCTTGTGGATTACAGGTCAGAGTTGGAGAACTCTTGCTACGGGTGTCGCACGAGAATGGCGGACCTATCGGAGCGTAGATCTTGGAGAGCTGTATGCGCCCATGTGAATTACTTGGCTGACGGACCCGAGCTATCGCGCGTTGAAAACTAACCCTAACGCTAGCCAATTAAGAGAACCGTAAGTCCGTGTGCTGGGAAATGCATATCAGCGTGTTCAGCTTGTCGTGCTGAGTCCGAAAATGGTCTCACTTATTTCCAGACGGGAAATGCAGGATTTCGTGTCGCCCCCAGGGGGGTGGATTCCAACGAACCCACCCCCGTCCAAAACGGTTGAGAAATGACAGTTACCCTGTGAGGGTCCCTGGGGGTCCCTAGGGGTCCCCGAACCTTGAGACCCCCCAAAACGCCCCCAGGGGGGGCGACACGATTCCAACGAACCCACCCCTGTCGAAAACGGTTGAGAAATGACAGAGTTACCATGTGGGGGTCCCTGGGATTCGCCAGGGGTCCCCGAACCTCCAAAACCCCAAAAACGCACTCAGGGGGTCGACACAATTCCAACGAACCCACCACCATCCAAAACGGTTGAGAAATGAAAGAGTTACCATGTGGGGGTCCCTGGGGGGTCCCTGGGGGTCCCTAGGGGTCCGCGAACCTTGAGACCCCCAAAAACGCCCCCAGGGGGGTGACACGATTCCAACAAATGCACCCCTGTCCAAAACGGTTGAGAAATGAAAGGTCAGCCAGACAGACACTCTTGTCGCAGCGTGGGCGGTGTTATGGCAAAAATTGTGTCCTGACGAATTATGTGACCATCTTGCGAGCTTCCTGTTAAAGGAATTGCCTTCCTGTTATAAAAAATACTGTTGTGCATATACATTCATACTCTCACACACACACACAGACACACACGCACGCACACACACGCATGCACGCACGCACGCACACGTATACATGCAGTCCTATGTATGTGCAAGTGAAGTATTTATGTGTGAATGAAGTATGTATGTATGTATGTACAAGTGAAGTATTTATATATGTGCGAATGAAGTATGTATGTATGTACAAGTGAAGTATGTATGTATGTGCGAATGAAGTATGTATGTATGTACAAGTGAAGTATGTATGTATGTACAAGTGAAGTATTTATATATGTGTGAATGAAGTATGTATGTATGTGCGAATGAAGTATTTATATATGTGTGAATGAAGTATGTATGTATGTGCGAATGAAGAATGTATGTATGTGCAAGTGAAGTATTTATATATGTGCGAATGAAGTATGTATGTATGTGTAAATGAAATATATATGTATGTGCAAGTGAAGTACCTAAATGTATGTATGTGCAAGTGAAGTATGCATGTATGTGTATGTGAGATATGCATGTATGTGCAAGTGAAGTACCAATATATATGTATGTGCAAGAGAAGTATACATGTATGTGCGAGTTGACTATGCATTTATGGCCTAAACGGCTTCCCATAATGACTTACGGAGTCATTGCTGTCGGACAGAAACCTCTTATCTCTATATTCTAACTTTTTGTGTTTCTTTTTTGTAAATTAATGTAGTTAATCTACAAAATAGTCTGGCAGCCAACAGGCTCCTTTAACCCTAAAGTGGGAACGTGGGAAAGTGGTATATACTGTAGTATTTTTTATTGGCCTAAAATATTGTCTATATACATACATTCATGAATCCACTTGCTGACCGGCTGTCGGTATTGAGCAATTATTTTTAGGGGGATATAATATATCCCTGATGGTGTCACTGGGAACTGGGACAGCAGCTAGCGGCACATAAAGAATTAAGCTTAGATCATGCAGGGCTGAGTGCAGAGTGGAGGATCTAAGAGAGCAACCATGTGATGATTGCATGGTAATGCACACCGTGCATATGTTTCAGAGAAGAACAACACAGTGGGTGGGCCGCGGGCGGCCGGGATTTGCGTGATAAAGTACTCGCTCATCCTCTGTACAGCAGTGGCCTACAGTAAGACCACTTCATCAGCCTATGGTGGGGGCTGTTAATCAAGTATTTATGTTGAGTGGGGTGAGGCTTAGGCCACCCTGCAGAACCCAGTGATGGATAGTATTTATGTTGAGTGGGGTGAGGCTTAGGCCACCCTGCAGGACCCAATGATGGATAGTATTTATGTTGAGTGGGGTGAGGCTTAGGCCACCCTGCAGAACCCAGTGATGGATAGTATTTATGTTGAGTGGGGTGAGGTTTAGGCCACCCTGCAGAACCCAGTGATGGATAGTATTTATGTTGAGTGGGGTGAGGTTTAGGCCACCCTGCAGAACCCAGTGATGGATAGTATTTATGTTGAGTGGGGTGAGGCTTAGGCCACCCTGCAGAACCCAGTGATGGATAGTATTTATGTTGAGTGGGGTGAGGCTTAGGCCACCCTGCAGAACCCAGTGATTGCGAACGCAGTGATTGCGAACGCAGTGAGCATTTACTATGAGACCCAGCAGATCACGTCTGTGTGTCTGTGTGTGTGTGTGTCTGTGTGTGTGTGTGTCACGCTGTAACACCACCCGCCCACCACCAGAGGGCGCAGCTGTATCACACACAAAAACACACACACACACACACATGCACGCACGCACACACACACACACGCACGCACGCACGCACGCACACACACACACACACAAAAAACTTAACTTAAAAACAACTTTAAAAAAAAATTAACTTAAAAAAAAACTTAACTTAAAAAAAAAACTTAAAAAGGAAAAACGCACACACACAAAACTTAACTTAAAAAAAAACTTAACTTAAAAAAAAAACGTAAAAAGGAAAAACGCACACACAAAAAACTTAACTTAAAAAAAAACTTAACTTAAAAAAAAACTTAACTTAAAAAAAAACTTAACTTAACGTTAAAAAAAAAACCTAAAAAAGAAACACGCACGCACGCACACATACACACACTAAAAAAAACTTGAAAAAACATTTAATTTAAAAAAACTTAACTTAAAAAAAACCTTAAAAAGTACGTAATTTATTCTAATTGTTGTTATTGCAATTTACGAGCTGCGTTCGCTTCCCGCGTTTGCGCGTCTTACTTGTGGATAGTATTTATGTTGAGTGGGGTGAGGTTTAGGCCACCCTGCAGAACCCAGTGATGGATAGCAGTGGAAAAGCACAACACTAAACTTATACTGTAGCACTTTATACGCCTGAGAGGCTAAAGGCCTGATTTATACGTTGCAGAGGTGGGTAATTAGTTGCATTTGCTCAGTTACATACTTGAGTAACATTTTGAGACTTTTAAGAGTAGTTTTAACAAATTTAGGCCTGACGTCGACATTTTAAAAATGTCTTCTAAATGATGACAGTTTTCTGAAAAAAACTCATGTTTCTGTATCAGTGGTGCTCAATATTTCATGCCAAGGACCCCAAAAATTATATGTAATTGGCCACTGACCCCCAGAGGCGTATCTACAATAAGGCGAGGGCAGGCGTCCGCCTGTCCAAATCCATTTCTGGCCTGGCCAAAATCCATACAATGAGAAAAAAAGAAGACAAAAACAAGACCTGAGAACTATTAGTGGACAGCTGATTGGCCGTTGCGGTAGAGCGCGACCCTCAATCACCCATTGAAATGTAAATGCAAGCCTTTCAGCCTTTGTATCCTAGTGCTACGATTGTGCGCGGGGAGACGACAATTAACACATGATCTTGCCTGCCCAAAACGTAATTCCTGGATACGCCACTGCTGATCCCCATCTGAAAATATGTTGTTCCAGGAACCTCCCAGAAGCAAAGATTTGAGTTAAAAAACCCCAGATTGGGTGGTCTCCATGGGGACATTGCAGACAAGACAACCAGATATCCAATCCCTCTTTGCTATATAGGGATGTTTGTCAATCATTTTTTAGAATCTGATCTCAGGTCAAAATGGGTTAAGTGAAAACTGGGGAATGTGTGATGTAATTTGCATCACAGCGAAATGTTGCGCAATAACAGTGTGTCTGACAAAAGTAATATTTGTACACTAAATATGGAAGTTGTGGGGAAGCGATGTAGTGCATATGGATTCGGGTGGCGTGCAGGATTTTTGTGCATGGAGAGATGTGTGCTAACGGAGTGGTTTGGTAGGAGAAGATGTGTGCTAACGGAGTGGTTTGGTAGGAGAAGATGTGTGCTAACGGAGTGGTTTGGTAGGAGAAGATGTGGGCTAACGGAGTGGTTTGGTAGGAGAAGGAGAACGGATAAACGGCCATGTGCTTGTGTACCCCCTTTCCATTAGGGTAGAAGGATATAGTGCTTTAACCTTTCAAAATATCACCTACCCTAGTTGTATTTGTTGGTATCAGCTTTTAATAATTACACATTATCATTACAATCTTGTGTTTTGCAAATTATTTGGGGGGCCCACTTGCAATGCCCTCAAGGCCCACCAGTGGGCCTCAGCCCACAGGTTGAGAATCACTGTACTAAACTATACACCCCCCTACCCAACCCACCCACGCACCGCTTGGAGGCTTGGAATTAAACCACCCCCAGAGGAGAGCAGGCTACCTGCTGCTTTACGGCTTTTTTACACCTCTGCCCTGTTTTTCCACTCTTTGTTTAATTCGTGTATAGTGTCTGATTAAGTTTTGCGGCGATAAGGTACACCGTTTCCATTTAATTAAGTAATCAAATGGAGTAACGGGGAACATGAAAGCCAAGGCTGAGGTCTTTGAAGAAGTAAGGTTTAAGCCATTCTGGGCTTTTGGTGTTTAAAAGCATTGTGTTATACTTCAGCTATTGAAAAATAGCAGATCTACAAGCTTGTAGGTCTGCTATTTTTGAAAAGTCGTGAAAATGTGGCTCAAATCTTTGAATATATATATATTTCAGAGCAAACATTTTTAACTAAAATATTGATTTCTGGGGGGGTCCCTGGAACTACATATTTTCAGATGGGGGGTCCGTGGCCCAATAGAGATAATTCTGGGGGTCCTTGACATGAAAAAGGTTGAGCACAACTGACATAGAAACACAGGTTTTTCAGAAAACTATTAGGATTTAGAAGCCTTTTTTTTTTAATCGACCTCAGTCCAAAATGGGTTCTTCCCAGCTAAGTCCTGCCCGATGCGGGAGCTAACTATTTCCGTAGACAACGCCCTGGTAACGTCTGTCCCAACAGCCAGGAACCTTGGTGTTGTCCTGGACAGTCAGCTCTCGTTCAAAACTCACATCACAGCTGTCACTCGATCCTGTAGGTTCACACTCTATAACATACGACGAATTAGACCGTTCCTCACCCAGGAATCATCCCAGCTCCTAATCCAGACAACAGTCCTGTCAAAACTTGACTATTGTAACTCTCTCCTTACTGGCCTACCGGCATGTGCACTGAAGCCTCTCCAACTGATCCAAAATGCCGCAGCTCGCTTGGTCTTCAACCAGCCAAAATTCTCACATGTCTCCCCCCTGCTCCGCTCCCTGCACTGGCTCCCGGTCGCTGCCCGCACAGAATACAAAACTCTGATGTTGGCATTTAAAGCAACCAAAGGTATGGCTCCCCCATATCTTGCCAGCATGATTGAACCCTACAAACCCTCCCGCGCACTCAGATCAGCCAACGCAGGGAAGCTGGAAGTACCCTCACTAAAAACGCCGGGACAACGCTCCACACGTCCCAAACTCTTCTCCCTTCTGGCCCCAAAACTGTGGAATGCACTTCCCGTTGCAATCAGAACTGCAGCATCACTCCCGATCTTCAGCCGTAGTCTGAAAACCCACCTTTTCAGACTCCATCATGGCCCATAGCACTTACCCTACCCCCCTTAGACAGCACTTCTTAGACTTATATAGCATTTGAAACAGACTTATAGCATGTCATGTAGACAGCACAATAAGTGCATTGTATGTAGTCATAGCACTTCATAGTATATAGTGTATAGTAGTCATAGCACTTCATAGTATATATGTACAGCATAGTATAGCATATATGTGTAGTTTATATGTATAGTGTCATTATATAGATATGTTCTAGTCACGTTCTTAGCTTACGCATGTTTCGCGATAAATGCTTTTTTACATATGTGATGTATTCCCATGCTTTTTGTTCTTGCTTATTGTAAATCGCTCTGGATTAAGAGCGTCTGCTAAATGCCTAAATTGTAAATTGTAAATTGTAAATTGTAATACCCTTGTGTAACTCTGCACCAGCACACCATTCCAGGATGTTTATGTCAGGCTTACTGTGAGTTTAGCCAGTGAGGTTTATTCCATTGGCCTAATAATAAATTATTAATATTGTTCATACTGTATGACTTCCTCTGAAATACTGGCTTACAAAGTGGGGTCCTGGAGGCGGTTTTCAGGAGGTCCCCAGAAACAAATTAAAACGTTTAGACACTTACTTCATTACTACTCGAAATTAGCCAAAATACGCAAACTTAAAAACAGAGGCATTATTGCAATGTAATTGTAACCATTTAATGACTCTGAAACGACTATCTGTTGGAATAAAAACCTTCTTTTAAAAGGAAAGGAGAGGTCGCACAAACGTTCGACAAACAGGTTGTCTTCTTCAGGTTATGAATAACATTCCAATTGTGTCAATGTGGCTAAAAACGAAAAACACAAAAAAAAAGAAATCAAAAATCAAGTATTTTGGTCAATTGTGGAGTTCCATTAGCGCCGAGTTGTGTCTGAAACTGGTCACATATTTGAAAACCATTTGAAAGAATGTTGACAAATGTTGACAAATCTTTTGGCACAAATCTAGTCCATGGCAAAATACAGTACACAGCAATCGGGTGTCCTTGACATGGAAATGTTTGAGAACAACAACAGCTACTGATCTTAATAAATAAATAAAAGGCCAATGAATATGTTCAATGTTTAGGGAGGTGGTAGTATTGTGGAGTTGGAGGAACACTGCTGCTACACTTAACAGTCTTGTAATGTCGCTCTAATCAAGTTTCCATTTCACTAGCTTTATTACCCATATAAGGCAAATTGGTTTTCAGCATTAAATTACTCATTGAAATTCACATTCTCTGATTATTATACATTATTCCTCGTGCACCAACCTCCAGGGGCCAACGCCAAGCTGCGCTACCAGATCACGTCTGGCAACACCGGCGGAGTCTTTGACATGGAGCCTGAGGTGGGCACTATCTTCATCGCCCAGCCGCTGGACTACGAACGCCAGAAGAGGTACAAGCTCCTGGTGCTGGCCTCCGACGGCAAGTGGGAAGACTACGCGGCCGTGGTGGTCAACGTGGTGAACAAGAACGACGAAGCGCCCGTGTTCTCCATGAATGAGTATTATGGGTCGGTCACAGAGGAGCTGGACGGATCGCCTGTGTTTGTGCTACAAGTGAGTTGGCTTTACAATGTTACAATGTAGGCATTTATAGCAGACGCTAAAACCAGAGCAATTTACAGTAAGCAACAACAGCACAAGGTGATAAATAATACATCAAATGCATAGAAATTGTCATATAGGATCATAAGGACCATAAGGGTTGGATCAGACTTTGAAGATATGGGGGTACGTGCCATACCTTTGGCTGCTTTTAAGGCTAACATCAGTGTTTTGTACTCTGTGCGGGCAGTAACCGGGAGCCAATGGAGAGTTTTATATATCTACTGACACTGTATATATATATATATATATTGCTTGGATAGGCTGTATGTGTAATTAATCTTCTCTTATATTGAATTCAGGGACCGCAGCATTTATATTTAAATTGGGTGGGGAGCCTTTTGAAAAACGTTTTTTTTTTAACTCAAATCTTTGCTTCTGGAGGGTCCCTGGAACAACATATTTTCAGATGGGGGTCTGGGAGGCCAATTACAGATCATTTTTGGGGTCCTTGACATGAAATATTGAGTGATATAGGCCTAGAAACAGGTATTTCAGAAAACTGTCAGGATTTAGAAGACACTTTTTTTCCGGCCTAAATGGGTTAACACATTGCGAACTTTCAGATCAGCTATTTTCAGCAAAGAGCTTTGATGTAAAGGGAGAACGGGGGACCTAGTATAGACCTCGGGGGAACTCAATGAAGTATATAGGGCCTTAACCCATTCTGACCTGAGATCAGATTCTAAAAATGTCTTCTACATCCTGACAGTTTTCTGAAAAAGCTATGTTTCTAAGTCAGTCGTTCTTCGATTTTTCAAAAAATAGCAGATCTAGAAGCTCATAGCGCGCCACCGAGTGGCGCGCTATGAGCTTCTAGATCTGCTATTTTTCAATAGCAGATCTACAATTGGCATATGGTCCTTGGTGGTGCTGGTCTTGTGTGGTTTATGTCCATTTGTGTCTGTTTTGTGTTTCTGTCTGTCCAGTAGTTTTAGCTTTCTATGTGTCACATTGTGCTGTTGTAACGCTTCAATTTCCCCTCAGGGATTAATAAAGTATATCTCATCTCATCTCATCTCATCTCATCTCAAAGCATAACATAATGCTAACACCAAAAGGGGTTCCCGCCCAGAAGGCCTTAAGTGGCTAATAACGTCTTGCCTGTAAAGTGACTTGGTTTTTCATACGGCAAAGTTAATTCAGCAAAGTGTTTTTTAATCTCTTCAGTTACAGGGAACACATTGCAGCAGTGTAGTCATTCCAGATCCGCACTTTCTTTTACAGAGTGCCAGGGTTTCCCCCAGACTTATAGAGGCTTTACGAGGCTACGCTGCCACTGTGCTGGATTTAGCATGGACTTTGAAAAACATTTAGAAGCAAATTAAAGACACCTGGAACGCAATCAGAAGCCATATGGAAGGAAATAAGAGGCTACTGGAGAACGCACTGCACGCACGCACGCACGCACGCACGCACGCACGCACGCACACACACACACAAACATTGTCTCTGTCGGGAGGAAACCTTGTGGGCTATATCTTGCGCTAATTGGGCTATATCCCTAAACTAATTTGCCATTTTTTACTATTTTAAAAAACCTTTTAAAATAGTTAAAATAGCCAATCTACAAGCTCACAATGTCTAGATGTATCTAGATGTAGCTAGTTGAACTATTTTAAAAGGTCTTTTTTAAATAGTAAAAAATGGCAAATTAGTTCAGGGATAAGGGATTAGGGTGGCACAAGATGGAGCCCTGGATCTCCAAAACCGTTACTTTGGTTCAAATTCGCAGACAGACTTAAAGGAGAATTCCATGCTAGAAGGCTTTCTTACCTTTATTTGTAGTTGTTACGTCCCCACCAAAGAGGTCCAGGTGTTATTTTGTGCAAAACCTCCTTATTGGCTATTTCCCCTACCATAAGCCCTAAATGAATTGAATGGGGCTGTGGGGTGTTGTGCTAATTCGCTTATTTCCATCGCTCAAAATCATTATATTTTTGTATATATCCGCTCTTCATAATGTAAATAATATCCCAAGCGGCACACTTTACTACTTATTTCGATGGAAATAAGCGAATTAGCACAACACCCCATATCCCCATTCAATTCCCATTCAATGCAATTCATTGAGGGCTTATGGTAGGGGAAATAGCCAATAAGGAGTTTTTGCACAAAAACACCTGGACCTCTTTGGTGGGGACTTAACAACTACAAAGAAAGGTAAGAAAGCCTTCTAGCATGGAATTCTCCTTCAACTTTAACTTTCATGTGAGAAAAGAAGAAGCAAAAAAGAAAACCTTTCATGTGAAAAGAAAACCTTTTTTAACCGTTTCCGTCCGTAGGACGTCCCCACACGTCCTAGGGGTCCCAATCGACGCGTACATCCGACGTCCTCACACGTCCTAGCGTATCCTCAATGATACGGGGCGAGATAAGAATATTCTGAATTTTTTCCTTTTTTTTATTTGTTAGTTCGCCTTTCGGCTACCGTATGCTACACTCTAGGCAATTGTTAGCTCATTGATTTAGCTGTTAGCACGGCGGAAAGAATGACTCGTCTCTCCTAATCCAGTGCGCTCTCCGTGGTGTTGAACGCATCGATATACTGGCGCTTCATTTCTGCCCCTCATCCGTCTCTCCCACAAAATATGAACGCTTTTTGGATCATATATCGTATAAATTAAAACGATCGCAATGTAATTGTTTCCGGGTCGTGGGTTTCCGAGTAAAAGCGGCCATGTCTTTCCGGCACCCCAGAGCTCCTATTTTGAAGGACTTCCGGCACTGATTGTGTTAACAAGCTGAGATTGTAGATTTGCTATTTTCGCTACTTTTGCAAGACACATTGTAGTACAAGTACGGCATTAAAACATTAAATGCTGAAATATGGAGATACAAGGTAACAATATTCATTTGGGAGGTTTATAAAAAGAACAACCTAGCTATAATGCTTAAGAACTTAATAGGTAGGTAGGGGAAGGTAATGTGCTGACTGGAGTGGTGATTATGTAAATCATAAAGCGAGATGAGTTGGGGGGAAAAAAAGAGGTGAAACAAACATAATATATCAGGACAGGACACCTCGCCCCAATTGAGAATATGGATATAAAAACAGCGTTAACAAGTGTTAATTGTCTTTATAATCACCATTTAGTCAGACAAATAGCTGCTACTGTTTATTTATTTATTGTTTTAGTGACATGCGGTTTAATACAACAGCCAGCTGCACAGTGGGCTTTGCCAAGAGACATACAGAGCCGTGCCAATAACCACAATATCCCAACGGGCAAATGAATAATGATACACCGTCCACCACTGATGAAGACCTGACGCCGAAACGCACACCGTCCGTCGTACACTGTTCTGCCTGCTCAGCAGTATTTAAGGCTTCCCCCCTTTCTCCCTTAATCATCAAAAGAGTGTGTGTGTGTGTGTGTGTGTGTGTGTGTGTGTGTGTGTGTGTGTGTGTGTGTGTGTGTGTGTGTGTGTGTGTGTGTGTGTGTGTGTGTGTGTGTGTGTGTGTGTGTGTGTGTGTGTGTGTGTGTGTGTGTGTGTGTGTGTGTGTGTGTATTTTGTATTAACCCATTTTGACCTGAGATCAGATTTTAAATATGTCTTCTACATCCTGACAGTTTTCTGAAAAAGCTATGTTTCTATATCAGTCGTTCTTCGATTTCTCAAAAATAGCAGACCTACAAGCTCGTAGCGCGCCACCGAGCTTGTATATCTGCTATTTTTCAATAGCTAAAGCATAACATAATGCTAACATGGGTTAATGCCCTTAATCACAGTACAGCAATACTACAGCATGATGCATCACACAAGCATTATATCAAAAGTATCAGATCTACGAGCTCTGCTCTGCCTTACCCCTGAAAACAATGTCAGCTTAATGACTTCCTTCCTTTTGCACCGACTGTATGATGGAAGCATTTGAACATGGTTTCAGTCAACAGTCTGGCTCCAGAGACAATGACACAGACTGTATGATGGAAGCATTTGAACATGGTTTCAGTCAACAGTCTGGCTCCAGAGACAATGACACAGACTGTATGATGGAAGCATTTGAACATGGTTTCAGTCAACAGTCTGGCTCCAGAGACAATGACACAGACTGTATGATGGAAGCATCTGAACATGGTTTCAGTCAACAGTCTGGCTCCAGAGACAATGACACAGACTGTATGATGGAAGCATCTGAACATGGTTTCAGTCAACAGTCTGGCTCCAGAGACAATGACACAGACTGTATGATGGAAGCATCTGAACATGGTTTCAGTCAACAGTCTGGCTCCAGAGACAATGACACAGACTGTATGATGGAAGCATCTGAACATGGTTTCAGTCAACAGTCTGGCTCCAGAGACAATGACACAGACTGTATGATGGAAGCATCTGAACATGGTTTCAGTCAACAGTCTGGCTCCAGAGACAATGACACAGACTGTATGATGGAAGCATCTGAACATGGTTTCAGTCAACAGTCTGGCTCCAGAGACAATGACACAGACTGTATGATGGAAGCATCTGAACATGGTTTCAGTCAACAGTCTGGCTCCAGAGACAATGACACAGACTGTATGATGGAAGCATTTGAACATGGTTTCAGTCAACAGTCTGGCTCCAGAGACAATGACACAGACTGTATGATGGAAGCATCTGAACATGGTTTCAGTCAACAGTCTGGCTCCAGAGACAATGACACAGACTGTATGATGGAAGCATTTGAACATGGTTTCAGTCAACAGTCTGGCTCCAGAGACAATGACACAGACTGTATGATGGAAGCATCTGAACATGGTTTCAGTCAACAGTCTGGCTCCAGAGACAATGACACAGACTGTATGATGGAAGCATCTGAACATGGTTTCAGTCAACAGTCTGGCTCCAGAGACAATGACACAGACTGTATGATGGAAGCATTTGAACATGGTTTCAGTCAACAGTCTGGCTCCAGAGACAATGACACAGACTGTATGATGGAAGCATCTGAACATGGTTTCAGTCAACAGTCTGGCTCCAGAGACAATGACACAGACTGTATGATGGAAGCATCTGAACATGGTTTCAGTCAACAGTCTGGCTCCAGAGACAATGACACAGACTGTATGATGGAAGCATCTGAACATGGTTTCAGTCAACAGTCTGGCTCCAGAGACAATGACACAGCGCTTCCTGTTTAAAAATGCATGCAGTACAATTTGTAGGTATTTGTACTTTACTTGAGATTTTCCAATACTTTTACTTATACTTTACTACATCTCGGATCCAAATATTGTACTTTTACTCCACTACGTTTAACTACTGTAGTTACTTTGTGAATTTTGATTATTATTACAAACCATACATTAACCACCTCATTTCGGCCATTTGAAAATAGCCGATCTACAAGTTCACAGTGGCGTGAACTTGTAGCTATTTTCAAAAGATTTTTATACATTTGAAAAATCCCAGTTTTACTTTTTTTTAAGTATATTTTTGATACCAATACTTCTACTACCGAGTATTTCTATTTTGTAGTATTGGTACTTTTTCCCACCACTGAAGTGTGTGTGCAGACCTAGAAGAACAATGCATTTGCTGTGGCCATGTTTTAACTGCAAAAAATAAAGTCCTTGACCGTGGGGGTGAATACATAGTTCCAGTATTTACTGTCTAGCTGGATAAGCAGTTCCTGTGCTTCAAATGGTTCAAAAGGTCAAACGGTGTCCGTGTTTACCATGTGGGTGGATTAATAGTTCCACATCAGTGGTTTTCCTTTTTCATTTCAAGGACCGCCAGTTTGATATGCATTAGACCACGTAGCCCCATTTTAACTCTAGGACCTCCATCTACACTGTAGACAATGTGACTGTTGTCTAGATGGAACCAAATGGACCCGTAGCGGAACCGTTTGGTTCACAGATCCGTAAGTGTCCGTTTGGACCTCCTCTGGTGGTTCACGGACCCCGAGTTGAGAAACGGCATTCTTAAATGATGTTTGATGTCATCTCTCCAGGTGACCGCCACCGACCCGGACAAAGACGCAGACCAGGGCGCCATTCGCTACTCCATTCACGGCCAGGGCGCCGAGTCCCAGTTCATGATCAACGACATCAGCGGGGAGATGTACGCCCAGCGGACCATGGACCGTGAGGAGCGCGCCGTCTGGCGCTTCGTGGTCATGGCCACTGACGAGGAGGGCGACGGGCTCACCGGCTTCACCGACGTCGTCATCAACGTGTGGGACATCAACGACAACGCGCCCGCCTTCCCCTGCGCGCCCGACGGGTGCCACGGCAGCGTGGCTGAGGACTCCCCTCCCGGGACCTTCGTCATGGAGATGACAGGTATGTCATTTAGAGGAAACCTCATAACTCCAAAATGTTCATTTTACAGGAAATGAAAAATATACATATAAATATACAATAAAGAAAACCTTATATTTTTAAAATATAATACAAAGCAATACAGCCTCATCAAAGTTGGCGTTGTAACTTTATATATTGCCAATTACTTCCATGAGAGGGGGAGAGGTGGAGGAGTTAGTTGCTTTAGCAGAAATGTTGAGGGTCCAATGGAGTTAAGAGGTTTTGTCCAAAGCACTTTTTACTACTTTCCATTGGTTCAATATTTTCGAAACAACACACGGACGTAAAGGGTGTTCAATAGCACTGATTTATGCCAAACAAAAAAATCAAAAACCTCAAAAATGGAGTCATGAGGTTTCCTCCCAACAGCAACGATTGTTAATTGATGGTTACCTGGTATCCTTTAGTTCCATATTTAGTCAGATGCTAGGTTCATTGATTACTTGGTATAGTTCCATGTTTAGTCAGATGCTAGGTTCATTGATTACTTGGTATAGTTCCATGTTTAGTCAGATGCTAGGTTCATTGATTACTTGGCATAGTTCCATGTTTAGTCAGATGCTAGGTTCATTGATTACTTGGTATAGTTCCATGTTTAGTCAGATGCTAGGTTCATTGATTAATTGGCATAGTTCCATGTTTAGTCAGATGCTAGGTTCATTGATTACTTGTTATAGTTCCATGTTTAGTCAGATGCTAGGTTCATTGATTACTTGGTATAGTTCCATGTTTAGTCAGATGCTAGGTTCATTGATTACTTGGTATAGTTCCATGTTTAGTCAGATGCTAGGTTCATTGATTACATGGTATAGTTCCATGTTTAGTCAGATGCTAGGTTCATTGATTACTTGGTATAGTTCCATGTTTAGTCAGATGCTAGGTTCATTGATTACTTGTTATAGTTCCATGTTTAGTCAGATGCTAGGTTCATTGATTACTTAGTTGTTATAGTTCCATGTTTAGTCAGATGCTAGGTTCATTGATTACTTGGTATAGTTCCATGTTTAGTCAGATGCTAGGTTCATTGATTACTTGGTATAGTTCCATGTTTAGTCAGATGCTAGGTTCATTGATTACTTGGTATAGTTCCATGTTTAGTCAGATGCTACGTAGGTTCATTGATTACCTGGTATAGTTCCATGTTTAGTCAGATGCTAGGTTCATTGATTACTTGGTATAGTTCCATGTTTAGTCAGATGCTAGGTTCATTGATTACCTGGTATAGTTCCATGTTTAGTCAGATACTAGGTTCATTGATTACCTGGTATCCTAGTCTGAGGCCCGACACGGTTCTCTCTGTACTCTATATTGATGTGATTGATTGATTGTTTATTGACTAGAGTTCAATAAACACTGGTACGTGGCTCTGCATGAGAGCTACATGGCTAAATTAATGCAAATTGACAGCGGTGGACGTGGACGACGCAGCGGTTGGACAGAACGCCATCCTCACCTACCGCATCACCGGGAACGCCCGCAGCGCCGAGGGCGGCGCCGAAATGTTCAACATCGACGCCAGCACGGGCACCATATCGGTGGCGGCAGAGGGCCTGGACCGGGAGGTAGTGGAGAGGCACCGTCTGGTCGTGGAGGCCCAGGACGGTGGGGGCATGGCGGGCACGGCCACCGCCACGGTCTTGGTGACGGACGTCAACGATCACGTGCCAAGGTTCCGAGAGGAGTGGTGCGGGGCCCGCGTGTCCGAGAGTGACGAGCCGGACACGCCGATCCTGGAGCTGAGCGCCGTGGATCTGGACAGCGGCGCGCACGGACAGCTGGCCTTCACTGTGGTGGCAGGTGTGACTTCTGCACTGACACTGTGCATTATGACCTAATCAATAAATTAATTACATTTGCAATTATTTGAATAATCGAGAAGCTATTTTTATTTAAAAAAAAAAAATACATTTCTTTAAAAATATATATATATATCAATGAATACATTAACCATTTAACCATCTTGTTTGCAAGAACAGTGAAAATATTAGATCTACAAGCTTGAAACCTGTTTGCCTATAATGACACGCTCAAAATAGGGCTAGATTTTGAATCTATATTAATCGCTAGATTATTAAAAAAATATCGATTATCGAAAATGTTTTATGATCGATGTAATCAATTGTTTGTTACGGTCGATTGAATCGATCAGTCCGATTAACCCCTCCCCCCCTACAGGTGACCCCGAGCAGAGGTTCTACATGTCCAAGCACCGGACGGAGCAGAGCGCCACCCTGAGGCTGAAGAAGCAGCTTGACTATGAGAAGGCGAGCGAGCAGCGCTTCAACCTCACCGTCCGGGTGGAGGACTCTGACTTCTCCAGCCTCATCCACTGTCTGGTGCTGGTGGAGGACCACAACGACAACGCCCCGGTCTTCACCCCCGCCTTCCACCTGCTGTCCCCGCTGCCCGAGGACGTGGCTGTGGGAACCACCGTCATCCAGGTTGGTTGGTTGGTTACTGTGTTGTTCCACCTGCTGTCCCCGCTGCCCGAGGACGTGGCTGTGGGGACCACCGTCATCCAGGTTGGTTGGTTGGTTACAGGGTTGTTCACCTGCTGTCCCCGCTGCCCGAGGACGTGGCTGTGGGGACCTCCGTCATCCAGGTTGGTTGGTTGGTTACAGGGTTGTTCACCTGCTGTCCCCGCTGCCCGAGGACGTGGCTGTGGGGACCTCCGTCATCCAGGTTGGTTGGTTGGTTACAGGGTTGTTCACCTGCTGTCCCCGCTGCCCGAGGACGTGGCTGTGGGAACCACCGTCATCCAGGTTGGTTGGTTGGTTACAGTGTTGTTCCACCTGCTGTCCCCGCTGCCCGAGGACGTGGCCGTGGGGACCTCCGTCATCCAGGTTGGTTGGTTGGTTACTGTGTTGTTCCACCTGCTGTCCCCGCTGCCCGAGGACGTGGCTGTGGGGACCTCCGTCATCCAGGTTGGTTGGTTGGTTATAGTGCTGTCCCCGCTGCCCGAGGACGTGGCTGTGGGGACCTCCGTCATCCAGGTTGGTTGGTTGGTTACTGTGTTGTTCCACCTGCTGTCCCCGCTGCCCGAGGACGTGGCTGTGGGGACCACCGTCATCCAGGTTGGTTGGTTTGGTTACAGTGTGGTTTTTGTGGCAGCAAATTTAGATTTTTTTTTTGTCGTTATAGGGCTGTATTTTGCGTGTCTTAAGTACCAGGTCTTATTACTTAATTTGACTATTCTGAGTGGCCAAAGAGCATTGACCACGCCTCCAGGTCTTAACCCATTTTGACCTGAGATCAGGTTTTTTAAATGTCTTCTACATCCTGACAGTTTTCTGAAAAAGCTATGTTTCTATGTCAGTCGTTATTTGGATTTTTCAAAAATACCAGATCTACAAGCTGAGTGGCGCGCTATGAGCTTGTAGATCTGGTATTTTTCAATAGCTAAAGCATAACATAATTCTAACACCAAAAGGGGTTCCCGCCCACAATGGGTTAAGTTAAGTAATGTACTTAAGACACGCAAAATACAGCCCATAGTCTCTTGAATAGTTTTCAGTTAGTTTTAGTCACATTTTAGTCACCTGGGAATGTTTTAGTGTTAGTCTAGTTTTAGTCGAATAAATGTCATAAGATTTTAGTCGACTAAATCTACAGTTGATTTTGTCGACTAAAATGTGTTTTGGCGGGCCTTGATGCCGTCATAATGACACTTGCTGAAAATAGTAGCCGATCTACAAGCTCACAACGCGTTGTGTTGTGAGATTGTAGATCGGCTATTTTCAGCATGCAACCAAGTGTAAAATGACTGAATCTCTTGTCCACTAGTCCCCTTCCTAACATTTTAGTCTAGTTTTTATTTGTTGACGAAATTGTCAGTATATTTAGTCTTAGTTTTAGTCACCATAGCTTAGTTTTCATTTAGTTTCCATTTAGTTTTCGTCAACGAATCGGTGTGGAAATTTGGAAATTACTTTTTTATAATTGACAAAATCAATTAGCCCTATTTAATACTTCATCGTACTATAATGATGTTGCACAAATAGCAATAGCGGATCTACAAGCTTGTCACAACGTAAGTGTTATGAGATTGTAGATTGAGATTTTTCAAATTTTCTAAATTTCAAAAAACGTTTGAAAAAATGCATTCACCAAAGTTAATAGTTTTTGTTAAAATCAATTATCGATTGATTATTTTTAATAATCAATTGCATTGATTGGTTTGACTGTTGCACCCGTACAGGTGGTGGCCAGTGACTCGGACGATTAAATTGATTGGTTTGCCTGTTGCACCCGTACAGGTGGTGGCCAGTGACTAATTGACTGTTGCACCCGTACAGGTGGTGGCCAGTGACTCATTGATTGGTTTGACTGTTGCACCCGTACAGGTGGTGGCCAGTGACTAATTGACTGTTGCACCCGTACAGGTGGTGGCCAGTGACTAATTGACTGTTGCACCCGTACAGGTGGTGGCCAGTGTAAAATGACAAAATCAATTAGCCCTATTTAATACTTCATCGTACTATAATGATGTACTCTGTACTCTGTAAATAAATATATATAAATAAATGAAAACAATCCGCACACCATTTTCGGCTCCCAGAACTGTTGCACCCGTACTGTTGCACCCGTACAGGTGGTGGCCAGTGACTAACCCTAACCCTAACCCGTACAGGTGGTGGCCAGTGACTCATTGATTCGTTTGACCCGTACAGGTGGTGGCCAGTGACTCGGACGCGGGGCTGAACGGTGACGTCCTGTACAGCGTCTCGCCCGAGTCCGACCCCTTCGGACACTTCGCCGTCAACCGAGCTGGCGTGGTTACAGTCGCCAGGCCCCTCGACCGTGAGACCATGACAGGGTACGAGTAAGCCTGTCATAATTACTACATATTTGCCTAATCACAATTATCTGAGATAATAATTGCAATTATCTGAGATAATTGCGATTATTTTGCATTCCATTCATCTGTCTATTAATGCACCACGTCTGTGTACGTCTGTGCGTACGTCTGTACGTCTGTACGTCCGCATTCCACCCCCGCAGGGAGTGCAGTGCCCGGAGTCGAGTCGGTCGGACCCACGGTTGTCCAGAACCGCCACAAAAGGCCTCTGCCCGGGCTCTGGACAGAGCCCCCTGCCCAGGCTCCATATATGGAGCTGGCCTGTCCTGACATCACAGCACTCCATAGTGAGTGTTGTGATGTGTGACAGATACAGAAATCTCCATATATGGGCATAAAAGGGACACAGATAGATGGGTGGAACGGGTACTCTGTAAATAAATGAAAACAATCCGCACACCATTTTCGGCTCCCAGAACTTTCTTGTTGGTGTGCAGATTTTTTTCATTTATTTACTTGTGACTTTGTTTAATCCCTGCCTAGTAGGATGTGCATGTTCTTTTTTGGCTGTTGTTTTCAGTCTCCTTTACCACTGGAACGGGTACTCTGACATGGGTACAACGGTTATTGCATAATTTGCATATAGCCATGGGTACAACGGGTACTCTGACATGCAGTGGCGTGCACAGACATTTAGAGGGGCAGGTGCTCAAGTGGAAAAAAGGGCACTTTGTGCAGCGTGTGGAACCGGCCGGTTGCCTTAATAGTGTGAGATTTATAGATTGTGGGGCCTAAATAATATATTAAAAGTTTTTTTATCAAGAATTGATCAATGTTACCATGGCCCACATACTGTACAGTGTAACTGTACAAAATAAGAAAAAAAAGAGCCTCAATATGTAACTTTATTTTTATGAATAAATATGTCTCCCTACTCTTCTATTGAGCCTTTTAGATCGTATCAAAGGTCATGTCTCACCTACAGTATAGACACTGGATCTGACACCAGTTTTGACCTGATGGTCAAGATTTATCCCCTGAGCAAGCAGGGAGAGCTCTATTAGCTCAATGGTAAAATAATTCAGCACTTGCGAAGGAAACCGGGTTCAAATCCAGGGTAGAAGAGGAAAGTTATAGTGCAGCTTTAAGTTATTTGTCTGTCCTGTGCATTTTTTCTTTACAAAGCTTAAAAGGCAAAAACACAAATGCAATTTTGATTTATAATGTTCCAATGTTCAAAACCACAATACAATTCAAAATAATCGCGAAACTATAAAATGTGGTGATATTGGTGACGACCCTCTTATAGGTACGAGCTGGTGATCATGGCTGTGGACCGCGGCTCCCCGGCTCTGAGTGGCAGCGTCACGCTCCACCTGCCGATGCTGGATGTGAACGACAACGCGCCGGAGCTGGAGGCGCCCTACTCCCCCGTGCTGTGGGAGAACAGCCCCTCCCCCCACGTGGTGCGGCTCAACCAGACCTCCACCTTGTTGCACGTGGTGGACAGAGACTCCCCCGAGCACGGACCTCCCTTCTCTATGGCCCTGCAGTCTCCACTGCACTCCCAAGGTTAGCATTTAGCACGGGCCTCCCTTCTCTCTGGCCCTGCAGTCTCCACTGCACTCCCAAGGTTAGCATTTAGCACGGGCCTCCCTTCTCTGTGGCCCTGCAGTCTCCACTGCACTCCCAAGGTTAGCATTTAGCACGGGCCTCCCTTCTCTCTGGCCCTGCAGTCTCCACTGCACTCCCAAGGTTAGCATTTAGAGCTTTGCTTTTTTTTTCCTCTTTGTCTTTCTCATTTCGTTTTGACTTTGTTTAGTTTTCGCTTTCAGTTTTCGCTTTCAAAGTGTGTTTGTTTAGTTTAGTTTAGTTTGTTTTTACATTTTTGTGATTTTTATTGTAATAGGGTGGCCAAGGGCAGGGCTGGACTGGGACAAAAATTCGGCCCGGTCATTTTCGCGTGAATTTGGCCCACCACAACCAGCCACCACAACCAGCGCGCAGATAGCAGAAACTCTACCGCCCGCTCCGTCGAGGCACACACAAACAAACAAGCCCTAATACCACCACTTTTACAGAACAACATAAATGATACAAACCAACAGACCAACACAACCCTTTGTTGAGGGTTTATTTGTCACTCACTGATACAATACAGTGAAATTATCATGATGGCACTGGCAGAATGGCAACACGCCCGGACCTTTCCTGGTGGCCTGCCGCCTATTGGCCTGCCTGCCTGTCCAAAAAGAAAAGAAAAAAAGATTCAAACAAGCTCAGAAAAATAGTGAAAATAGCTGATCAGATCAGTGATGCATTGTGAGCTTGTAGGCTACTGTAGATTGGCCATTTTCACTATTTTTAAGACTTCTAACAATTCTTGACAGCAAGCGGCTTAAATATTGACAAACATTTCAACGAAGGAGATTTTCTGTATGATTTTTAGTTAGTTTAGCTAACTATAATAACTATGTTTGCTGTTTCTGGACGGGGGGAGGGGGGCGGCATACAAAATAAATATATATGGAACTGTTTTTGACTGAAATGCTTGTCTGTAATAACCTGTAAAAAGGAATAAAAACAAAGTAAACACAACTATAATAACTGTTGCAGACTTCCACCTGCGTGACCACGGGAACGGCTCGGCCACGCTCACGGCCCTGAGGAGGTTCGACAGGGAGAGACAGAGGGAGTTCCACCTGCCGCTGGTCCTCACCGACAGCGGCCGCCCGCCCAGGACGGTGACCAGCACCCTCACCGTCACCATCGGGGACCAGAACGACAACGCTCACCAGGCGGGGGAGAAAGAGGTGTATGTCCACAGCCGCAAAGGTGAGAGGCTGTGGGTGATCAGCGTTCTTCAGTGGGGGACATGAATGACGGGATTTTGGCGGGA
Source organism: Electrona antarctica (assembly GCF_951216825.1). Taxonomy (NCBI): domain Eukaryota; kingdom Metazoa; phylum Chordata; class Actinopteri; order Myctophiformes; family Myctophidae; genus Electrona; species Electrona antarctica. Next base: position 5,501,073 of record NC_136810.1, on the reverse strand, counting down.
TTTTGTACGTTGTTTCCAACGCTACTTCCGGTAGATCGGCATAATACTTTTTTTCTCCAAACAGACGGTGTCAAATGTAACTAACTATCATACAAAAACGACACGTCAAGAGACGTTTTTTTGGGGGGGGGGGGGGGGAGGGTCACAGTACAGTTCTTATAATATGACGTGAGTTAAAAAAACTAAACATTGATGGGACATCCAGTCTCTACACAGGGAATAGAGCGCCGAAGTCCTGACGTCACTCGCTCATCCCCTCGATTCCCCTGGCTCACGGAAGTAATTTCTCTATGGAGAATAACATGGGGTCATCTTGAAGTCATTTCATAGCATTGTGGTCCAAAAATAAACAAGCTGTCACTGCATTATTGTCAGGGAGGTGTCTCTGTATCGTTTGCGACAGTCAGTCACTCATATATGATACAGTGTTTCTAGTGAAAATGTAACTAATTCAGTAGCCTGGAACTCACCTATGCTTTTTTATGGCATAGGCAGCTCCCGGCAGGATCCGCCGGGAGAAACTATGCGCAGCTGCGCGACATGAGACTAATTACTTAGAGCGACAGAGAGAGAGAGGAGTGTGTGTGTGTACATGTGTGCATGCATGTGTGTGTCAATTTAACAAAGGTGCAGACGATCAGAAATCAGCAGAGAGTGAGAGATGTTTGCACTACTCTATGCCGAATTGAAGTGGACTCGGACCCAGACTTTTTTTTTCTCCCTGGAAAAAAAAACGTCTGGGTTTCCGAGGCTACTAATTCAGTAGCAGTAACAATAGCGTTTTCCCTCAGCCAGTCGATTCTTCATATCCATATGAATGAAACGGCCGGGATGACATGTTTATTTTTCAAACACAGTTCTTATATGAGGCAATGTAAAATCCCCCTATGGGGATTACAATGCAAATATAAAGTAGGCTACATGAACCCGTGGATGTGAACCCAAACATGAGGCAAACATGTTCCACAAGCCACGGAGGGTGTCTCTAACGTCAGGCCTTCTGTAATCTACATACTTACATAGTGACTGCACAGGGAAACCACAGCCTTATTATTACACCTCGTCTGTGCTTTTCTTCCTGCAACGAGGCTCTGCACCGCTGACAGACCATGAAGGAGCGAGGGGGGGTGGGGGTAGGGGTGGGGGAAGTGGGTGGGAGGGTGTTATGGGATTAATGGCACGGTGGGAGGAAAAGTTTCCATTCCGTGTGGAATTCGATGTGTCCCTCTTCCCCCCTCCCCCTCCCCATTATAAAGTATCAAAGTTTTGTCATGCAAATGCTCGTGTATTTGATCTTCTCTGTCTGCAAAGTTGCCAAAAAACCCTGTCTATCCTACAAAAGATAATCTGAAAACTGAGAACATTATATCGAGCACCACCATGGGTTGTTTACGACTTTTTTTGTGTCACCCTCAGGGTAAAACCGGTCAGGTGTTTTGGAGCTTGTTAGTGTTTTGATTGCACGGTCGTGCCACACGGCACACGTTTGGGTAATTGTGGTAAACACTGACACCATGACTCATCCAGGCTGCTGTTGTTTTCCCCACTTACCCAGCTGCCGTATTCTGGCACTGTAGGTTGATAATAACATAATCCATAGTCAGAGATAGGCCCACTACTTTAAGCCATTTTGGGCGGGAACCCCTGTGGGTGTTTTAAGCATTCTGTTCTACTTTAGCTATTGAAAAATAGCAGATCTACAAGCTCATAGCGCGCCACCGAGTGGCGCTCTATGAACTTGTAGGTCTGCAATTTTTGAAAAATCGTGAAAATGTGCCTCAAATCTTTGAAAATATATTCTTTCAGAGCAAACATTTTAACTCAAATCTTTGCTTCTGGGGAGGTCCCTGGAACAACACATTTTCAGATGGGGGTCGGCGGCCAATTACATATAGTTTTTGGGGTCCTTGACATGAAATATTGAGAACCACTGATACAGAAACAGGAGGATTTTCAGAAAACTGTCAGGATTTTGAAGACATTTTTTTAAAATGTCGACGTCAGGCCTACATGGGTTAAGCCCCACGCTCTGTGAAGTGGAGCAGAGAGTCTCTTCCACTCAGGCGGCGGAAAGGCTCCAACTGTTACCAAGGTACAGCAATAACTAGAACAGAACGTGAGAAGGCAAGATAACGGGGGGGGGGGGGGGGGGAGAGTTGCTGAAAGATAAATGTTGCTATCAGCGACATTTGTTTGTTCGGAAAGAATGTGTCTTTCTTGGGTGCGTATACGTGTTGCTATTGTGATATCTGGGAATCAATAATTCTCTTGGACATAGGCTATGTGTGAACAAATGCAAGCCACTAGTCATTTCGTCTGCAAGGCCTGTCTTTGTTATTCAAAGTCCACCTGGAGTGAGAAGGACAGTCACATGAGGGGGATGGTTTGTTTAGTTCCTGAGTCACACCTAGGGCAATTACATGCTAAACAGGGGTTCAAAGTGGCCACTTGAGCAAATGGTTGATCAATGCGTAAGCTTGGGTCATCTTCAAAGGAACAGTGAACACGCCTCTATTCTCACCTATGTTTGTGAAACTGTACTTAAACTAGTTGATTTCTATGTCATTTGGTCAGTATACCGGACGGCGTCAGGCTGTCAGGAGGTGAGCCTGTATGCTGTGTTTCTGAATTAAAACATCAAGGAACATCACTCTGTCTGCTGCCGTGTCACAATTCTCTCATGCTCTCCAGCTTTTTGGTTAAGTGTCTCTGTACAGTAATTCGTATAGTAGAACTAGAGTGTTTTGGATGGTATGTACCCAAAATATACCACACTATACTATACCGAATGTCCGTACAGGTATGGTTGAAGTAGAGAAAGCAATGCAAAGCAGAATGCCCGCAAGGCCGCTACACTTCAGATTAAACAAAGGTGAATGCACGGCTCAACAATATGTGACCAGTGTGTGTGTCAGAGCTGATGTAAATATGAAATAAATGCTTAAACATGTAGCTAGGTGTAATGTTAGAGACCACAGAAGTGAACCTTTCAAGCCTGTTTTCTCAACTTGCTGTTTTCTGCAAGACATTACTCTATAAGCCATATCTCCAAAACTGGTGGGTCAAACTGAACAATCAATATGTCAATTTGAAGCTATGATTCCCTGCTTTCATATGAACAAAACTAAAGTTCAAAAAAATCCAATGGCAGTCCCTCAGTCAAATTTAGTCACAACTGAGAAAACAGCCAGCACACAATAAATATCCTTTTCATAATATTTTAGTTTACTTCTCCACGGACAGAGTAACGGACACGCTTCAGAGTAACAGGACTTCCTCAGCGTATGGGAAGACCTGTTAGGAAGACCTGTTTAAACGCACAAGTTTCATGTAGTCGAATTAGAGAAATGGACCTTTTTGAGGACCATTTTCCTGGCCCTCTATAGAAATGGTTGCTTTTTAGGTTAAGTAGGATTCGGGAAGTTATGATTCCAATTACGGTACGTTTTTACAGCGGGCGACAGCCTGCCTATTTGTCTATGGGACTCGGCAACTACTGGCGATAGTAGGCAAAGATGCGATAGTTGAAAAGTGGATGGAGGAATGTTGTTCAAAAACATGAAAATATATTTTCAACAACATCGTCCGGCAATAGCCAATCAAATTCATGTGTTAGCCTCGCATAGCCACCCTTCATCTGCCAAATGCATTCAATACAAATGCAATGCATATTGCAATTGTGGGAGGACTTCACCAAAGTGGTGACGAGCCAACCAGATCGTCTGGAACTATATACTATATAACCAACCAGGGTTATATTAGCACGGTATTCAATATGGGCGGACATTGCAAAAATAAATGTAATACTGTGAGGGGAGGAACGGTGATACGTTTACACTACATAAGGTAATGACAGCAGAAACGCCCACCCAGAGTCGCCACTGTTCGCCACTGTTAAAACATGGGGTTAGGAAGAGATTCCACTGTTAAAACATGGGGTTAGGAAGAGATTCCACTGTTAAAACATGGGGTTAGGAAGAGATTCCGGCTGGTTTAGGGTTAGGAACTGTTAAAACATGGGGTTAGGAAGAGATTCCGGCTGGTTTAGGGTTAGGAACTGTTAAAACATGGGGTTAGGAAGAGATTCCACTGTTAAAACATGGGGTTAGGAAGAGATTCCGGTTAGGTTTTGGACTCCCTATTTTATACTTAGTAGTGTTGTGATGGCCCAAAATCTAGATCTGCTATTTACAACTTATTTTAAATGCTGTCCTAAACTTTGTATAGTAATACAAACGTGTGTGTGTGTGTGTGTGTGTGTGTGTGTGTGTGTGTGTGTGTGTGTGTGTGTGTGTGTGTGTGTGTGTGTGTGTGTGTGTGTGTGTGTGTGTGTGTGTGTGTGTGTGTGTGTGTGTGTGTGTGTGTGTGTGTGTGTGTGTGTGTGTGTGTGTGTGTGTGTGTGTGTGTGTGTGTGTGTGTGTGTGCGTGCTTTACCTTGAACAGGACGGCTGGCCGCCGCGGCACTGGGGAAGGTGTACGCCCCTGATCCTGACGACTGGGATAACAAGACCTACACCTTGGAGACTCGTGCATCTAAGTAAGAACGCTCTGCTAACATGCAGACATATCAGAACTCCTTAAGGTCAATGCATGCTTGAGTGTTGCATGATGAAAGTTACCTAAAAATGACAAAAACAGATTTATTTAACCTTTATTTATAGTTAAAAAAAACACATTGAGACGTCTCTTTAACAAGTGTGAACTGGCCAAGAGAAGAGGCAAATAATGTTACACAGCTCTGTCAGTACTAACAAATACAGGACAACAATTAGGACACAGCACATTAGCACATTACCCACTACCTATAGGAAGCTCAAGGAACAGGAATAAGATGACCAATAAAGACTAACGTCAATGTTTGCTACTAAACTAATACAGGACTAGAGCAAACATTTCCTATACGTCGAAGCAGGAGCAGTGTCTGCATGGGACATGTGCTCATGGCAACCCTTTTAAAACTCACTACGTGAATCACAGAAGCCACTTTGAGTCTGGTTTGTAGGCCATTCCAAGACAAGGGCCCAAAGAATGCAAGGCCCCCCCCCCCCCCCCCCCCACCGACATAGCGCAGCCAAACATTTGATCTGAGATTGAGAGAGTTTTGGACGAGCTCGAATTTAGAGCAGATGTAAATTGAAAGGTTACCGAGAATGACTGTAAGTGAGAATATGCCAGTGTAGCAACGTTAAGGAGGACCAACCGACTAAGGCGTACAGAGTGAGAGACAATGATGAGTCCTAGAGGGGGAATTGGTCATGAACCTCAATGATGAGTCCTATAGGGGGAGTTGGTCATGAACCTCAATGATGAGTCCTAGAGGGGGAGTTGGTCATGAACCTCAATGATGAGTCCTAGAGGGGGAATTGGTCATGAACCTCAATGATGAGTCCTATAGGGGGAGTTGGTAATGAACCTCAATGATGAGTCCTATAGGGGGAATGAACCTCAATGCAGCATGAAAAAGGTAGCCTAGTGTTGAGGAACAGGCAAAGCGATACACAGTATCGCAATAGTCAAGCTGTGATAGGAAGCAAACAGCTTTTTGCAAGAAGCATTGGAAACTTCATTCTATAGAAGAAACTCAGTGTGAATTTCAGCTTTTTCACCAGGCAAGGAGTCAATGTGGTATTTGAGAATTTGAAATTGAACATGTTGTCCAACCAGATCCTAAGATATTTGTACAATTCAACCATTTCAATGTATACTCCATCCAAAGTGGTGATGTGAGGGGGGGGGGGGGGGACTGCCAGACTCGGACTACCGGCCAAGGTGCCTGGACCGCTGAGCCACGGCCCAGGCCTACTCCCCATCTTCAAACCAATCCAGTAACTTTGATTGGTGCAGGGCTGAGCATCGATCAGATTGTATATACTATCATTTATTTATTTCCCTGCAGATAGTCTACCTTAACTCTTAAATTCTACTAATTCTTTCAATGAACTAAAAACGTGTGTTATGTGATGGCCTATCCTGCCTCAAAAATGGACAACACCAAAGGCCACGTGGCGTTGCCCCTAAAATGAAGGAACTCCAGGCCTGATTCCATGTGTACATTCTCAGAATGACATATCTGTAAGGGCCCATTTAACCAATTAAAACCAGGAAAGCATCTGTGTCACTTTAGATTTGAACTAAATATAGGATTTGGAACAGTGGTTCTCAAAAATAGCAGATGTACAAGTGTGAGCTTGTACAGTACAATCTGCTATTTTTCTTCTCTTCTTGGGGTCCCTGGCACAACGTTTGAGAATCACTGTTTTAGGAGGCATTTGTAGAATCGGCTGCTGCTCCTGTCGCTGAAAACCTTGTATGTCCAAAACTATTACGTTTCAGGAAATGGGGAAAACAAAAATACTAGTTTGTTTAAAAATATATATTTATCCAATCAAAATACTTTTGATTGGATAAATATTTACAAAACACATAAGCCACACATACAGTATGAGTACTTCACCACCAGCCAAATGCCTTTTTTTTCGATCCATTACTCACTCTGTGAATCCTTGGATTCATGGAACATTTTAGTTTTTGTAGTTTTCCTTCATGGTTTATGAAGAACACACAAACAAAGAGAATACCTGATGAACCGAAGAAAGTAACAGAACAAATACAAAAGAAGAACAAGCCTATATCAGAATTCTGTTTATAAAACATCAAAGCAACTCACAGAGCAGTGTCCAAGTGTCCATTTTCTCCTTACTTCCAAAACACTGCATTTTCACGGAAACGTTAATATTCTAAACATTTCCTGTCTGTGTAAACAGTGTCGTGCAGCTGTGCCTGGGTCGAGCGCGTGCTTCTGCACTCGGCTCACTCTGGACACCACATGAAAGTCAAAACTGTTAACATTTGCATTCATTAAGTCAAACGTCAACTGCCTGACTTTAGGAAAAAAATAAACATTGTGACTGATGTTCAAAGAAACATCGTGACTGTACTATACGTGTTTAATAATCATGTTAGGCTAAAAGTATTGCTGTTATCTTGTTTTATTCACATCAGTGTGGTGCCAGTCACATCTGTCTGTCATCTTCCCCGTCCTCTTGAATGCAACTCCCTGCTTGAACACATCTACACTAGCTAGGCTATAGAAATATCAACGCATCTTCTCGCTGTCTTCTGCCTCCACCAACCAGTTGCACTTCATAACATCTGTGTCTCACCTATACCTAGCCAGTAGCCAGTTGAGTGTCTACACCAATGGTTCTCAACCTGTGGGTCGGAACATGATTTTTTTCAGGGGGGACCCAGATGATAGTGAAGGACTTGTTTAATACCTTAAAGCTGCTATAAGCAATAATAATATTATAACAAATAATAAGGTCATTAAAATGTTGACATATATTGGTCGATTTGCCTGTCTGCTTCCTGATTGGTTAGTCACTGCGACCGGGTTTTTTTTCGACCAATGACAAAGCTTCTAGGAACATCTTTGAATGCAGATTGCGGCTCCTATATGTGTCACAGAGACTACTTTTTTGTGGGGAGCGTTCTACCCATTGCTGGCTGTCTGAATACCAAAGAAATAAAAAGGTCATTAATATTTTGACATATTATTGCTTATAGCAGCTTTAAAAGGACAACTTTAAGGTTCATGTCTTAGGTCATTATTAGAGAAAGTAAAGGATGATCTAATTTGCTGCATTCTTTTGTTTAAACGATTGTAGCTATTTTTGACAGGGGGGCGGGGCATTCAAACAAGTGGCTATATGTCTTTTTTTTTTTTTTTTTTTTTTACAACATTTTACGGCGATTTCTTTATTATTACTTACTATTCTATTTATAGTAACTCATAGGAATAGACTACGTGACAACCAGGTATAGTCTGGTGACCACCGGAGAGACGGGTGACAGCCGGAATGTAGCAACCGGGAGCAGTATGGGATAGCGCCCCAGCCTGCGTCTTCCGTGTGTAGTGTCTAAGCCCTATGCTTGAACACTGTGGTTAACTGTATGTTAATACATACTGTGTAGTGTCTAAGCCCTATGCTTGAACACTGTGGTTAACTGTATGTTAATACATACTGTGTAGTGTCCAAGCCCTATGCTAGAACACTGTGGTTAACTGTATGTTAATACATACTGTGTAGTGTCTAAGCCCTATGCTTGAACACTGTGGTTAACTGTATGTTAATACATACTGTGTAGTGTCTAAGCCCTATGCTTGAACACTGTGGTTAACTGTATGTTAATACATACTGTGTAGTGTCCAAGCCCTATGCTTGAACACTGTGGTTAACTGTATGTTAATACATACTGTGTAGTGTCCAAGCCCTATGCTAGAACACTGTGGTTAACTGTATGTTAATACATACTGTGTAGTGTCCAAGCCCTATGCTTGAACACTGTGGTTAACTGTATGTTAATACATACTGTGTAGTGTCCAAGCCCTATGCTAGAACACTGTGGTTAACTGTATGTTAATACATACTGTGTAGTGTCCAAGTCCTATGCTTGAACACTGTGGTTAACTGTATGTTAATACATACTGTGTAGTGTCCAAGCCCTATGCTTGAACACTGGTTAACTGTATGTTAATACATACTGTGTAGTGTCCAAGCCCTATGCTTGAACACTGGTTAACTGTATGTTAATACATACTGTGTAGTGTCCAAGCCCTATGCTTGAACACTGGTTAACTGTATGTTAATACATACTGTGTAGTGTCCAAGCCCTATGCTTGAACACTGGTTAACTGTATGTTAATACATACTGTGTAGTGTCCAAGCCCTATGCTTGAACACTGTGGTTAACTGTATGTTAATACATACTGTGTAGTGTCCAAGCCCTATGCTTGAACACTGTGGTTAACTGTATGTTAATACATACTGTGTAGTGTCTAAGCCCTATGCTAGAACACTGTGGTTAACTGTATGTTAATACATACTGTGTAGTGTCCAAGCCCTATGCTAGAACACTGTGGTTAACTGTATGTTAATACATACTGTGTAGTGTCTAAGCCCTATGCTTGAACACTGTGGTTAACTGTATGTTAATACATACTGTGTAGTGTCCAAGCCCTATAGAACACTGTGGTTAACTGTATGTTAATACATACTGTGTAGTGTCCAAGCCCTCTGCTTGAACACTGTGGTTAACTGTATGTTAATACATACTGATGTAGTGTCCAAGCCCTCTGCTTGAACACTGTGGTTAACTGTATGTTAATACATACTGATGTAGTGTCCAAGCCCTCTGCTTGAACACTGTGGTTAACTGATGTAGTGTCCAAGCCCTATGCTTGAACACTGTGGTTAACCAGTGCCGATTCTGGCCTCCAAGGGGCCCTAAGCATGATTGTAGCAAGGGGGCCCCCCATGAAAAAATGGGGGGTTTTGAAACAGTTTAAAACAGTTTTAAGTAGACAAACAGAGCAGAATAAGGTATAAACATTTATTGTCTGTCTGTCTGTCTGTCTGTCTGTCTGTCTGTCTGTCTGTCTGTCTGTGTATGACAGACTGACTGGTATAAACAGCGCCCCCGGTGTAGAGGGATGGTATGACAGACTAGAATAAACAGCGCCCCCAGTGTAGAGGGATGGTATGACAGACTAGTATAAACAGCGCCCCCAGTGGGGAGGGATGGTATGACAGACTGGTATAAACAGCGCCCCCAGTGGGGAGGGATGGTATGACAGACTGGTATAAACAGTGCCCCCAGTGGGGAGGGATGGTATGACAGACTAACTGGTATAAACAGTGCCCCCAGTGGAGAGGGATGCTATGACAGAGAGACTGGTATAAACAGCGTCCCCAGTGGGGAGGGATGGTATAAACAGCACCCCCAGTGTAGAGGGATGGTATAAACAGCGCCCCCAGTGGGGAGGGGTGGTATGACAGACTGACTGGTATAAACAGCGCCCCCAGTGGGGAGGGATGGTATGACAGACTGACTGGTATAAACAGTGCCCCCAGTGGAGAGGGATGCTATGACAGAGAGACTGGTATAAACAGCGTCCCCAGTGGGGAGGGATGGTATAAACAGCACCCCCAGTGTAGAGGGATGGTATAAACAGCGCCCCCAGTGGGGAGGGATGGTATGACAGACTGACTGGTATAAACAGCACCCCCAGTGGGGAGGGATGGTATGACAGAGAGACTGGTATAAACAGCTGGACCCAGTGGACCCCTGCTCAGTGGACCCCTGTGGTCCTCTGCTCAGTGGACCCCAGTGGTCCTCTGCTCAGTGGACCCTGCAGTGGTCCTCTGCTCAGTGGACCCCAGTGGTCCTCTGCTCAGTGGACCCTGCAGTGGTCCTCTGCTCAGTGGACCCCAGTGGTCCTCTGCTCAGTGGACCCCTGTGGTCCTCTGCTCAGTGGACCCCAGTGGTCCTCTGCTCAGTGGACCCCAGTGGTCCTCTGCTCAGTGGACCCCAGTGGTCCTCTGCTCAGTGGACCCCAGTGGTCCTCTGCTCAGTGGACCCTGCAGTGGTCCTCTGCTCAGTGGACCCCAGTGGTCCTCTGCTCAGTGGACCCTGCAGTGGTCCTCTGCTCAGTGGACCCTGCAGTGGTCCTCTGCTGAGTGGACCCCAGTGGTCCTCTGCTCAGTGGACCCCAGTGGTCCTCTGCTCAGTGGACCCTGCAGTGGTCCTCTGCTCAGTGGACCCTGCAGTGGTTCTCTGCTCAGTGGACCCCTGTGGTCCTCTGCTCAGTGGACCCCAGTGGTCCTCTGCTCAGTGGACCCCAGTGGTCCTCTGCTCAGTGGACCCCAGTGGTCCTCTGCTCAGTGGACCCTGCAGTGGTCCTCTGCTCAGTGGACCCCAGTGGTCCTCTGCTCAGTGGACCCCTGTGGTCCTCTGCTCAGTGGACCCTGCAGTGGTCCTCTGCTCGGATGGAGGCTGCTGTGCACCTCTGGTTGTGCTGGTAGAGGTACTGGCTGTGGCTGCCTCTACATCGCTCAAATCTGACTCACTTGTATCTGATGCAGGCTGTGTTGTGGCTTTAGTCACAAACTTAAGCATAGCCCCTGGAAATTATAGATACAAACACAAGGATAAAAAAAATAAAATTATATATAACTCAATTGTATATATATATACACACACACACACACACACACCCCCCCCCCCCCCCCACACACACACACACACTTATTCAAATTCTTAATCATTCCTTTGCAATTTAAATTATTTATATTTCAATACTGAGCAACAACAACAAAACTACGAATTTGATGCGTTTAATAAGAGCACAAATCAGACTGCACAGCTAGTCACAGAGTGAGACTACAGTACAGCGAGTCACCACTCACTCCCAACCATGTCATGATAAAAGAGATGATTATTGATTACAAACTGCAGCAAGCAGCAGCAGTACTAGCCTAGCCACCAGCGTGGCTCAGCCTGTAAACACAACAACCCGCGACATTCACAGCACAGGACACTGCAAGTCAGTCTGCAAGTTGGCATGTTTATTTACCTGATTGCTCCTTCCGCAGTTCATCCTTACGCTTTTTCTTTAACTTTTTATCATTTCCTGAAGGATACAGACGCTTCATGATTGAAGATGAGTTCCGTGAGATCTGTGTTGTTGTTGTCTTTACTCTTTTATATGCTACTCTCCCGTCCGTCTGAAACGACACCGAAGAAAAATAACACTTTGAAAGGGGGGCGTTTCCGCGTGCTGGAAATGTCTACTACGATAGGCCTGTTCTTGATTCTGATCACTAAGGTACGCTGTTGGCGGAAGATTTCACCATTCTGAGCAGCGTTACACTCACTGCGCAAATAACGTAAAAAGGCCCCCACGGCTCCGCCCGCCCTGTGCTCACCGTTCCTTGCGTAACGTCGGTACGCAAATAACGTAGCACGCTCTTTGCCGACTTTGCGCAGGGCGAGCGGGGGCCTTTTGTGAATTCGGGGGCGGCGGGGGCCCTACGCAGTCTGCGTAGTCTGCGTTTAGGAAGAATCGCCTCTGTGGTTAACTGTATGTTAATACATACTGTGTAGTGTCTAAGCCCTATGCTTGAACACTGTGGTTAACTGTATGTTAATACATACTGTGTAGTGTCCAAGCCCTATAGAACACTGTGGTTAACTGTATGTTAATACATACTGTGTAGTGTCCAAGCCCTATGCTTGAACACTGTGGTTAACTGTATGTTAATACATACTGTGTAGTGTCCAAGCCCTATGCTTGAACACTGTGGTTAACTGTATGTTAATACATACTGTGTAGTGTCCAAGCCCTATGCTAGAACACTGTGGTTAACTGTATGTTAATACATACTGTGTAGTGTCCAAGCCCTATAGAACACTGTGGTTAACTGTATGTTAATACATACTGTGTAGTGTCTAAGCCCTATGCTTGAACACTGTGGTTAACTGTATGTTAATACATACTGTGTAGTGTCCAAGCCCTATGCTAGAACACTGTGGTTAACTGTATGTTAATACATACTGTGTAGTGTCCAAGCCCTATGCTTGAACACTGTGGTTAACTGACGGCTAGGGAGGCTGTTAGACGTGTGCTCAAATAAACTGAAAGTCTTGGCCTGTGCCGTGGCTCAGTGGTCCAGGCACCTTGGCTGGTAATCCAGTCTGGCAGTGTGCCGCAGGTTTGACTCCCGATCCCGACGGCCTTTACTGCATGTCTTCCCCCCATCTCTCTCCCCATTTCCTGTCAGCCTACTGTCTGTCCCTCCATAAAAAATATAAAATAAAGGCAAAAGCCACAAAAAAACAACATTTAATACACTGAAAGTCCAAACGTTGTCTGTCGAGTTCACAAACAAACTATATTTATTAGCCGAACTGTCACCTCAGCATACAATAAATACTTACATAAATAAACCATGAGGATACAGACTATACAGCTCAGAGAAACACAGTGTGCCTCTGCAGTGTGCCCACCACCAATGTGATCATTCTAACTCAACTGCAGCTGTCAATCTAACAGCTGACCTGACTCCTCCACGCTGTCAGCGAATGTATCATTATTTGTCACCCTTATCTTTGGGGCAGATCCTTATATGAACATTTAGTATAGCATCTCTGTTAAGACAAGACTATAAGAACTGTCTGAGAATAGGGTTGAGGAGGCGTGCACCCGGAGGGGCTGCTGGAACAGGCCAGGAGGCGTTGGGATTCTTGCATATTTCCTTTGCTGCGTTTGCCTTCACACTGCGCTGTCATCCGCAGCAATTGGAAACGCAGCAGATAACTTTATATCAATGCGTTCAATTCATAAACTACACTGTCAGTGAAATCTATGGTGTTAAAATTATGCTTCTAATAGTTAGGATTTGAGGGTAACGTGGATGCATGTGTGTCGTCGGCCGTCGGGGACTGGACTGACTGTGTGTGTGTGTGTGTGTGTGTGTGTGTGTGTGTGTGTGTGTGTGTGTGTGTGAGTGTGTGAGTGTGAGTTGTGTGTGCACGTGCGCCTGTCACACACTGACTGTTCTTCTGGTCACATGGCCGAGGCACATGGAGACAGGAGCGCAAAATGATCCTTAATTAGTTTACAATCGGTACTCCTATAGATTAGGCTATCCGATCATCATCAAATTAGTATGCTACTATGCATATGCCATGATAGCTATACAGTTTATAGATCATGCTTAAGCATGTGTTTAATTTTGCAGTATTTATATTTAAGCAAGATGAAGAAAGTCTCCAGCACTTGGATCCCACACAGTGACAGCCCTCCATGTTTACACACAGACAGACAGACAGACAGACAGAATACTCTGTAGGCTACACTGCAGTGTTTTTAGGTATTTCCTTAACTTAAGCAATTGATTAATGTGCTCATTTGACCATATTTCGATGAGGGCTCTCCTCATTCGATCACGTCTATTCACGGTAAAGGGGACATCTCGCTGCGTAAAATATCCCTTCTCCGTCTCCAACTTCACTCCTCATTCATCCGCCACATTGTCTGCTTCCTTTCCTTTATTTGATGCGATTGCATTCCCACCTGCACCGAATCGAAATCAAGTGCGATTGGAAGCGAAACGAAACCCCCGTTTTTTGGCGGAGTAGAATGCGGTTCTTTGATGCGCATTAGGATTCGAATGAGGCTTCACACCTGCCAAACGAAGCGCACTGTCCGACAATGTGCAGCAGGATTCGTTTTAATCGCAGTAAAGCTTTCTGGTGTGAAGGCGACCTTACTCTCTGTATGTTGTTATGCTGCTGAATCTTCTCAATAAATTATCAATAGTTCACCCTGAATAACTTTCTCTAATGACAACCTAAAACATGAACCTTGGTTGAAAAAAAAAAAGTTCTATTTTTATAATATTTATCTGTGGAACCGAGTAAAACGTAAATGTAATGCCCCGGCCCCTATAGCCAAACTAACTGTAATGCCTCAACTCCTACAATTCCAAGTGCTTCCCATTTCAAATATGATTATTTTGGGGGGTCCCCAGTACAAGTGATTATTTTGGGGGGTCCCCAGTTAAAATATGATTATTTTGCGGGATCTCCAGTTCAAATGATTATTTTGGGGGGTCCCCAGTACAAGTGATTATTTTGGGGCGGTCCCCAGTTAAAATATGATTATTTTGGGGGATCTCCAGTTCAAATATGATTATTTTGGGGGGTCACGGTCAGAAAGGTTTGACGGAATTATTGGACTTTGGCGGATGTACGTACCGCCCGAGGAAGTGTGGAATGGAATGGGCCAACTGTAACAATCAATCAGTGATTCCCTTTTTCTTTGGAGCTCCCCCCCTCCCCCTCTTACATGTGTATATGTCACTGCAGCATGCCCAATTGATGAGACCGTTTTGTAATTAAAGCTCTACCCATTATACACCCATGTACGTATATGAACAAGAATAGCCTTGCTGGGTCTACTTCTGGCTATGCGTTTAAATCAAAGTCCTTCATAACTAGACATGTTGAGCCAGTCTCTCTCTCTCTCTCTCTCTATCCCTCTCTATCCCTCTCTCTCTCTCTCTCTCTCTCTCTCTCTCTCTCTCTCTCTCTCTCTCTCTCTTTGTCTCTCTCTCTCTCTCTATCCCCCTCTCTCTCTCTCTCTCTCTCTCTCTCTCTCTCTCTCTCTCTCTCTCTCTCTCTCTCTCTCTCTCTCTCTCTCTCTCTCTCTGTCTCTGGTGGTGCATTGTGTGTGTAAAGAGGAGAATACAATTAGACAATGGGAAACACCTGCAGTTCAATTAACCCTGGCACTGCTCCCATGAGTCATCCCCCCCCCCCATTTCCACCCACCATCTGTCTGGGCTATGGGACCACTAGCCTGCGATTACAGATCCTATAGCCCGTGGCGAAAATCCAAATAAACCGCTTAAATGTGGGGGAAGTTATAGTTAACGGCTTCCTCACTCTCTGCATATGGCAATGGGTAATAATTAATGCCAGTATGCAAGTTTAGACCAGTTGGTAAAGCCACACTGGGTAGGACAGACAGAGTTTTGCTCATTTTATAGTAGGATATGTAGTGAAGGAATGGAATGTTCTTTGACCACCCGCTACACCTAACCTAGGTCATCCTTCTCTCAAGGCGTTACTGAGATATCACATTCACAATGTTGGGACAAACATACTGTATTATTGTACAGTCGGACAGACGGTCAGTCAATCAAACGGCGGATGGATAAATGGACAGATGGACGGACAACATAAAGCAACCGGCCAACAGATGAGGCATAAAATGGGGAAAAGAGCACAAACGCCTGTACCCTAGAATGGCTGATAGCTTACCAGTATATTAAGTAGATACGCTATTTACAACAGAGAATAAATTAAGCTTTCGGGACAGCTACTCTTAATTTGGGACTGACCCATTGTTTTTCAGGATGTCTGGTTGCACCTTGAAGTTCAAACGCACGAGTAGGAGTTGTGCTAGGAGTTATGCTATAACCAGAGCCATCTAATAGAAGAGTTGCGATATTGAGGGGGAAGAAACCGACTGCTCGAGTGCTGTTCATGCAGCCTGAACTGAGACAAGCTGGAGTTGGAAATACATTGTTTTCAACGAGGGCGGCGCAAATAATAACTATTTTAAGCAAGTGTGCAACATGACAACTGTTTTAAAGTATTGTACAGTAACAACTAAAGTCTCTGTAATGTTTATGTTGTACTATTACTACAAAACAATCTAAAATAAAGGGATTTAAGATCATTAAAGCTGTGCTGTTGCCTGAGTTCAATGCATTTCTGCCTATACTTCCGGTCCTACAAGTCTATGTAGGATAGCCACCATTGGACTGAAGCCCCATGAAGTGAAAGCAGTTTGCGTAACTCTGTCTATATCTAAGGCTCTGGCTATAACTAAGTTATTTCCGAGAGCAAAATGTAAACCTGCCTCCTGCTACTGTATACGTAAAAGTAATTCCTTCTGGGCAGTTGGAAAGATGAGTGAGTGAGTTGGAAGAGGAACAATTTCTCTGTGGTTCATGCCAGCAGCGGATGATAATAATGAAAACACAATGAATAAATTATATAACAGGTTGCACTGGCCCACTGAAATATAGCTGGAAACCCGTGTATAGTTGGTTGTGGGTACAAATAAATTCTAAAATACGAACATAAACAGCCATATGGACTCTCATGAAAACACAAACAAGTAAATTATTATTCAAGTATTTTTATTGAAGTTTGCACATGAGACAGGACAGACAACAGATACATGACAACTTACAGAACAGATACAGGACAAAACAACAACACCAGTACTCAACATTCATGTATAAAATATAAAAGTCTGAAATACAATGTAAAAAACCACAAATTGTATATTAACACAAACAAGTAAATGACATACAAACATGCAGTAATTATATACAAAATGCATACCATAATACAACAAACCAGGGGTCTTTTCAAGGACCCCTTAGCTGAGAGGGACTTGCACTATTATCAGTGTGTATATCAGGGTTCCCCAATTAATTTTCCTCAAGGGCCATATTTTGACTAGGGAACCAGGCTGGGGGCCGAGTCCGCATGCGCGAAAAATTGGGTTTTTTATTTTTTCATTCGTTAATTAAAAATTGTTCTCAACCAGTGGTCCGGGGACCACCAGTGGTCCTTGAGGGGGTGCCCAGTTTGACATGCATAGGCTACTGACCCCCATTTAATGCCATTTATATCTGGGACACCCCCACAAAACAAAACAAAAAACGTTTTTTTCTTTTTTTAATTCTTCCAGGGGCCACAAGGGGGCGCTCTGCGGGCCGCAAATGGCCCGCAGAGCGCCTATTGGGGAACCCTGGTGTATATGTTTTGGTTTGTTGACTTATCTTTTTATGTTGGATTCATGTTAATGTGATATTTAGCCACTTAAACCCTCATGTAAACGTGATCTTTAGCTCTGTACTTGGTCTGCTCTTTTTTCCCTCTCCACTAAACCTCTATGCCGAAAATAACCGATCTACAAGCTTGAATAGGGATGATGGGGTTCAACAAAATGTTCCTATCACACACAGATTTAGCTGCCCCCCTTTAGTAACTCTGAGGACCCGCCTGGGGTCCCGGACCCCCTATTGAAGACCCCTGCAGTAGCCCAAATTATTATCCGATCACTGCAACCAAAACATCTCTATTTCCGGTTAAATAATGCCTGCAGTTATTATGTTTACTATATGGAGCAGCAGTATTCCTTAACCCATTTAGGCCTGAAAAATGTCTTCTAAGTCCTGATAGTTTTCTGAAATACCTCATGTTTCTATATCAGTGGTGCTCAATATTTCATGTCAAGGACTCCGACTGAGAAAGGAGAGAGGCCGCACAGCCTGTAGTCACGATGCCATCAAAATCTTTATTTTTCCAACGTTTCGGCAACAAGTTGCCTTCTTCAGGGAATGTCAAGGACTCCAAAAATGATATGTAATTGGCCGCCGACCCCTTCTGAAAATATGTTGTTCCAGCCAGGAACCCCTCAGAAGCAAAGATTTTAGTTAAAAGCATTTGCTCTGAAAGAATATACATTCAAAGATTTGAGCCACATTGTCACAATGTTTAAAAAATAGCAGACCTAAAAGCTCGTAGCGCGCCACTCGGTGGCGCGCTACGAGCTTGTAGATCTGCTATTTTTCAATAGCTAAATTATAACATAATGTTTAAAACACCAAAAGGGGTTCCCACCCAGAATGGGATAACCATACTGTATTTCTGGAAGAACAGGACACTTTGATATTTCTACCACTACTTTGTTCCACAGGTTGAAAAACTAGCTAATGTTATGGACATGTTTTGTATATTATGAAGATGTCCATAGACGTTCTACATAATTCTTCATTTCGGGCGGCGGCAGTGGCTCAGAGGTAGAGTGGCTGGATGGTAACCGCAAAGTTGCCTGTTCGAACCCAGGCTCCCCCAGAGTTAGTGTCGAAGTGTCCTTGAGCAAGACACTGAACCCCAATTTGCTCCTGATGTGCTGGCTAGTGCCTTGGTTTCTGCCGCAACATTTACCATTTATTTCCGTCTACACATTTGTTTACAAAACATTCTGACCTGGTCTATAGAGAATCAATGAAGCATTGATGTGAAGTGAAATTAGAAGCTGTATCTCGCGGTGCAGAAAAGGCTGCGGGTCATTCAGTTGATATCGTTCCATCCCAGAAGTCCGCTGACAAGCTCCATTGCCAAGTCTTTAAGTCTAAAAGTCCCAGGCCTCATGTGACAAGCAGAACACTTTCTCTGGGCAAATTTAATCACTGTGTTGCACCGCTTATCGGGAGATTGAAATCTGAATTTAACCCATTTTGGGCGGGAACCCCTTTTGGTGTTAGCCGAGTGACGCGCTACGAGCTTGTAGGTCTGCTATTTTTGAAAAGTCGAAGAACGACTGACATAGAAGAGGACCCTCGGCGGACCCTCGGCGATAGAGCCTTCTATGTGGCAGCCCCTGCCCTCTGGAACTCTCTCCCCTTGGAGATTCGCCACACTCCTACATTGGACTCTTTCTCTGCACTGAAGAGACATTTGTTCAGAGGCTTTTGGCAACTAGTTTGTTTGTTTTGTTTTTTGTTTTGTAAAGCGTCCTTGGGTTTCTTGAAAGGCGCTATATAAATCCAAGTTATTATTATTATTATTATTTATTAGAAACATAGCTTTTTCAGAAAACTGTCAGGATGTAGAAGACAATTATAGAATCTGATCACAGGTCAGAATGGGTTAAACAGACGTAGCAATCTGCAGTGCGCCGCCGCTGTGGTTCCGGCCATGAAAGTGTCCGTGCCGACGCGGCTGAGGCAGAAGCGAGGGTCTGTCAGGGGCCTCTCTGCTGCGAGCATCCGCTCAGTATGCACACACTCAGGATCAGATTAGCTATGCCAATTGCATATTTGTTTTATTCATATCACAAGTTCTGACAGTTACTATGACAACTATCGAGCCCCTTTTGTTGGAGCCACAGATTTGTGCACAGAAGTGTCCACAGTTGTTATATAATTGCTCTTTTCTTTTCTTATACATACATACAGCATTACAATACATGCTGTTTGTGTGTGTGTGCGTGTGTGTGCGTGCGTGTGCACACTTTCAGTTCCTGTAGAAGTAAACTTGGAACCTCTCACTAATTTTCTCTTGTCTGTCTACCATCTGTCATGTCGTTCTTTCTTTGAACAGAAGCTAAAAAATGAATTCTGTTGGTTTTCCGGCTGTCACTTACACACCCCCCGTCTGTCTCTGTCTGTATGTCCGTGTCTCTGTCTCTATATATAGAACTCCCATCGAGTGGGTGGAGCGCTACAAATACCTTGGTTTCTGGTTGGATATACGCCTACATTTTAAATTTCATATTGATTATTTTGTGCAAAAAGCTTAAATTCACTTTGGGCTTTTCTTCTACAGATTGAAGGCTTGTTATGATTGTTCAGCTCTCAAAACACTACTGGTCACTTGTCCCTTTCTGTCCCAATTGGACTATGGTGATACCATCTAAGGTTGGCTTGCTCCTCCACCTTGGCCAGACTGGTTCCCTGTACCATCCATGCTGCTGCACTGACATTCAGAACTAACTCACCTTTCAGAACACATCACTGTACATTGCATGCAGCTCAGTGGCCTTGTGGTTAGAGTGTCCGCCGGGTAATACCAAAGACTGTACAAATGGGACCCAATGCCTCCCTGCTTGACACTCAGCATCAAAGGGTTGGATTGGGGGGTCAAATCTACTAATCAAATGATTCCCGAGCGTGTCACGGCTGCAGCTCACCGCTCCTTGGCTGCGGCTCACCGCTCCAAGAGAGGGGTCAAATGCGGAGAACAAATTTCACTGCAGTAACGTGTGACAAATCGTCCAACTTTGACTAACTTTGACTTTGGTTGGTTCTCATTGACATCTCCCAGGGCTGCATCATTAGAATAATTTCATTCATAAAGCCATTCTTGGTGATCTGCCTCCTTACATTTCCTCCAAATTCAATTTGGTAAAAAATGGTCTAAACCTCAGATCAAATGCTCGGCTACAGCGTGTAGTACCATGCAGCATAAAAATCTGAGGGGGGTAAAAAAATACGCGTTCTTTGGCCCCTGGTCATGGAATGACCTGCATTCCAGACTAAAAGTTGGCCTTGAAAGTTTAATTGAGAAGTTTCAAAAGGATCATCTGTACAGTCCAACACCTGCACGTGTTGGATGTGTACTAGCCTTTGTATAGGCCTATATATTTATTATTTCTGTTCATATTGTACATTGTGTATAATTTGCTGGTTCAAGGTTCTTTATTATGTGTCTCCCGAGGAAGATTCTGTGCACAATTACAGTTGCCACTTGTAAAATAGACTCAGTCTCAATGTGTTTTTACTGGTTAAATAAAGGTTACAAAATAAATAATAAAATATCCCTCTGTCTCTCACCTCTCCCTCCCTCTCTCTCTCTCTCTCTGTCTCTCTCTCTCTCTCTCTCTCTCTCTCTCTCTCTCTCTCTCCCCTCTCTCCCCCCTCTCTCCCTGTTTCCCACCATCTCTATTTCTCTCTCCCTCTATCCGTCCTCTCTCTGTCTCTCTCCTCTCTCTCTCTCTCTCTCTCTCTCTTTCTCTCTGTCTCTCCCCTCTCTCTCTCTCTCTGTCTCTCCCCTCTCTCTGTCTCTTCCCTCTCTCTGTTTCTCCCCTCTCTCTCTCTCTCTCTCTCTCTCTCTCTCTCTCTCTCTCTCTCTCTCTCTCTCTCCCCAGGTACTTCAGCCTGAACCAGAGCTCAGGAGCTCTCACCATTGGTCAGAACACCCCGGTGGGCAGCTACTGGCTGAGGGTGGGCGTGTCTGACGGTGTGTGGCCCGACGTCATCTCGGGCGTCCGAGTTCACGTCCGAGAGCTGGAGGAGGAGGCCATCCTGTCCTCTGGCTCCCTGCGTTTCACTGGTACTATTTGTTTCTGTTTTGTTTTATTTATTCGCACAATAAAAACGGTACAAGCCGGTAACCCTTATTAAAACTCCTATAGCGCCATTGCCGAAGATCATTGTCAATTGAAGCCTAATTTTGATACTGACGCTTAACGCCATTGCCGAAGATTAATGGCAATTGCGCTTTTATAGTGCATTCGATCGATCGAGCCATAATGCTACTTGCTATGTTGTTAGCACAGCACTGGATCGCCCATCTTAGATCGTCGTCGCCATAATAATCCATTCTATCTGTTTCTTTCAATCGCCTGTATCTCCTATTCCTTGTCCCAGATGGCATTTTGGTCAAAACAGCGTTTCTTTGACGGCACAGAGCCGGCGATGTGGAGCTCTCCAGTGCACCGGCATAGATCGATCATGTAAACAAGGCCTGTCTCGCTTTTCAAAATAAGAGCTCAAATTAAAAAAATGCTGGCGTGAATTAGATCCTAATTTTTAAAAAAATGCTAGCGGAGTAAGAGTTAACTCATTCCCGTCCAGCAGGGGGCGCCGATAGTTCAGCAACCGCCACCGTTCACCACCAATCTATTTGGCTGTAGAAGAAGACGAAACCTCCTCCTCTACCGACAACAACAATGGTGAAGGTTGTCGCGGGGTCCGTACTAATCACTCGCTAAGAGTATTTAGAAGCGTTCATATTTTAGATGCGCGGTCACAGGGAAGAGCTATAGAGCCACTAAACACAGTCGCTTTATTTATCCAGCGTGATTTGAAATGTAAAACTCTTAAAAAGGCCTAGAAAGGCCTCATCCACCACCTTGCTCTTTGTTCAATGAATTGAGGCTGAAGGGGAAGCAATCGATCACAGAGCTGCCGCTCGAGGGGAGCTTTGATCAGCGCTAAGCCAACTTTATAGTTTTATCATTAATTAGAGCACTAATTAACACGTTAAAGGCGTCGTTGGCAGAGTGGGATCTCATTAAGAAGAAGTGCAGGTGAGAAAGGAAACGAGTAGTAAGTCAACCATAGTAACAGGGGCGGAGCTACCGGGGGGGATGGGGGTGTGGTCTCCCCCCGGCCCGGACCTCCTGGGGGCCTGGACTGTCAGATGATCGATGGACGATTTTTTACACAGTCACTCACGACAGATAAAACCAGCGGGCCCCCGCAAATCCCGCATCCTCTCGCAATTAACCAGATACAGAGCTTATAGCTACAGTATAGCCTGTAATAGCCTAAATGATGAGAATGTACTGTGCTGGACTGTACAAGCACCGTGGAGTCTGTCTCACACTCTCTCCAACAGACATCCTCAGCCACGCTCCAAAAGTGTCACTCATTAGTAGGCTAATCACTCTGCGAGGAGTGCATATGTGTGGAGTTCCTTTTCTCCACAACGGACTTTTTCGCTTCTAAACCCCTTGTTGCTTTTGCCTGTGTGCGTAACTCAGCAATAAGGTGAAACAGAACACAAAGATGAGTAGCCTATTACGCAGCACCTCTCTCTCTCGCTCTCTCTCTCTCTCTCTCTCTCTCTCTCTCTCTCTCTAGCATGTGTGCGCACTGCTGCACAATGTCTGTGACTGTGAGACTGAGCCGACACAGACGCGGTCAATAATATATAGCATAAATAATAGGCCAAATATAACACTTTCCCTCTATCTGTGACTGTGATCAGCTCCTCACACACATAACTCCTCTCTCGTGCCTTCACGCCTGCTCAATCTCAGCAACTGTTTGTGTAAATATGTATACATTGTTTCCCGTTCCGGGGGGGGGGGGGGGGGTTGTCAGGTTCAGCCAAGTGTGCAGTTGAATATGTGTATGCGTGTGTCTGTGTGTGTGTGTGTACGCACATACTATTGCCCTTGTTAAAATACTTTAATATTCATACCTTAGCTTAGACCAGTGGCTCACAAGCATTTAGGCTCAACACAAAAGAAAAATTAGACGTTTGCCCGGGACCCAAACTAGTAAAACTAGCAGATCTACAAGCTCACAACATGAGCGTAAGTAAATGTAGGAGACTGAAAAAAGGGGATATGTACTTGCGACCCATACAAATTGTTCCGTGACCCAAACTTGGGTCCCTGGCCCACTGTTTGGGAATCAGTGGCAGTTATACCACAGGTTTTACCCCTTCGCTTTCACTTTTTAATTATTCCAAAATAGCAAGAATAGCCGATCTACAAGCTCACAACACAGTGTGATGTCACGTGTATTCACTTGTAACCCATTAACACCTTTTTGTGCTAAAAACGTTGTAACCCTAAGGTATATACAGGGGGATTGTTCCTTTAACTGTGTTGGCGGGCTGAGGCTGGGACGAGGAGTATTATGGGATATCTTGTGTTGACTTTCTGTTCTGGTGTGCAGGGAAGCGGTCGCATTATTGAGAGGAAGAGAGATACTACTTTGTTTGTTTACTACGGAGATTGGATACAGAATTAGAACCCTGGCTGATCACGTTTGTCCTTTTGAATTATTATTTTGTTAATTAAATCACCAGTTCTGCAACACCAACAGGATTATTCCGGAGAGGAGAGACACGGCGGTTATAACGTGTATACACGTCCTCTCAATAAAAAACGCGGGGGTGCTAAGGAGGTGTATAGGCGTCTTTAGGTCCTTTTCAATGATATAAAACAGGTGCTAAGGAGGTGTATAGGCGTCTTTAGGTCCTTTTCAATGGTATAAAACAGGATCGCCGTAATCCATTTTTTGACAGGTCCCGTTGCTAGGCAGTGTTGATTTCATCGACTAAAACTAAGACGAAAAATGTTCGTCGACTATGCCTTTTTCCACTGACAAACTATTCATAAGTTTTGTTCCAAAGACTTATTATCCCGGACATGTTTTGCGCAGCATGGGGCCTAAGGGTGAGAGGAGCGCCCTTGTTGCCGAAAGGTTTCCGGTTCGATTCCCCGGACGGGCAGGACAAATCTGGGTGGGGAAGTGATTTTCATCACTCACCCAACACCGCTGAAGTGCCCTTGAGCAAGGCACTGAACCCCCAACTGCTCCCCCTGGAGCTGCTTAGTGGCCAACAGTATAAGACTGTGGTTGTACTGGTCAGCTCCCAGGTTTTAATTTGTGTGTCTGTCTGTGTGTTTCTATGTGCAGGGCGTTGCTGAAAATGAGCACCTGTGCTCAGCTACTTCCCTGGGTAAAAAAATAAATGTTCCCGTTCACTTCCTTGTTTACGGCCCGACAACACTAGAGCGTCGAAGTCCCGCCTCCTACCAGGGCCCAGGAAATGATTCCCCGTTCATTTTCCTCATAGACATTTCAAAAAGTATTTATTTAAAGACCTTTTAAGCTTTTCAAAGCCAACTCGAGTTGTGAGAAATCATGACAACAAACACAATTTTTCGGGCCGAACAAATAATTAGAAAGAAGTAGAAAACGGCAGGTTACAACACGTTTCTTTCTTGTTTTTCTTCTTTGTAATTATTTGTTTGGTCCAAAATATTGTGTTTATTGTCATGATTTGTCACGACTCGAGTTGGCTTAAAGGTCTTTAAATAAATACTTTTTGAAATGTCTATGGGAAAAATGCATTGGGAATTATTTCCTGGGCCTGGCGTCGTCATGAAAGGGGGCGGGACTGCAACACTCATTCATCGACCTCATTTATCAATTGAGTGTAAAATCTGCCCCAAATACGAGTGTAGGTTTTGTCGTGGCATTTATAAAGTGATCGCAAACAGCTGATCCTTCCTTCATTTCATTCCTAGCAGTGATAAATGTGACGGCTGAACAACTGCAATACGACCATGATACAACGTATGGAAACCATGGTTACATGATGGAAAAAGCCAATTAAAAATAGTTTCCCCCGCTTGCCTTGCTGCCCGCCTCACCCCGGCCCCCTCTCATACACACACACTCAGATGCACGCACACGCAACTTGCAAGCCCAACTGTTGTGTTGTATCTTAAATAAATAAAGAACGAACACCTGCATGAATTAAATAATAGCTGTAGGCCCTGTCTGTTTCTCCTCTCGCCTCGCTTGTCTGGCTGTCATGTCCACACACGCACGCACGCACGCACACACATACTTGCAAGCAACTGTCACTCTGTGTGTTGTTAGTTGTATAAACAATTATTAAAGTCTTTATTCATTTAATATACAACAAGATTAGTGAACGAAAACCTGTGATTCTGTGAAGCATTAATTAAATAACATTGCTCACGTCATTGGAATGAGTTTGGACGCGCACAGCCCGTGAGTGACAAATGCTGTTTTACAAATCCAGGTAGCTGCATCTCCTCCTCCTGTTCTGTCTGTCTCTGTCACTGTGGTGACCATGCTGTACGTTACAGGTAGCTGCATCTCCTCCTCCTGTCCTGTCTGTCTCTGTCACTGTGGTGACCATGCTGTACGTTACAGGTAGCTGCATCTCCTCCTCCTGTTCTGTCTGTCTCTGTCACTGTGGTGACCATGCTGTACGTTTATGACAGTTATTAGATCACTGTGGTGACCATGCTGTACGTTTATGACAGTTATTAGATCACTGTGGTGACCATGCTGTACGTTTATGACAGTTATTAGATTGCCTCCCTGCCTAAACCATGCTGTACGTTACAGGTAGCTGCATCTCCTCCTCCTGTTCTGTCTGTCTCTGTCACTGTGGTGACCATGCTGTACGTTACAGGTAGCTGCATCTCCTCCTCCTGTCCTGTCTGTCTCTGTCACTGTGGTGACCATGCTGTACGTTACAGGTAGCTGCATCTCCTCCTCCTGTTCTGTCTGTCTCTGTCACTGTGGTGACCATGCTGTACGTTACAGGTAGCTGCATCTCCTCCTCCTGTCCTGTCTGTCTCTGTCACTGTGGTGACCAGGCTGTACGTTACAGGTAGCTGCATCTCCTCCTCCTGTTCTGTCTGTCTCTGTCACTGTGGTGACCATGCTGTACGTTACAGGTAGCTGCATCTCCTCCTCCTGTTCTGTCTGTCTCTGTCACTGTGGTGACCATGCTGTACGTTACAGGTAGCTGCATCTCCTCCTCCTGTCCTGTCTGTCTCTGTCACTGTGGTGGCCAGGCTGTACGTTACAGGTAGCTGCATCTCCTCCTCCTGTCCTGTCTGTCTCTGTCACTGTGGTGGCCAGGCTGTACGTTACAGGTAGCTGCATCTCCTCCTCCTGTCCTGTCTGTCTCTGTCACTGTGGTGACCAGGCTGTACGTTTATGACAGTTATTAGATTGCCTCCCTGCCTAAACCACTACTACACTATTTCATTCATTATTGTTATTGCTACTACTTGTATTTGCCTGTATCTCCTTCCCTGTCTATCTCTCTTCTATTCTTCTATCTGTATCTCCTTCCCTGTCTATCTCTCTTCTATTCTTTATCTCCTTCCCTGTCTATCTCTCTTCTATTCTTTCTTCCTGAGTTTTGTCCTGGCGCACGTAATTCCGGCGTGCACCCATATTTTGGCGTACGCCACGTTGATAAATGAAGGCCTATATCTCTGAATCAACGTCGCTGTCCATGGTTTTGATCAGAACGGCAATGTAACCATTAAGCATCTCGTTTGGAATATAAAGCTTCTAAAGAGAGATGAGACTTGACAGCGCGAGGTAGTTAATGGAAGATTATACCTCCCAGTTTTTTGGGGGAAATGGAAGGGCAGGGATTTTCAGAGTAAAATCTGCCCATTTGCTTTGCACTCTAGTGCTTTATTTTGACAAACTCTGGCAGCATCATACGTGGTAAAACCTGGAAAGCATCTCTGTCATTTTAGATTTTAGAACAGTGGTTTAAAAAAATAGTAGATCTACAAGCTCACAGCGTGCCGTTCTGTGAGCGTGTGCTGTGGTAAAGACAGACTGACTTTCCCACTTATGTATTTTTACCCCCAGTATTTTATGTTTCAGTACAATCACCTTACCGTACCTTTTGAATAACCATATGGTCATCACCAAACATATTGAATAGGACAATACTAGTTAGTTTGTATTCAGAGTGTTTGTGGTCACATCTTGACCCTGGTTAAACTTTATTTCTAAAACGGGTAGTCCCAATACTTGATTCTGATTGGCTGGTTACCGGCACGTGACCGGTGTAAATTTCACCGATAACCCACACCTTCAATCACTTTATATCATCCTGCAGCCTTGTAGCTGTACTGGGGAAGGGGAGCGCTTGATTGCCTTGCAAACCCATGCTGTGCGGGCGTCTAAGCGCCGCCCGGCTCATATGACTGTGAATGTGTGGCTCCAGGCGGCCCCGTAAAGACATCAAGCGCTATTCTCCCGTCACATAGCCTACTTGCAGCAAAACAAGGAAGTGATGTGGCTCGCTCTGGTGGCGCAAAGCGTAGCTACTTTTGTGAATTTAATAGTTGTATTAGGTTAATATTGCTATATGTTTGTAACCGTTTTAGAAAAACAATAAGCCACTCGAGGCCCCAGCTTACCGGGTATTTTACAATGGCTGGGGGGTAGAAGACCCGAGGCGCAGCCGAGGGTCTGCCTACGCCCACAGCCATTGTAAAATACCAGATAACCTGAGACCTCTCGTGGCTTATTGCTTAAATATTTCATATGCATTACAAATGATGGACAAACTCGGTTGAATTCTGATTTGTATATGTAACTTTATATTATGAATGAAGAGTTGTTTGCTAAAAACATGATTACTTACCTTGTGGATTATGATGTCTGTAAGGTTTGGGAAATGTTTTCTGTGTTTATTTTGGCTAGATACAGTAGGTTGGTGAATCTAAGGATCATTTTGGGCGGGAACCCCTTTTGGTGTTAGCATTATGTTAGGCCCAGATTGTGGGTGGGGAAGGGATTCCAGTTCCAGGTAGTAGAGGGAATAGAAGGATAGCTGGATAGCTCTGCCCTTATAGAGAACAGTCAGTAGCACAGAGTCAGAGTATAGCTAGACTGTCGTGTTGTTTTAAACGCACCCTCAGTGAAAGGTTAGGCTTGATTAGAGGTCTGTAAGTTTTTTGTTTCCTTAGTTTTTCGTGAACTACCTTTTTTGTGAAACTCTTTTTGGAAGAACATTATTTTTGAACAGCTTGCAAAAGAAGAACATTTTCTAAATCTCTGGAGTGTAATTTCTGTTCACCTACAGTAGCCCTCATCCAAACAAACTCATTTACATGCTGCACATCTGGCTATTTTCGAAAAATAAAAAGTGTGAATTTCTTTTCACAAATCTTCTATTCTGCGGGGTCCCCGGCACAAAACATTTCCAGATGCGGGGGTCCGTGCCCAAAAATACATATAATGTTGGGGGTCCTTATTGGAACCAAAAGGTTTGAGAACTACTGAAAAATGTCTTCTAAATCCTGACAGTTTTCTGTCAGGATTTGCGCCACATTTTCACGATTTTTCAAAAATAGCAGACCTACAAGCTATTTTTCAATAGCTAAATTATAACATGTTGTTAAAACAATGTTTAAAACACCAAAAGGGGTTCCCGCCCAAAATGGGTTAACTGTGTTTCTTGACAATGTCTGCGGTTTGGCCAGTTGGACGAGAGTTGTTTTGCCTACTTAGCCATGCACCGAGCGGCCTCCGCTTCTGGCTGTCTGAAAAGCTATAAAACATAATTACTTTTTCCATTTGATTTCCCATGTTACAGTTGTCTGTCCACCCACATTGAGCATTCATCTCTTGCACTGCTGTTGAGCCAAACATTGAAACTTTTAGTTGCGAGCGGGTGTTAATACGCACTGCAACTAGCAGATCTATTCTACTATTCACTGCAACTAGCAGATCTATTCTACTATTCTTGGGGCGTCCGTGGCTCAGGAGGTAGAGCAGGTCGTCCAATGATCCCTGGGTCGGCGGTTTGAATCCTGGCACCTCCTGTCCACATGTCGAAGTGTCCTTGGGCAAGACACTGAACCCTATACGGTACATTGCCTCCAATGAGTTGGTCGGTGTGAGCTCGCCACCATTGGTGTCTGAATGTGGGAAGTGAGGACGCTGGCGTCGACTGTTCGCCGCTTCACCTCCCAATGTATGAATGAATGAACCATTGTAAAGCGCTTTGAGCACTTGGAAAAGCGCTATAAAAATGCAATTCATTACAGTGCAAGCTCACAACGTGAGGGCTTGTAGATTGGCTACTCCTGCTATGCAACACCCACGCACGGCTTTATGGTGACTCTGTCTTCCAGATACAGGCTGATACAGAGAGACAACAGCATCTGTCACAGCCGTGAATTAATTGATACTTGATGTCATTAGATGATTATCAGCCTGTCAAACCACTCAAGGCTGAAATGACAGGCTTTCGGGAGAAATCTTTTTTGCTCGCTTTATCTGTCATTGACAAGGCGAGAATCTTCGCACCCCGGCTGGTGATAATATTGTCTTTAGTATTCTTCACCTTTTTTTGTTTTTTTTTTTTTTTTTAGAACCGTAAAGTTTATATTGGTTGCCTCAAGTTTTACATCTATCTCTCTTGGAAAAGTCCCAGTAAAGGTCAATTTAGAGGTGTCACGTTCAGGCCCTTGACATTTAAAAGGCTGGAGTTGAAGGCTATTATGGCTACCTCTGACTCTAAGCCGGTCCCTGGTGGAGATTAAAGATGCCTTTCTCCAACCTTCAGGATATTTATTGGAGGGTGGCACCACAAATCTGATTGATTGCGAGGTCATGAAAATCTTTCACACGTCAGATGCAAAATTGTTCTCAGCAGGGAAATAAAAGATCCTTTCTAAATCTGTCTCGTGGCAGCGGTGGTACTCAGATATATATATTTTATTGTTTTACTAATTTATAGTAAGTAAAAGTATAGCAATAACACAACGTAGAAATCCTCTGTTTACAATTAAAGAAAAAGCCTACTGTACATTCAAAATGTTACTTAAGTAAAAGTAGAAAGGTATTGTTGGCATCAGCATACTGTCTACAGTGCTCCTTGTGTCAGAATGTCCCATTTCAGATCTACAAGCTCATAACACCTCACCATGGCTCGCCATGCGACACGTTATGAGCTTGGCAAAACGGAAATTTACAAATAGCCGATGTACAAAACAGGTCTCAAGTGATTTAATGTATGTTTGTAATAACAAATCTAGTAACTCAAGTTTTAGCGTATAAAGCACATTTTACTCTGAGTAAAGTATTGCCATAGAAGTATAAAGTGTCGAGAAATGTAAATACACAAGTAAAGTAAATGTACCTCAAAACAGTACTTGAGTAAAATGTACTTTAGTTACTTCCCACCACTCTTTAAATGTCTCATAGTCATGACTCGTTCACCTCACAGACAGAATCAGCCTGCAGAAACACTGAGGATCAATGAGTGCGGCGCATGGTAATGGAAGGCCAACGGAATCCGTAACCGAGCAGCCTTTGATCAACTCCTTAGCTGTCACTGCACTGCCTGCAGCTCACCCTACCCTCTTTATCTCCCACAGGCATCACGGCCAGGGAGTTTATCGACTCGCACGTCCGCGGGAAGAGCCGACTCGAGACCCTGTGGGATTTCCTGGCTGAATCCCTGGCCGTCAGACCGGGGAGCGTGAACATTTTCAGCATCGCGGACACGGGGGAGAAGACCTTGGACATTCACTTCTCCGTGTTCACCGACACAGAATATCTGCAGCCGGAGAAGCTACACGGAACCCTCGCTGCACGGAAAAAGGAGGTTAGCAGTGGTTCTCAACCTTTTGTTTTTTTAGCCCTGGATCTTCAGCATATTTCTGCATCAATCCCCAAGGACCACCTCACCTCCACACCTCCCCCAAGGACCACCTCACCTCCACACCTCCCCCCAAGGACCACCTCACCTCCACACCTCCCCCCAAGGACCACCTCACCTCCACACCTCCCCCCAAGGACCACCTCACCTCCACACCTCCCCCAACTATATCATCAATCCCCAAGGACCACCTCACCTCCACGCCTCCCCCACCTATATATCGTCACCTTCTTAAACTAATGGTCAGGGTTCCCCAATTTATTTATTTATTAATTACACATATTACGCTAACTTTGAGATTATGATAAATATAAAGTGCGTTATAAATAAAATCCATTATTATTATTATTATTATTATTAAGGGACCTAGCATGAAGGGACTTTTGGTCCCTTATTTTATTTGTCTGTTTTTTAACCATTTTGACCTGAGATCAGATTCTAAAAATGTCTTCTAAATACTGACAGTTTTCTGAAAAAGCTATGTTTCTATGTCAGTCGTTCTTCGATTTTTCAAAAATAGCAGACCTACAAGCTCGTAGCGCGCCACTCGGTGGTGCGCTATGAGCTTCTATGGTCAATTATGGTCAATTCTATGGTCAATTTTTCAATAGCTAAAGCACAACATAATGCTAACACCAAAAGGGGTTCCCGCCCAAAATGTGTTAAGGGGCCAAGCCCGAAGGGACTTTTGGTCCCTTATTGTATTTGTCTGTTTTTTAAGGGGCCAAGCCCGAAGGGACTTTGGTCCCTTCTCCTTCTCCTTCCACCAAAAATAGCAGTTCTGGCTTAACCGTGCAGTCGGTTTTTGCTAAACTTGGCAATATGGTAGAGGGCTAGTATGCCAAACGGTGAGGATGCCAAGCCCACAACCATTGGCCAAAGGGTGGCGCTATAGCACTCAATTGAAAATGCAAACTTTGAACAGGCATAGCTCATGAACCATTTGACAGCAGGCATCAGCAATAAAACTTTGATACGCATATGCGTCTCCTCATGCCAACTTTCGTGTTCTGGCTTTTCACCTCTGAACTTTAGATCTCCCACCATTTTGAATTATACTAGACCTGTATGTGCCCGTCGCAGTCGGCCACCGGCACCCGTTTTAACTGTCAGCCGGTGTCCCACATGGAGATCTGTGTATGTGCCTGTGTGTGAAGACTGCAAACTGAAAAGTGTACTTGGCAATCAATTCGGCCCACTTGCAGAGCCTGATTGGTTGAGCCTCAATTGGCTGAGGCAGAGGCTGGAAATTGCACAGGTGAAAGGAGTGGGCCTCATTAGGCCCACTGGCAGAGCCTGGCCCAGGTGAAAGGAGTTTGCCTCATTATAGGCCCACTGGCAGAGCCTGACCAGAGCCTTTTGTGGTTCTGGAGAACCGTGGGTCCGACCGTCTCAATACCTGGCACTGCACTCCCTGTGGGGGTGTGGAACACGTGTGTCCAATGTGAAGTCGGTGGGTCAAACGGTTCTCGAGTTACGTGCATTACAACTGTACACACACGCACGCATCGTACACACACGTACGCACGTGCGCAGAGATGTGGCGCATTTATAGTAGGATGTAAAACAGTTCAAATCTATCTCCTCCCGGGATTTTTGATCAAAATGCATTTTGTACACGTGCATGAACTTTGGACCTATATTGACAAAAACATCAGGAGAATCATGCCAAATAGCACTGAAACCAGTCTTATTCCAATTGGCCACAGGGGGCACTATAGCAATCATTTAAAAATGACAACTTTGAACAGGTATGACTCATGCCTTGTTTGGCCATAAACCATGGATCTTGTTTACAGTGTGCCTTGACTCATGTGGAACACATCTGTCACTTTGACCAGTAAGCTCCGCCCTCAGATTTTCCACCATTTCGAGCAATTTGAAAAATGCTTAAACCTGATTTCCTGCTGGGATTTTTGATCAATTTGTCTGAAATTTTCTACACACAATCTATGGACCATTATCTGAAATCCCACTTGAAGGGAAGTTTGTACATACAATATATTGCAGCTATACAAACATATAGCTGCAAGCAGCAATAACAGGCACTTTGAACATGCATAACTCATGCCTGTCTGTCTGTCTGTCTGTCTGTCTGTCTGTCTGTCTGTCTGTCTGTCTGTCTGTCTGCCTGCCTGTCTGTCTGTCTGTCTGTCTGTCTGTCTGTCTGTCTGTCTGTCTGTCTGGTGTACGAACAGCTGGGTGGCCCAAAGTGGCACTGTTGAGCAGCCTAAAAGGGCTTATTGCTTGGTCCTGTCTTACCGCTGCTTGGAGCTATATTTAATCCGCCAGTGGTTCTCAACCAGTGGTCCGGGGACCACCAGTGGTCCTTGAGGGGGTTCCAGGTGGTCCCCAGCTAAATGATAGTAGAGTTGGTAACCAGATGGACCCTTATATAGATCTCTAACTCTTGAGAGTGTAAAATGGAACCAATATTTTTTTGGTGGCCCAAGTCTGCTCGGGGTGTGCACGCTTATCGGACACACCAAAGGTCCGACATGCAGAAATCACCCGTCACTCCTGACATGCGTTGGTCCGACATGCGTTTGTAAATAAATGGTGCATTTATATAGTGCCTTTATCCATGGTGCTTTACATAGATTGTGCATCAATTCACCCATTCACACACACATTCATACACCGATGGCGGCAGAAACCATGCAAGGCACTAGTGGCAGCGGTGGCCGAACGGATAGCGGCGCGGTCTAGATACCGGAAGGTTCCCAGTTCGAACCAGCCGTCCGACACGTTAAAATTACCACCGCTGAAATGCCCTTGAACAAGGCATCAACCACTACGATGAAATGTGTTCTATGAGCAGGGCCTGGCTGGAAACAAGTTCTTGAGCTTAGCCCAGATACCCTGGGTAAATATAGATTTCATTTCATTTCACTAGCCATCGGGAGCAATTTGGGGTTCAGTGTCTTGCTCAAGGACACTTCGACACTAACTCTGGGGGAGCCCGGGTTTGAACAGGATACCTTGCTACCATCCAGCCACTCTACCCCTGAGCCACCGCCGCCCTCAATTCCTTGTGTTGTGCTTGCAGTTAGGGTTAGATTAGGGTTTGGGGTAGGTTGTCGGTCTAATGACTGTCAGACCTTTGGCGTGTCAGAACTAAAGCCGTCAGCTCCTCCTTAATGAATTTAACAAATGTGCTATAAAACATATTAAGCCTTTTTAAGCATTTTCCCCATTGACCACCTGTAATTCCGCAATGGACCACTAGTGGTCCGCGGACCACGCGTTGAGTAACGGCGATATGGAACCACTCATCTTGTAGATAGAGATCTGGGCTCGTACATCAAGTGTTACATTGAGGAGCAGGGGGGGTGGAGTGTGGCGGGACACGATAACTGGAATTTTATCTGCCCTTTTTTGTCATTTTAACACAAACTGTTTGTGTGTTTAACGCCGTGCCCCCCCCCCCCCCTGTGGTGTCCTTGCATCACTCTTCTTTTATCTGTCTATCTGTCTATCTTTTTTCACCTCCTCTCACTTACACGCTACACCATAGCGTACATCCAGGCTCATTTCTCTTGCAATCCCTTCGTCATTCTCCTCTCACTGTCTCGCTGAATTGTGTTAACCTTACGATAACACTACTGCTTTTATTACAGTACGTTTAACCACTTTCAACCCGTGACATTCCTATTTTTGGACTGCATGTCATTATAGGCGAAGATCTTCAACACTTCAAACAAACTTTAAAACACTGTGAAAATAGCACCCATTTTCTAAATCCTAACATTTTTCTGAAAAACCCATCTTTCTATGTCAGTGGTGCTCAACCTTTTTCATATCAAGGATCCCCAGAATTATCTCTATTGGACCACGGACCCCCATCTCAAAATATGTAGTTCCAGGGACCCCCCCCCCCCCCCCCCCCCCCCCCCCCCGCCACATTTTTCAAAAATAGCAGACCTACAACCCAAAATGGGTTAATCCACATAAAGCAGGCAGCAGCAGAGTCAGAACAACAACAACAACACAGTAGCTTAACCCGGAACCGGCAGCCCTAGTCTAGTCGGAACCAGAAGCCCTCGTCTAGCTCACAAGGAACCGGAAGCCCTAGAGCTCGCAAGCTTATGTTGATCTGCTTTTTTCACCATTTTACTTTGTTGTAATATAATAAATAATCGTTCCATTAAAGGGGAATTCCAGACAAGCCCTTTTCTTACCGTAATCTGATGTTATTATAGCCTTTTCTTACCGTAATCTGATGTTATTATAGCCTTTTCTTACCGTAATCTGATGTTAGTATAGCGTGCGAAGAGTATGAAAGACATATTCTATAGATATAAATGAAATAATTGTCAAGCGATAAAAATAACCGATTTAGCGATAAACCCGCCTTGCACTGTCGGAGCTGTGTAATGTACTGTATGTCATTTTCCACATATACCACTCATTGATGGATCATGGAAGAAAACAGTTATTATCAGCACTGGAATTCTCCTTTAATCGTAATTGGGGCAAAAGTTGAAAAATAATCGTGATACTTCATTTGAAGCCATGTCTACCCAGCCCTAGTGTGTGTGTGTGTGTGTGTGTGTGTGTGTGTGTGTGTGTGTGTGTGTGTGTGTGTGTGTGTGTGTGTGTGTGTGTGTGTGTGTGTGTGTGTGTGTGTGTGTGTGTGTGTGTGTGTGTGTGTGTGTGTGTGTGTGTGTGTGTGTGCGTGCGTGCGTGCGTGCGTGCGTGCGTGCGTGCGTGCGTGCGTGCGTGCGTGCGTGCGTGCGTGCGTGCGTGCGTGTGCGTAAGCCTATTATTTCACCACATGTGGTGATGATGAGATAACGATGTCTCGACAGCTGCAGTCCATCCTGCGAGTGAACGTGAGCCAGGTGCAGGTGGACGAGTGTGCGCTCGGCGCCGCCGCCTGCCGGGCCGGCGGCGGCGGCTGCCTCACACAGCTGAGCGTCAGCGACACGCCCACCCTGCTGGACGGCGGCAGCTTCTCCTTGGTGTCACTGACGGCCTCCACCTCGGCCGTGTGTGGCTGCGCCGCCCGGGAGCTGGTCCGCCAGCCGTGTGCGTCGTACCCCGTCAATCCCTGCCTCCACGGAGGGACCTGCGTCGACACCCAGAGTGGATACAGGTAGGGAGGGCTGGCTGGGCCATGTTTATTTTATTATTTTTAGTTTCTTGAGTGGTGCAACCACTCCAAGGAACAGCAATGTCCGTGTTAACCTATGTGACTATGTGTGTGACTATGAGTACCAGTAGGGGAAAAAGTGGCGCTGTTGTGCCAGAAACAGAGAGAGAGAGATGGTGCTGCACTGTTGCCTGCTAATGAGAGAGAGAGAGAGGGGGGGAGGGGAGTTGCACCACTCAGTTCACACGGGTGTGATTTTTTTCATAATGTTTTATCCCAAAAATAACCCATTTTTCACCCGATGCCAATTATCTAATGGCTACACACACACCCTCTACCCACCTGGGGAGAGCAACGGACTGACCTCATGCTTCCTTCTACTGTATGTATGAGGAGTCCGATAAGTCGCTTATTTTCACCTGACAGGAGGGAGTTTCCACGGTTGGATGTAGCGCGTGGTTGCTCAGTCAGTAGAGCACTCACCTTTCAACCGCAAGGTCATGGGTTCGATCCCAGGCACCGCCAACTCAGTGTATGAGTAGCAGGGCTTGATGTGGTGCAAGTAGCTACTGGGAGCTGATGGTAGGTGTTGTAAGTACTGGGAGCTGATGGTAGGTGTTGTAAGTACTGGGAGCTGATGGTAGGTGTTGTAAGTACTGGGAGCTGATGGTAGGTGTTGTAAGTACTGGGAGCTGATGGTAGGTGTTGTAAGTACTGGGAGCTGATGGTAGGTGTTGTAAGTACTGGGAGCTGATGGTAGGTGTTGCAGCTCCACCTCAGCATTCCATCTCCCAGAGGTCTAGCACATTGAAACGGCCGGCTGATACGGACAATAAGCCTCTCTAACTTCATTAAAGGTATATTCAGTGATTTCACTTAATTCAAATATCACTTATTTTTTGTTTTGTTGTGATAATCCTCCCTACTATAGAGTGTGCTGACCATATAAGGAGTTCCTCCCTGTCCCCAGTTAACTCCTGGGGGTCAAAAAAACTCGTTTTTGGCTAGGTGGCAAAGCCTTCATCAAATCAGGATAGAGAGGGGCCTTCCGCCAATCATGATCGGGCGGGGGTGGGCCTTGGTTTGTGTGCTGTTGGCCTGTTGCGTGTCCCCCCACTGTAGTGCGTCCATGTGCACATCTTGTTACCGGGGCAGACCGGGGGGTTTTCCAAATCACCCAAATCACTGAATGCTCCTTTAATACTGAAGATATTCTTGTTTACTAACATTTGACTTACCGGGGAATGGGTAAGAACCGGAATCGATAAGCATGATTGGAATTGATAAAATCCTATAATAGCCTCTAATCTCTAATCTCTAATTCCTTTAACCTAAATGTATTATAGGTGTAAAAGAGTGGAAGGGAGAATACCAGCTCCCATGCAGGGTTGTGTTTGCTGCTGGGGGCATCCATACATCTGGCTCCCATGCAGGGTTGTATTTGCTGCTGGGGGCATCCATACATCTGGCTCCCATGCAGGGCTGTATTTGCTGCTGGGGGCATCCATACATCTGGCTCCCATGCAGGGCTGTATTTGCTGCTGGGGGCATCCATACATCTGGCTCCCATGCAGGGCTGTATTTGCTGCTGAGGGCATCCATACATCTGCTTGCATTATCCCCCTCTGGTTATTATTTTTTATGGACCGTGGGGATATGTTTTTTTCCCTGCTTCTGGTCAGTCTTTCCTTTCGGGAAATGAGACTGAGTATATATGTATTTATGTTAACCCATTTTGACCTGAGATCAGATTCTAAAAATGTCTTCTACATCCTGACAGTTTTCTGAAAAAGCTATGTTTCTATGTCAGTCGTTCTTCGATTTTTCAAAAATAGCAGACCTACAAGATCGTAGCGCGTCACTCGGTGGCGCGCTCTGAGCTTGTAGATCTGCTATTTTTCAATAGCTAAAGCATAACATAATGCTAACACCAAAAGGGGTTCCCGCCCAAAATGGGTTAATTTGATAATTTGTGTTATTTTTTAATGTTTAGGATATTTATTACTTAATTCTATTTTATTTAAAAATAATCTATCATTATACATTTTAAATGAAATGACTAAAGTAAAAATGATGGTCTCTCATTAGAAGGATATTATCCTCATCAGTTAACAGAAGCAGTCGTGTATTAAATGAGGAGTGGAGTTTGAAGTTGCAATGCATGTTCGATCAAATTAATATCAAATATCTAAATATGGACTCAAACAACATAACCCATTTTGGGCAGGAACCCATTTTGGTGTTAGCATTATGTTATGCTTTAGCTATTGAAAAATAGCAGACCTACAAGCTCATAGCGAGTGGCGCGCTACGAGCTTGTTGGTCTGCTATTTTTGAAAAATCGAAGAACGACTGACAGAAACATAGCTTTTTCAGAAAACTGTCAGGATTTAGAAGACATTTATAGAATCTGATCTCAGGTCAAAATGGGTTCAAATCTGTCCAGGGTGCACACAAAAGCCTGATAAGACGTCAAAATGGCCACAGACGTGTTGAAATACAAAGATGTACTCTTTGGCCTGCAAAGTACATCTTCGTGATGTCACTGCATGGTCACAGAAATAAAACGTCTGGGTTTCCGAGGCTACTGGTCACATGACCCCAAGTTCTTAGACGTCCAGTTCTCGGCTAAACAGAAGGGGGAGAGATTTTTGAGTGGTGCAACCACTCCCTTACGGAGCTGTGTGGGTGGGTGGGTGGCTGGCCGGGTGTGCCAGTACAGTACAGTACAGTACAGTACAGTACAGTACAGTACAGTACAGTACAGTACAGTACAGTACAGTACAGTACAGTAGAGGGTAGGGATGTTGAAAAAAGT
This sequence comes from Electrona antarctica, assembly GCF_951216825.1. NCBI lineage: Eukaryota > Metazoa > Chordata > Actinopteri > Myctophiformes > Myctophidae > Electrona > Electrona antarctica. Next base: position 5,462,230 of record NC_136810.1, on the reverse strand, counting down.
TGAAAATCGACTCGATTATCGACTCGTGCTCACGGCGACTCAAAAATGGACAAGTCGAAAAATCGTTTTTATTTTATTTTTTATTTTTTTTATAATATTTTATTTTTTATTTTTTTTATAATAATAATTTTGTAATGGCTTGTTCAAAAACGTTATAAAGTAACTGTTTTCAAAATGGGAACGGGAACTGTAGGCCTACAGGCTATTGGTGTGTGTGTGTGTGTGTCACTACTGAACATGTGCGCGCGTCTGTGCTGCTCTAGTGCATGTCTTCTCAGAGTCCTCCATGTGCGTTTACTTCCTGCTTGCCCACAGCAAAGTAAATAAATACCGCGCCGCGTGAAATGGCAGCTGCAACTCCTAGGAGTGTTGTGTGGGACTTTTTTGTGAAGATTGACGACAACAAACGTGTACAATGCAAACTGTGCAGCAAAAAGTATGCATATCACTCATCTACATCGGTGATGTCAACTCACATCAGTAGCAAACACCCACAGCCTTCATCAAAGAAAACCCAAAGCATCATGGACAACTTTACAGCGCAGCCTCGCCACTGTGACGCTCAGCGGGCTGAAAGGCTCACACAGTTGACAGCAAAGATGATAGCTGAAGATACCTTGCCAATTAGCTTTGTCGAGGGTAAAGGCTTCCGTGCCCTGATGGCATTCGTCGAACCAGAATATACCGTGCCCTGTCGCGCAACAATGACAACCCGATTGGAGGGATCGTATCATCAGGTGGCCGCCTCACTCCGTGAGATTCTGACCAAAACCACGAACGTCTCTCTTACCACTGACGCATGGACAGGTTTGACTACAGAGTCTTATGTGACAATTACCGCTCACTATTTTGAAGACTGGGAGCTGAAGAGTGCTATCCTACAGACACGAGCAATGCCAGAGAGACATACTGCAGAAACTATGTCCAATGTCCTAAAGGCTGCAGTTGAGAGTTGGGGCATAGCCGGAAAAGTTGATGTCTGCGTCCATGACAACGCAACTAATATCGTGGTGGCACACACTCGTTACCTGGATTGGGAGTCGCATCGGTGCTTTGCACACACACTCCAATTGGCCATCAATGACGGCTTCAAATTGACAGCTGTCTCTAGTGCTGTTGGGGCTGCAGCTCGTCTCGTCTCCCATTTTAATCACAGCACCGTGGCGACGACAGCGCTCAAGGCCAGGCAGCAGCCGAGGGACCTCGTTGAAAATGACCACCGTCTCATCCAACACTGCAAGACTAGATGGAATTCCATCTATGACATGTTCGAGCGGTTACTGGAGCAGAGATGGGCCGTGTCCTCGGTACTGTCGGACCGTGACGTCACTGTACTCTCCGATGCGCGCACCCTGGAGCTTACTGATGCAAACTGGCACCTTATCGAGGAGTTGTTGCCCGTTCTACGTTCCCTAAAAATAGCCACCACAGCAGTGTGCGGGGAAAAGGAGGTGTCAATCTCAACCGTGTATCCAATCACAGCCACTCTGCTCTCCAGGTAAAAAATGTGAAATGTGAAAGGTGAAATTAAAATACTAAATCAATAGCATTATTTTGTATAGGCCTAGGCTATTACGTATCTATTCTGTGCCACCACTTTTTTGCCATTGCAATTTGCAAACTGTTAATATTAATATTAATAAAGTATAATTTAATCAATCAGGGATCTGCAACTGCAAGGTGATGAAGGTGCGAAGGTGCGGGAATTCAAGACCAAGGTGGCGGACTCTCTCCGCTCTCGCATGGATCTCGACAGGCCAGACAAAGTCCAGTCGGTGTCTAAGAAAGCGGCTATGATCGGTTCTTTTTTGGATCCACGTCACAAACATCTGAAGTTCACCACCGAGGAGATGAGAGCAGCTGTTCATGAAAATGTCACTGCTCTCTTGTCAAAGCTCCCGGACTTGGATGCTGCTGGGCCAGCTAGGCCTACTACTGATGAGGGGGAGCCAGACGATGTGGCGGAGGCTGCTGCACCCATCGAAAAAAGAGCTAAACATGTGGACGCAATGATTGACTTCTTCGGGGAAGATTATTTCGCCAGGGATGTGCCTATGTCTGTTCAGGTCGAAATGGAGCGTTACCTGGGGGAAGACGCCATCTCTCCCGCACAAGACCCAGGTCTGTGGTGGGAACTACACGAGGACAGGTACAAGAAACTGTCACGCTTAGCAAGAGGTTACCTGTGCGTTCCCGCAACATCTGTGCCAGCAGAGAGAGTTTTCTCTGCTGCGGGATTGATATTAAATAGGCTTCGCACTCGCCTTACCCCTGAGCACGTAGACATGCTTGTGTTTTTGAACAAGAACAAGTCAGTGGTTTAAGCTATAGTCTACTCTAAAATGTGGTAGGCCTACGAGGATATCATTTTGAGTTTGACACAACAAAGCTGCTATTTGTTTTCATTTCTCCAGGCCATATAGCGTTAGCGTACATTATATGTTCATTTAAATTGTTAAATGTAAACGAGCGTTGGCCTCGCAGCGCGGCCTTGGGGATGACTGAATCATTTCATTTTGTTTTTTTTGTGCAGTGTTACTGTTTGTGTAGCTTAGTAGTCTACCTATTGGTATAACGATTTATTTTATATTTTTAAGGCTATTTGTTTTATGTCCGGTATTTAGGGCTAATGATGGCCAATTGATTTGGTCTGCAATGTGGCGTGATGGAAAGTTGGAAACGATAATTGCACAGAGATTTTCACTGTTAATTGTTACTTACTGTTGTAACTGTTAGGCCTAGAATAAGGCCTATAGTGCCACGGAACATGCCTGTTAAGCCTAATAGGCCTATTTTAGGGCGCTATATGCGTCCATTTATTTTGGAACAGCTGCATGTACTTACTTTCCGTTTGTTTTGTAATAAATGTTCCAGGCCATATCGCTACATTATATTGTTTCATTTGCCATGTTTACTGACTGTTAATTGACACCGGGAGTCTGACATTATTGTAATTTTGTCAAACGTCGGCTTTCTTATATAGGCTGCTGCTGCCTACAGATTACTGTTCCGTGTTTAATAAAAACATGTTTATTGGTTACAATTTACAAAATGAAGTTTAATTTGTATTTATTGATTTGATGCACATTCTAAATATTATGGGTACAGCTGAATAAGTTGTGGCGCTTTAAAGGAATGCACAGTTTGTTGCGCTGTCCTCAAATGCTGCGCAGCAAAAAAAAAAAAAAAAAAAGGGGGAAAAAAGTCGATCGACTCGTCGATTTGCGGCCTCGATTTATCGATTTGCCAAATATGAGTCGTTTGACATCCCTAGTAGAGGGTATACAGTACACCGTCATTTCTCAACCATTTCGGACGTGGGGCGGCACGCTGGAACCGGCCCTGACCCCTGGGCGTGTTCATGGGGGTCTGGAACTCCCCCCCCTCCCCCGGTAACCCCCACACGGAGTTGCACCACTCACTTCACACAGGTGTGATTTTTATTATTATAACTCTAGCCTAAGGTATATTATTGACATAGTTCAATGCTTAAAATGAGTGTTATTCCCCTTTAAAGAATATTAGCCAGCAGGGCTCAACGTGCACTGTGGTCTGTAGTCTTATCCGTTCATACCCTCGGGTGTATCTGGTGACAACATCTAGAACTCCTAGCGCCTCCAGCGAGGAGTCTGAACTGTATATACACACAGCACACACAGGACATTTTATCTCTGTAGTAGATAAGAAAACATGTTCTGAGAGTCTCTAAATGATACAGCCGCATGGTGATACTGAAATGTTCTCAAGAGTCCAACAACATGCTAGATCTACTATACTCTCATATTGAATTTCGGGATTTTAAACGTATACTGCGCAGCAAGTAATTGTGTACTTTCAAATTCATCTTATTAGATGAGACCTTGGCCATATGCCTGCATGTTGACTTAACGTCTGCAATCGATATAAGAACCTTCACTAAGTACACAAGCCCCTGAGGGAGATTATCACACACAAAAACAGCATGCTAATTTGATCGAATGCATTTAATACTGAGATTAAATAAATATGGGGCAGTGAGATTAAGTACAGCAGCTTCGCCCCCTTCTGCTGTAGGCTGGCGAACTGAGCTTCTTATAGAATCCAACTGAATACTATCCACACACAGCACGGAGTGTGAATTTAACCACCTAAACACAATATAATTCGTTGTATGTCAAATAGCGAAAAGCTCACAACCGTAAGATTTTTTCGCAGAATGTCGCATATTGGATGACATGCATCTGGATGCTAGGGTTCATTGTGGTTAACTTGGTGGATGTTAAGACGTATTTTTTATAAAGATAAAGAAAACTTTATTGTCCATTAAATTGACATAAAATGGAAATTCGTCTTTGGCAGTTACAACAATAAAACATTACAAAGAATACAATATAGGTGCATTAAAATGCTATATAAAATGCATTCACATTAACACAACAACAGTGATCATGAGCAGTGGCGATTAGACTATTTAAACATTTTCTTATTTAAAATGTCCACAGCAGTATTAGCACAAACAAAGTTTTGTAACCCTTCTTTTTAGCTAATTTTGCCCTAAGCCTCCTGCCCGATGGCAACAAGTCAAATTCAGAGTGAAGAGGGTGGGTAGAATCATTGTAAATCTGAATTGCTTTTTTGGTTATGGAGAGGTTGTATATGTCCTGAAGTTGCAGTTGTTTGTCTCCAATGATCTTACTTGCCTGGGGCCCGTTCCACGAAACTTGGATTAGAGATTAAGCCAGGATTTAACAGATATCCTGGCTTAATATATCCTGGATCAGCGATTAACCGGTTTCATGAAAGCTGGTTAATCTTGCCAGATTAATTTAACCAGTTAACCTGGATATGTTGAGGCTTGATTCGGTTTCATGAAAGTGATGCTACATTAGTTACCATGGAAACTAATGCTTTGGACTTAGCCTGCTCCGGACCAGGCTAACAGCCAGGTTTAACCTAATCCTGATGTCTTTACTGTTCATTAAGCAGTCAAACTGATCACAAAGCAATTATGTTTTCCACACTTATTAAATTATTATAGGTTTATGTTGCCTTATTTTTATCGGTCTGCATTAAAGGACTAATTTAAGCACTATATAAAATCTAAAAAACAAAATATATAGGCTGCACAACATCATGACAGCTTGTGAGCTTGTAGATCAGCTGCTTTTGGTGAATGTTCCCCAGAATAGGTTTTATATTATATTATATTATATTATATTATATTATATTATATTATATTATATTATATTATATTATATTATATTATATTATATTATATTATATTATATTATATTATATATATATCTTTTTTTTTTGTAAAAGTGAAAACCACTAAATATTACCATTACTCATTGTTTTACAACATATTACCATTGTAACGTTTCACCCACTATTGAACCCATGACCCACAGTTCACCAGTCTGGCCCCTGTCTGGACAACAACCCCCTTCCCCAAAGGTAGCTCCCTCAGAGGAGGGAGTTATGGCCAAATATCACAATGCGACAATATCATTATGCTTAAAATATTAAGAATTCTGTTTTAAGTTAATAGTAGTGGTAAAATGTAAACTATATTTTTGGGGTAGTTAATCATTCAGTCTATCCACTGTTGAGAGTATGTTCTCTCTTTATTACAGCAGCAGTATTTATTTTAGAAGCTTAAGTCCTTGTATCAGTAAGTCTTGAATAGATTAGTAATGATACTGAGATATACAGAAGGGGGCAGTAATGCAACTATTAATGATGCAAACTGCCATAATACCCCATGAAGAAGAAGGATCAGTAAATCTGTGTTCCACCGAATGGGTCTAGAAACAAAAAGCCAGGCTCTGCATTCAGCCAGGCTTTATGAGCCTGGCTCGATAAATCCGCCCATTCTAAGCCTCGCTTGGCTTTAGTGGAACAGAATAAACCAGGCTGTAAAGACCAGGATTTAAAAAGCCTGGTTTTGGCCTAAATCCTGGATTAGTTAATCCAAGTTTCGTGGAACAGGCCCCTGGTTGACTACCTGGGTGAGCTTGTTTTTATCTCTAACTGAGAGATTCCCAAACCAGGACACGATGTTAAAAGTGAGAACACTCTCAGTGAGTGATCTATAGACCATGGTCAGAGTGTGTTTACTGACATTAAAACTTCTCAGTTTTTCTGAGAAGATAAAGCCGCTGCCTTGCCTTTTTGTAGATCTTTTTTATCTGCATTGGTCTGAAAGGTGAGTTTATTGTCTATGGTCGTTATTGTGTACATGTCATGAACATGCAAGGTTAGATGCAGTCAGTGAGAGGGAGGTTCCCTTTCAGAGAATCAAGTCATACAAACAGTGAAATGTTGATGCAACATGTCCACAAGACTGCAACAACAGCAATGAATGTACTCAAGATAAAAGAGAAGACAAAAAAGATAAGATAGAGTTACGGTTAAAAGGTACAGACCCACACTCTGAACCTTCTGTATGAAAGGATCAGAAATTAAATTAAATAAAACCTAGCAGCAATGGTGGATGTGCAATAGGGAATGTCTAGGGGGGGTAACTTTGCATCAGATTTGTAGAATTTGAGATAAGATGCATCTTATAGAATGTGTCATGATACATGTATACGTCTGTTTAGAAGTTATGTACAATCTTCTTCTTCTTCTTCTTCTTCTTCTTCTTCTTCCTGATCTGATTGACAGGCTGATATGCAGGCTGTTGAAAAAGCCCTTATGCTGCACCATAAGAAGCATATTTGTTCCCTCATGTGAATACCTTACCGTCATAAAGAGTCCAATTCCCGCGTCTATGCTGTGCAGAACGACCCTAACTGCAGCCTGATCAGATATTGTCAGTCAGCGGTATGAGAAACATGCCCTGGCACTGCTAGATTGGAGATTGGCATTGCTCTCCTGTGACACATGAAAGAGTGGAGTTGTTGTAGCGTTTGTGTGCGTGTGTTTGCATATCATCAATGTCGGGTGGAAACCTTGTAGTATGTCCAAAACAAGCTGCTTCTTTTCACGCGACAGGGGGGAGTTTCCCTGGCCGGACGTAGTGCGTGGAAGGAACACGTTATTCCAACCAGTTCCTTTCCCCTCCATCAGGCGCCCCGGCTGGCCAGGTGGAGGTAGTTTAGAGACCAGGATTACTGTATGTTTTTTGTGAAGGTACGTACCCTAGGGGACACGGGGAGAACATGCAAACTACCACACAGAAAGACCCTTTCACCACCCCCGCCTCGGGTATGGGCACCGATGTCGCGGAGGAGGGAGCACGCCCCCAGCGCCCACGGCGTCCCCAGCGGGAATCGAACCCAGGACCTTCTAGCTGTGAGGCGACAGCACTACCGACTGTGCCACCGTGCCCCCTTCTCAATCTATCAACAAGCTTAGACCGCGTTCTGAGCTTGCAGTGCAATTATTTCCGCAACGTTTGCACAACACACTTAAGGTGGCCTTACACTAGCCGATAATCGGGCATTTTTGACGCTCGGGGGGTGCCCGACCGCTCAAAGCGCGATCGGCCCGATCAACATCAAGAATGTTTGATATTTGCTCTGCCCCGCTCCGATTAACCTGTAGTGTGTGGTGCTATCAGATTTCAGATTGAAAAAAAACGGCTAGTGTAAGGCCACCTTTACAGTACACGTATGGCATTCATTTACAGAATAATAAATAAAATCGAAACTAAAAGTTGAAGATACAAGGTTTCCGGCCGACAGCGACGGTATGTATGCATGGGGGCTGATGTGCTGTGCGTACGACGTACCGATCAGCATTCCTGACATGTGGAGCCTCTCCTCTGAATAAACAGCGCTGGGGGAGAAACAGCTCCCTTAAACCATTTTGACCTGAGGTCGATTCAAAAAAAGGCTTCTAAATCCTAACATTCTGAAAAACCTATGTTTCTATGTCAGTGGTGTCAAGGACCCCCAGAATTATCTCCATTGGGCCACAGGACCCCCCATCTCAAAATATGTAGTTCCAGGGACCCCCCAGAAGCAAATATTTTAGTTAAAAATGTTCGCTCTGAAATATATATTCAATGATTTGCGCCACATTTTAACGATTTTTCAAAAATAGCAGACCTACAAGCTATGAGCTTGTAGATCTGCTATTTTTCAATAGCTAAAGTATAACATAATGCTTGAAACAGCAACAGGGGTTCCCGCCCAGAATGGGCTAACAGCCCTGGGTATAGTGGGTATACACAGAGAGGCTTCCTGAAACGCCGCATGAAAATAGATGGCTTTGACATTATCAGCACGAGGGGAATGGGATGAGATCTGCCTCGCCTCTCCCGTCCGTTTCCATCCACCCCCATCGGGGGGAATGGGATGAGATCTGCCTCGCCTCTCCCGTCCGTTTCCATCCACCCCCATCGGGGGGAATGGGATGAGATCTGCCTCGCCTCTCCCGTCCGTTTCCATCCACCCCCATCGGGGGGAATGGGATGAGATCTGCCTCGCCTCTCCCGTCCGTTTCCATCCACCCCCAGCGTGATTGAAAGGGGTTGTTTCTCATCACGCAGCGCGCCGTAGACTTTGACACAGAGTTGCAGGGATTGCTAATATTTACTATTGCTACATGTCTAAATGTGTTCCACAAAGGTCAGGGAAGCCTCCATTCATCCCCATGTCATGACAGTGATAGTGTCTCTATTCCACCGCTTAACCACTTAAACCCTCTAGTCTTAGTAAATGGTGCATTTATATAAATGGTGCATTTATATAGCGCCTTTATCCAAGGCGCTTTACATAGATTGTGCATTACATTCACCCTTTCACACACACATTCATACACCGATGGCAGCGGAAACCATGCAAGGCACCAACTAGCACATCGGGAGCAATTAGGGGTTCGGTGTCTTGCTCAAGGACACTTCGACAGTAACTCTGGGGGAGCCCGTGTTCAAACTGGCAACCTTGCGGTTCAAAGTCCCATCCAGACACTCTACCCCTGAGCCACCACCGCCCCGGTAAAACGGATTTGAGTTACAACTGTACTTGGAACGATTCTTTCCGACTACGGAGGCAATTATTTTTAAACAGGGATGCTGGGGATTCAATGCCCTAGGTCTACAAGCTCACAATGCAATTTCACAAACGTTTGTAATGTTTAATGATTGGTATATCTTAGATTTCTTTATATATAAAGACATTCAGTGTTTTTCCCCCACCAATGATAGCATGCCAAAATAGGTGTAAGTGGTTAAGCCTTTTTCATCAGTTATTTGCAGTGAACTGAGCAGCAATAGCCGCCTGGCCACTCAGCCACTAATTGAAGTCGGCAAGTAAAAAGGAGAGTCAGTGTCAAATATATCAGACAGCCAGTGTCGCTCACACCTCCATAACACCTTTAAAAGCAGCTAAGAGAGTGAGGGATGGAGGAAGAGGGAGGGAGAAAGTCACTAAATCAGCGGCGGCGGACCGGTGGCACTATGCAATAGTAAGAGAAATGGAATTAATTAAGCTCTAACAAAAGAGACGTGGTCGGTGCCAGACAGGAGCGTCTCCAGAGGACTGATCGAGGCGAGGCAGCTGTGTAGATAATGAACGGAGCTCTGTTAGCGCCGCGTTCACACTTAATTGATTAATTAATGTTGGATTCTGAATATGCAGCAGAGCTTCGTGGCTAATGCAGGAGATCAGTGTGCAGAGATAACACCTCTGTGGACTTTGACAACCTGTTAGTTGTAGTCGAGTTGTGGTGGAAGAGGTGGAATTTATTTCCCCCCAACATTGTAATGTATCACGTTGTGAACTTGTAAGGCTATGTTTGAATAGCTATAGTATAAAATAAGGCTTAAGTGGTTAACGTTAATGTTTTAGTTAATAATAATCTAAACCTGCAAGTAACAGGTAACTAAAGTATGCATTGTTCAAATAACCATAGTGCAGTTAAAATTATAATTAAGTATAAACTATTACAGTATCCAAGTATTTACTTAAATTGTACTGAAGTACGTAAATGCACTTCCACCAACGTTTGCCTGCATTGACAGGGTGTTTCTGCTCTGCGCTGCTGTTGTGTTTCAAATTGGACCTTTTTACATCCTCTTGGGAAAACTGCCACCGCGGCACAATCTGGATTTTCATGCGAGCAGAAACTATCAAATGGAAACAATGTCATTTTATACCTTTCCCATTTCTCCCCATTCTTTAGCTGAAGTTCTGCTTTTTTTTCTTTCTTTCTTTCTGTTCTTGTTGCGGCACAGGTGCCGGTGCCCCCCTCAGCTCCAGGGTCCGGAGTGCCAGCAGACAAAGCGTAGTTTCCATGGCAACGGCTATGCGTGGTTTCCACCTGTAAGGCCGTGCTACGATAGCCATCTCTCTGTAGAGTTCATGACGGAGGAGGAGGACAGCCTTCTGCTGTACGCCGGCCCCCTCGCCACTTTGCTGCCCGGTGACGCAGAGGACTACATGGCCATAGGTCAGTCATTCCCAGTTGTTTGTTGTCAAACCTTTTATTTATTGATTGGTGCAAACCACTCCCTTACGGACTTATGTGTGTGGGTAGCTGGCTGGCTGGCTGGCTGGGTATGAGCACGAAAACAGCATGGTTGTTTAACTCTCATTTCTCAACCGTTTCGGACGCGGGGCAGCACGCCGGAACCAGCCCGGCCCCCTGGGCGCGTTCCTGGGGGTCTGGAGTTCCCCACGGTTTTACTGCTCCTGGCAGAACGTTCCGTCAGAAGGAATCCAACCAGCAACTGCTTCTGGTGTAAATGTTCCGTCTGATAAGCTTTATTATTGATATCAAACCGGATCGCTGATTTTTTTTTTTTTACATATTATTTTGTCTTGGCCTTTCCTTCTTTAGCGATCCTAGACCGGGTTGCGCAACCACGCTGCCGTCCACCTCCCTTTATACAGGCTGACTAAAAAGCTGAATAACTTGAAATCTACGGAGCTCTCCATAGTTTGGATAAAATGCGCAACGTTCGGAGGTCTTTGCTGATTATCCGGTAGTTTATATGGAAACATTGGCGCTTTCTAGAGCAAGGATGGCTTCATTTCAGCTCGCTAGCATTGACGCTATTTATTTAGCATTAAAGATGGACGCCCCAGACAGGATATGAGTCCAGCGTGTGCTGCATTGAAACCTGGCTCGGCAGTCTGCGGTTGGCTCTTTGTCCAGCAGGAGGCAGTATATGGGTTAAGATGGAAATGTAGCTGGAAATGTATTGACAGGTGCAGGAAGTGGGATGTCAAGATGGAAAGAATACTTTGAAGAGTTAAAGGACCACTTCACCACTTTTCAACCTATCTTCATATAATAGGTCCTCACTAATAATCTACTGTGTCTGTGTCTCATAGGAGGTCTGTGGGCAGTTCAGAAACCGTCTTCCAGTGACATCATCAATGGGGAAAACAAGCTAATAGAAACTGCAGGCTTTCTAGTCCTGAAAAGTTGCAATGCGAAAATGGAAGCCATCGTTCTCACGATAATGAAAATCTAAACATTTTTGTAAAAAAATATTGTTTAAAAAAAAGTCTGCCTAATGATGATGTCACTGGAAGACGGTTTCTAAACTGCCCACAGCCCTCCTATGAGACACAGACTGAGTAGAAAAAAATCGTGGCATTTTATCATGATTATTAGTGAGGACCTATTATATGAAGATAGGTTGAAAAGTGGTGAAGTGGTCCTTTAACGAATGAGGAAAACGAGAGAGAACAAAGATTAGAAGAGGTAACCGTGGTGAACCAGGAAGTTGCAAAGAGGACAAAATGAGGAAGGCATTGAAAAAAAAAAGCAGTTGGTCCTGATGATATACGTACCCGCAGAGGTATGGAAGTGTCTAGGAGAGGTGGCAGGACTACAGAGGACTACAGAGGACTAAAGCTGATGAGCCATACAATGAAGTTATGGGAAAGAGTAGTGAAAGCTAGACTATAAGTGTGTAGGAGAGGTGGCAGGACTACAGAGGAATAAAGCTGATGAGCCATACAATGAAGTTATGGGAAAGAGTAGTGGAAGCTAGACTAAGGGCAGAGGTGAACATTTATTTTATTTTTTTATTGTGTTTTTTTGTGGCTTTCGCCTTTATTTTATATTTTTTATGGAGGGACAGGTAGGCTGACAGGAAATGGGGAGAGAGATGGGGGGAAGACATGCAGTAAAGGCCGTCGGGATCGGGAGTCGAGCCCGCGGAACACTGCCAGACTGGATTACCAGCCAAGGTGCCTGGACCACTGAGCCATGGCCCAGGCCGAGGTGAACATTTCTGAGCATCAGTATGGTTTCATGCCAAGGAAGAGTACTACAAATGCAATATTTGCTTTGAGGATGTTGACAGAGAAATTCAGAGGGAGCTGCATTGTGTCTTTGTAGATCTGCAGAAAGCATATGATAGGATGCCAAGCAGGGTTGGGAAGTAACGGATCACATGTAACGCCGTTACGTAATCAGAGTAAAACAAAACGGTAAAGGTCCCTGCACAGCACACTGGACGCGTTCTCCGATTTTTAGCTGCGTTTTCCCGTCGGTTTTCCGAAAAAACGTCTTAGAGTACATTTTAAAATGTGTAATCTGGTAACGGGCGTATAGTAACAGGGGTTACAGTCTTGATTACAATCTCCCCTTCCCCTCATCAAGTTAAAACACCAAACAAACAATAAAAGAATCAAGTCTTAATAGTATGCATGCATGGCACATGACCAGTAGGCTGCGCTGTGTGTGTCGCTGCTGCTGCCACTGCACAGTGAACACACTGGCTCGCGCGGCTCGGCTCCAACACGAGCAACATCGGTCCCGGGCAGTGTGCACTGTGAACCTATGGTTTTCCCCGCCGTCAGACTCCCCAATCCCGACCCATATTTCATTATATTTCATTATATAGTGTGATCTGTACTGTACCCGGGGACAGTGAGAGGAGCCAGCCGCCAAGGTGGGGTGGACATGGTTCCACCTCCCGTTAGTTCGACCGGATTAATGTTGGCGAACATGCATTAAGGTTGGCGACCGTGGGTTAAGGTTGGCGACTGGATTAAGGTTGGCGAATGTGCGCTAGCTGCTCCGTGCTTAAACTATATGGACATAATAATAACATGCAACGTGGTGTAATCAGCCCTCAACAGCTTCACAGTGTGGGGGTGGTATCATCTAGATACGGCATACCAATTACAACCAAAGAGTTGAATCAGCTGTAAATCTGCAATTAATTTCAGCTGTGACCAATAGATGCCTTTATTGCCTTGCGCTGGGTCTCGCATTGCAAAGTGAAGTAATTGACTGAGTGACTGAGTACACACACACACGCACGCGCACACACACACACACGCACACGCAAAGAGGGAAGAAATCTAAAAGAAAACTACACATATGACCCAGCGTCATAACACTTGGGTACCGGGTACAGAACTGAACATGCTTGGGTATTAAAATCTTTGATACCCATCCCTACCCCGGACCCGACGTTGAGGTAACATTATGACAGCTACTGTGAATATAGGTAGCTGTAGGTATAATCCATTATAACGATGTAAGTTATAACACAGGCATTCGTTAGTGTTTGAGACTATCCGACTGATGAATTAATAATTTGTACACACAATCAATCACAATATTACACCAGTATACTGAATGCCCAGCTAAGCAATATATTGCTTACATTCATGTACTGAGAGAGAGAGAGAGAGAGAGAGAGAGAGAGAGAGAGAGAGAAGCGAAGCAGAGAGTTAAATTAGGTCTGTTTCTCTTCGTCCCAAATACAGTACATATTTCATAATTCCCAAATGCTTAGTCTTTCAATTTCATAGCTCTCATGTGAGCATTAAAGGACCACTTCACCACTTTTCAACTTCTCTTCCTATAATTGGTCCTAACTAATCATGATAAAATACCACAATTTTTTCCTACTCAGTCTGTGTCTCATAGGAGGGCTGTGGTCAGTTCAGAAACCCGTCCACCAGTGACATCATCGATGGTGAATCCAAGCTAATAGAAACGGCAGGCTTTCTTTTCCTGAAAAGTTCCAATGCAAAAGTTGAAGCCATCGTTCTCATGATAATAAAAATCTAAATATATTTTAAAACAAATCTGCCTAATGATGATGTCACTGGTGGACGGGTGTCCGAACTGCCCAAAGCCCTCCTATGAGACACAGACTGAGTAGGAACAAATGGTGGTGTTTTATCATGAACATTAGTGAGGACCAATTATATGAAGAGATGTTGAAAAGTGGTGAAGTGGTCCTTTAAGTACTGTAGCTAGAGTTAAGAGGTTTTGTCCAAAGCGTTTTCTACTACTTTCCATTTGGTTCAATATCTTTGAAACAACATCCAGATGTAAAGGGTGTTCAATACCACTGGTTTATGTAAAAAGAAAAATCAAAAACCTAAAAAATGGAGTTAGGTGGTTTCCAGCAACAATATATACATGTTTTTATTGTATGAAGACTTGAATTCATGGATATTGATCTTTTTGAAAATAGCCGACACAAAAGAGAGAAATATACATGAATTCAAGTCTCCATGGAGTGAGTAATCGATAGGAAAAAATATGTTGTTTTGGGGGGTGAACTATCCCTTTAACATTGTTGGCCCTCAGTCAGCCATTTCTTACAGTTGAATCAATATCATGAAGTACAGTAGATGCTCTTATTAACTGCAATACTGTTGTACAATGCCGTTGTATTCCATGTGTTTCTCTGTAGGGAAAGCCCCCCCCACCCCCAGTCTTGTCTAAAGTTGTTTAAGTGCTTGTTTGTATCCTGTACTAGACCGTGTAGGCTACTGTATATTAGAGCACATTATCAGACAGTGGGTGATCAGTAGTGCTGTTCTGTTGTAGAGGCTGGATTAACCTACGTATACTGTATGATAGGGTATTATCATCAGAGATGCCCACGAGTCTTTGGGGTCGAGTACAGTACGAGTCGAGTCTCGAGTCTTTAGCCACGAGTCTCGTGTCTCAGTAAAAAAATAATAATAATATCCGCCGGTTCTTTATTGATTTTAAATGGGGTTTTTTTGTGGCTTTCGCCTTTATTTTATATATTTTATGGAGGGACAGACAGTAGACTGACAGGAAATGGGGAGAGAGATGGGGGGGAAGACATGCAGTAAAGGCCGTCGGGATCGGGAGTCGAACCCGCGGCACACTGCCAGACTGGATTACCAGCCAAGGTGCCTGGACCACTGAGCCATGGCCCAGGCCGGTTTTAATTGATTTAATTAATTATTTATACGACATAGCCTAAGGCTCTGAAGGCTGAAATACAGTTGTGATGATCTACACACCATTTATTTTGCTGCTAGCTGGTGGCATAAATGTAGTTATCCTGTGCCACCGTCTGCATCCACTTTAAGAGAATCTGTTTCCTCCCCTGAGTCCCCTCTGTAGCCCCATGCACACACTCACTGTAACCAGTGGCTAGCATTAGCATTAGCGCACAGCCGCACACTGTTTACCTGTCGCCAGAAACGATGGAGTTATGGAGGTTGTAACGTCCCATAGCTGGTGGTGACGGCGGCGTTGCATAGCAACCGGATCAATGTTAAAAGCTGCTCTGGGGCTCAACCACACAGGTACAAACATGTACGTACCTGGCTGATAACGTCCAATAGCTGGGGGGTACGAATATATTCGTACTTCGCAGTAAAATAAATAAATATCTAATACTGTAAGTTTACGGTTTACATCAATCAGCCTCTCAAACCCATGGCTTGTTCCAATGCGTAACGTGCGTCGGGCTGCATGGCTACCCCCCCAAAAACAGTCATACAAGCTGTCGATACGCCGTTTCATGGCGTGTTGACAGCTTGCAGATCTGTTCCTTTGGGGACATAAATAATCAATGATGCCCAACGGCATGGAGTTTAGGCTACAACTAAGCATGTTGTAGCCTAACCAAATAAGCCTGTAGTTACTGTAACATTACATGGGCATGGTGGGCAAAATATGGAACTTGACGTAATAATGCAGTGAACATTATTTACGTAGTGTAGGCCATCAGCCGCAGCGCACATTAAACACAGACACTGATGTTTCAAAAACGTCCCCTCACGGACAATCCTATCATTTGTTTAACATATTAAACAAATGCAAAGTCAAATGACGTTGGATAGCTGATGCGGAGCCAAACATATTTGAATACTTTCGCCGTTTTAATATCTGAATGTTATGATGAAAGTGCATGGGTTTGTGCTTGCCTCGCCACCTGTGGGTATGAGCTCCACGCACCGCGCAATTGTGCTGCAGGAGGGGAAAGGAAAGGGATGGGATTGGATTTTTTCGGTACTCCACGAGTCATTGAGAGTCCGAGCTCGAGTCCGAGTCGAGTCTGGAGTCTTTGAGGGGTGAGTCAGAGTCGATTCTAGAGTCTTTGAGGGGTGAGTCAGAGTCGATTCTAGAGTCCCATTTGTGGCGATTCGAGTGTGACTCGAGTGAGAGTCTTTAACTCGAGTCTCCATCTCTGATTATCATAATTATGGTACAGGGAACGTTAAGATCTTGATACTTTGGAGGCTTAGAAATAGTCAGATTTAAACCTGACAATTCCACGTGATTGAGAACAGAAATGCATATAAGATGTGATCGAGACTGTGCTCTACCAGACATTTCTGTTCAGGTGCATATGGGCTGACTTTCACAACATTTGAGGGGATTATATTGACATCTGATTGATTGATTGATTGATTGATTGATTAATTTATAATACACTATACATGGCCCGGGCGGGGGCTCGTTTCCATTGTGGTCCATTGTACTCAATTAATCATCAAGACATACCTTGCTAGATAGATACAGTATTTACAGAAAAAAGGGGGTGTGTGTGTGTGGGGGGGATGAAACAGGGCTAGTTTGTTGTTGACTCTCTGAGGGCAAGATACTGTAGTAGGTACAGTATTACCTAAGGCCGATTATAATTTGGTACAACGCTGATGAAACGCCTACGTTGTGCGTTCTGCTCTGTAGCATACAGTACCATGACAATTATTACATAATAAAGTGCCTTAAAGGACAGTTCTGTGAGTACTTGTATAGAGACTTTTTGAAAACAATTTTAATTTGAGGACAGACGTGTTTTTAGGTCAGTTTTTACCAAGGCTAAAAGTGGATGGGGAATCAAGATTAATTAACATTTTGGTGGCAGAATAGCAAAATGCATTTTTCACTCCGAGGGAAAAACTAGTCAGAATGTCAGCCACCCCCGCAAATTAATAAAAACATGCAGACCCAGTCTTGTGCTCCCGTATTTAATTTGGGTAGTTTCTTTTGAAGTGCCCATGCAGGTATTTCTTTATTTTTTTGTGAGTGTTGACTCTAAGCCAATATGTATGCCAGGTGATGGATTATCATATCGACCATGAAGGTCTTCATCTGCCAAAATGACTTTCACAACATTAAATCAAAATAAACAAGCGAGTGCAATTTGAATTCTCATGCAGCACTGTTATTTTTTGAGTGGTGTAAACCACTCCTACGACTGGCTTTGTTAGTTTACGTGTCTGTCTGTCTGTGCTCAAATGAGCATGGTTGCTACGGTCACCCAGTTCACACAGGTGTGATTTCATTACGTCAGACCACAGCTGATCAGTCTATATAAGACCTTACACCACTCAGTTCACACGGGTGTGATTTTTTATATTCTCAGGAGCAGGAACCCTTAGAACAAAAAATCACACCCGTGTGAACTGAGTGGTGTAAGGTCTTATATAGCCTGATCAGCTCTGATCTGACGTAATGTCTGACGTAATTAAATCACACCCGGGTGAACTGGGTGACCGTAGCAACCATGCTAATTTTTTCTGCACCACTCAACAAGTACCTTGATGTTGATGCTCATGTGTTTTTATATTCTCAGTCAGGAGCAGGAACCCTTAGAACAAACAAGTACCTTGATGTTGATGCTCATGTGTTTTTCACACTGCTTTCTCCTCCTGTTGTCTTCGTCTTGCCACTGTCCTGCTACAGGGATCAGCATATTATGCCCCAACCAAGCTCTGAAAAAATGGTTTGTGTTGAAACATTTGCTATAAGCAAAGTTTAACCACAACAGGTGGCTATATATCTATTTTTTGTTTACTACAATTCTTTCTAATATTAATGTTTCAATTTTCTTTTTTTATTATTTACTATAGTCCTAATAGACCCCAGGAAATTACATCTGGCCACAGAAGATCACGAGATCTACTGAATGTGTCAAACTGCATATTGAGCCTATAACACAGTGTGGCTTCCCCCCAGTAGGCTACCTTCACATTCAGTAGATCCTGTGATCTTCTGTGGCCAGATGTAATTTCCTGGGGTCTATTAGGACTATAGTAAATAATAAAAAAAGAAATCACCATAATATTTTGTAAAAAAATACATATTTAGCCCCATGCTCGAATGCCCCCGCCCCCCTGTCAAAAACAGCTAAAATCCCTAAAACGAAAGAAAGCAGCCAATGAAAAAAAAATTAACACTCATCTTTTACTTTCTCTAATAACAACCTAAAACATGAACCTTTGTTGAAAAAAACTAAAGTTGTCCTTTAAGGCCTGGATAGACACAGGCACAAAGGAGAATTTAGACATGTTACTTTTGGCCCCTGGAACCTTTAGGCGAAGGCCGGAAGGAAGCAGCCTGTACTCAGAGCTGAGGGGATGGGAGTTGTCCGTACAAATGGACTTGGCTTTCTTAAGCACCTGGTTTTTAAAGACATGATCCAAGCTACTGAAATGTACTCCTGCTATTTTTGAGGCCGTTCTCACAATCCTACCAAGCTGGTTTGTGTCCTTTATGTTCAGGTTTCCGTACCAGCAAATGATGGAGAAGGAGATCATTGACTCAATACATGCACTGTAAAACAGTTTCATTAGAGATTTATCGACCTGACATTTGGCGAGCCTCCTCAAACAAAAGAGGCGTTGGATCCGCAGGTCATTCAGATGGAGCATTAGTCCGACATGAGTCCCGCATCGTACATGCGCTGCTCCCGTGCTGCTGTTATGGTTAGGTTAGGGTTTGAGGTAGGTTGTCGGACCAATGACTATAGTAAGGGCATTTTATCAGGTATTTGACCAATCTGGGAACTAAATCGTTACCAAGACATTTCTTCACCAATGTGTTTCTAAAGGTGTCTAATAACATATACTAAAAGTTTGAAATTCAACTCCTGTGGGAAATTGAGTTAGCATAATATGTGACCATACCCTTAACATCCTATAAAAGGATGTTATCATTCTTTAAGTAGCATGTGACATATGAAACTAGGGGGTTTTCATGATTCTGAATCCATTCCAGGCATTAGTTTTGCACAAAAAACACTCCTTGGGCTAAATTAGGCCATATCCACTTGACCAAATGTGCTGACCTCATCACGTTTGTGAGGCCGTTTTCCTCCCAAGGAGTGTTTTTTGTGCAAAACTAATGCTTGGAATCAGAATCATGAAAACCCCCTAGTTTCATATGTCACATGCTACTTAAAGAATTATGAAATTTGGACTTTTTTGCCTTGTATAGGATGTTATGGGTATGGTCACATATTATGCTAATAACTCAATTTCCCACGGGAGTTGAATTTCAAACTTTTAGTACATGTTATTAGACACCTTTAGAAACACATTGGTGAAGACATTTCTTGGTAACGATTTAGTTCCCAGATTTTCATAGATTTCTCTTACTACTAGTCTGAACTAAGTAATGCACCCGTGAAGCAGATCTGCTACGTGTATAGGAATGAGACAGTTAGGAGGATGCCACAAAGTTAATTTGTGATAGGAATGAGTGACTGGGGCGGCGGTGGCTCAGGGGTAGAGTTTCCGGATGGTAACTGCAAGGTCGCCAGTTCGAACCCAGGCTCACCCAGAGTCAGTGTCGAAGTGTCCTTGAGCAAGACACTGAACCCCTAATTGCTCCTGATGTGCTGGTTGGTACCTTGCATGGTTTCTGCCGCCATCGGCATCGGCATGTAAAGCGCCTTGGATAAAGGCGCTATATAAATGCACCATTTACCATTTGACTGATGAAGAGACCGGGGGCTATTTCTTATTCTGGGTGCCTGCCATGCAATGGCAGAAACACAGGTTGAAATCTAAAACGCATACTTAACTAGAAACAAATTTCAGGAAATTTGACTGGGTGCCTGCAGCTCGCCAAGTCTGTGCAGCATTTGAGCCACGGACCACCATTTGATGACATTTAGCCTCTCAGACCCTGTAAGGGTCCATTTGGTTGACTTTCAATGGGGTATTTTGTCTAAGTTTTTTGCACATTACGTTGCCACCAACATTCTAATGCTAACATGCTAACATGCTAATACTAACATGCTAATGCTAACATGCTCATGCTAAAATGCTAATGCTAACATGCTAATGCTAATATGCTAATGCTAACATGCTAATATGCTAATGCTAACATGCTAATGCTAACATGCTAACATGCTAATGCTAACATGCTAACATGCTAACATGCTAATGCTAACATGTTAACATGCTAATGCTAACATGCTAATATGCTATGCTAATGCTAACATGCTAATATGCTAATGCTAACATGCTAATGCTAACATGCTAATGCTAACATGCTAACATGCTAATGCTAACATGCTAATGCTAACATGCTAAGGGGTCCATTTGGTTTCGCTCAGGGGGGCGGCCCGGTTCTGGCGAGCCGCCCCACGTCCGAAACGGTTGAGAAATGACAGAGGTACGTGTTTCCCCGAATTTCTCTATTGACTTTCAATGTGTGTGTGTGCGTGCACATGTGTGCATGTGCGTTTGTGCGTGCGTGTGGGAGAGTTGGTCAGGTGACCTTGAATCATTAACAAAGTATCATTTTCACCTGGGCTAGTCTATGCAAACGCAAACTGTATTGAAAGTTAAAAGCCCACTGACTGTCAATGACAGAACGTATGTCCGAACAAATTGCTCTATCGCAAAAAGTAAAAGTCGAATGCGTTTTTTGTTTTCGCCGTGAGTGACCCGAGGCATTGAGGTACGCCGTGTGCGATCGTGGTATTGGTCCGATAAAAAACGTGGTTATAAGAGCGAGTTAAGAATTGTGCTTGTGATGAAAAAATTGCTGACTCATTCAGGCATTTAACATGGAGTTTTATGACCATTATGATGGTACACCTGTCGCTTTCAGGGCTGTAGTTCACGTACTGTATGTATCTGGGCTATGGTTGTGACATTGGGTGAAAGAGGACGAGTGTGGCTACAAAATTACCGAAACCCATGCGTGTAAAGTGAATATTTTGGCCGTGACGACGATTTGTTCGGAGAATTTCGGTACAGGCTTCACAGTGGCTTCTCACTCTAACCGGCTCTCTCTCTGGGCGTGCGACACTCTGAGTCGAGATTATTGCTCAGACCACACACACTTTGAACTGCGATAGCGGGCAAACCGTGCAACGTATTCGAATTCCGTCTGAACCACGACAAAGTCGATGGCCTCGTGTGCTGTTTGACGTTTAAATAGTGTTTCTACGTACCAGTATGCCAGAGCAATGTGGCTCCAAAGTAACGTGTCGTTTTCTGTTTTTCCACGCGTTTCTCCATCGACTTTGAATGGGGCATTTTTCGCGTCGTTTATTGCAAATAACGTCGGCACGGTAACGCGAATCGGAAAGAAAAGCACAAGCACACCATTCCCGGCCGAGCCGTTTTGATGTATATATTGCGGGGCTTTGGTAAACCATGCGGCCGGCCATAGAGGTCAAAGTTTTGCGTATTGATAATTACGATTAAGTATGCGTTTTAGATTTCAACCTGTGTTTCTGCCATTGCATGGCAGGCACCCAGAATAATAATAATCGTAATAGATGTTCCGGAACTTCGACGTCTATGGCCGGCCGCACGGTTTACCAAAGCCCCGCAATATATACATCAAAACGTGCGGCTCGGCCGGGAATGGTGTGCTTGTGCTTTTCTTTCCGATTCGTGTTACCGTGCCGATGTAATTCGCAATAAACTACGCGAAAAATGCCCCATTCAAAGTCGATGGGGAGACGCGGGTAAAAACAGAAAACGACACGTTACTTTGGAGCCACATTGCTCTGGCATACTGGTACGTAGAAACACGATTTAAACGTCAAACAGCACACGAGGCCATCGACTTTGTGGTGGTTCAGACGGAATTCGAATACGTTGCACGGTTTGCCCGCTATCGCAGTTCAAAGTGTGTGTGGTCTGAGCAATATTCTCGACTCAGAGTGTCGCACGCCCAGAGAGAGAGCGGATCAGAGTGAGAAGCCAATGTGAAGACTATACCGAAATTCTCCGAACAAATCGTCCTCACGGCCAAAATATTCACTTTACACGCATGGGTTTCGGTAATTTTGTAGCCACACTCGTCCTCTTTCACCCAATGTCACAACCATAGCCCAGATACATACAGTACGTGAACTACAGCCCTGCCCCCCCTCCCCACCCCCAATACAAACTGACTGCAAAAATAACCTTAATAATAGAGAAAATATATCATAAATGAATACTGAAACCAAATATAATCATTAAGGAAAGTTTATGCACGTACTATGTAAACTAATTTGGGGACCCCCCAAAATAATTTGGCGACCCCCCCCCCCCCGAGGGGTCGCGACCCACGGGTTGAGAACCCCTGTATTAGATATGGGCTCTTAGACTCTTTAAGCGGTATTGGTAACTACGGTAATGTGATGCTATACAGGTAAAGTCCAGCCATTAAGCAGTTAGCACTGTGAAAATAGCAGATCTACAAGCTTACAACTCGTCCTAGCTAAGGTTGGACTAATGGTTTATGCTGCGCTGACATGGCTGTGTAATACACAGCCGTAGGATATACACAAACAAACCATTCCAAAACAAACTATTTGTTTTATTCAGGCTTAGTAGTGACAAAGGGCTAAACGTTAAAAGCAAAACCAATTTGAAGGAGCCTCATCCGTGAAATGACTTATGTTCGTTATTAACAGAGTGGGCCGAGATGAACAACTATTTAAAATAACCGTGTAGTCCTTGAACAAGTCGTGGTGAGGTCTCGTACTCCACTCATACTCACCTTTGCAATGAAATTAATATATTAAATATTGACGTTTCGTTCAAACAGGCCGTACGTTCCTCAAGACCACATTAATCAGTACAAAATATGAAGAGAAGTTGTTGATCTTTTATACAGTATATTGTAGTTGGATAACTCAAGTAATGTTGAATGTGCACCAGAAATTTAAATTACAATGTTTATATTATATTGTTTCTGTCGGTTGGACATGGATGTCCATTACATTTCAGTAAATTGCTTTTAACTGCACACTTCAGTGGGTTCTCCGCTGGTCTTTGCTGAAACGGAGTAGAAACTATACACGCTCCTGTGACTGATATAAGCTTAAGGTGTATATTATAGAATAATTTACTACAGAAATGGTGGTAATGATCCATAGTTTCCTTTCATGGCTCTTTATATTCGAGGGTCACCGGTCCTCTCGAACGGAACAGTTTAACGTCATGCCCAGGACGGATGGAGTATACACAAGAATGCTACGAATGGCACTAGGTGTCACATGGATGAACCGCATCAGAAATGTGGACCTCTATGGAGACCTACCACGGGTCACGGACAAAGTCAGAGAGAGAAGGATGAGGCTGGCAGGGCACTGCGTCAGGCACCCAGAACTTGAGGCAAGTAAATTGACCTTATGGGAGCCAACCCAGGGCAAAGCCAGGAGGGGAAAGCAGCGTACCACCTATGTAGACGTGCTGCGGCGCGACAGCATGGCTGACAACACTGCAGAGCTCAGGAACCTGATGTTGGATAGGAAATTGTGGAGGGCAGCGATCCAGGAATCCCGAGTTGGTGTTGGCTAGACCTCACTCTCGCAGCAACTACTACTACAGAAATCAGTCTCAGAATTGGGACAATCCATTTTAGAAATACAGCCATGTGGATGGCTACCTGCCAGTATGTAAAATACAGTGGAATGAAGTAGTGAGCAAACTGTCATTTGGTGTTTTTACTGAGAAATATGGCCAGCTGTGCCTGTGCATCACTTAGACTGCATGTGCGTAAAATTACGTTTCAGACTACATTCATTTATTTCCAACTGTATTTATGAAAGTGCTAACGTGTTGCTCCTCGTATAGTTTTATTGCACCGATAAGTAGAAAATGTGTAAAAAAATCAAATGTCTCTCGTTAACAGCGTCTTAGCCCTGGGCAGCCGTGCTATATCTCAGGATTCATTGCCTGTCAGAAGCTGGAGAATGAATGGGTCATTACAGGCTGCCCTGGAATGCCCCATAATGCTGCCCTGGAATGCCCCATAATGCTTTGATTTCTTGGGGTCTGGGGGTTGGGGTGAGTAGGAAGTGTGACCTGCACCAAGCTGATGATCTAGTAGCTGGTCATGTTCAAAGAAGGTGCTTTTTGATCTGGCAGCGCCTGGTCTGCCAGGTCATTGTTAAAGATGCCCTGCAGCTCCTCTCTTCCCAGCGAGCATCGTGCTTCCGTGTTCCCGCCGCTTGCCGTCTTTTGGTGTAGCGCCCTGGACGCTACAGGCAGATGATAGTTTGACTTTTGGACATCTTCACTCCATGTTCTCATCCAAATGTTGTGTCCAACGTACATTATTCACACACAAACCTCAGCACTGTGAACATACTGTAGCCTGACTTTCATTTCATCTTCACTTCATTATTCAGACTGAAAGCCCTTCTTCCCACGGCAGCTATTTATGGGATGGGCACATAGAGTATAAAGAAGGATAGATGCTGATCTGGCACGAAGCTCCGCCCCCCCAATATTCATGTCAGTGGAAGTTGTTCAGTGGCGTTTTGAAGCACCCGGAAGGACCGTCTCAGAACGTCTACTTCCGCATTTGACCACCACATTTTTAGAAGTGCAACCGAGCGCTCAATGTTAAAGCCCAGCTGCACGGGGTTTCCTCGTCATGAATCCACGGGTCAGCCTGCAGTCCTTCAACGTTGGAGCGCCTCACTGGCCCCTTGGATGGGCATTGCCAAAGTGGCAGCCTTCAGCGATTGGTTCACACCAACCAATCAAAATAGTAGCGAAGCAAATGACGTCGTCAATGTGTCTAACCCGGTTGCTAACCAAACGAAATACGCTCAACGAGCGCTACTATAGCATTTAAACAAACACAGTAAAATATGTTGGATGATGATGTTTCTAAAACCTGTTTTTTTCTGTAAAGAAGCTATTTATCATTTAATAGCCAGATCGATACGGTTGCAATTTACCACAGTGAGGGCAGCCATGTTTGTTTAGGTTTGATCCAGCGCTGTTGTTGACGTCATCGAGTTGAAACGACGCTGATTGGCCGTAGCCACAGTATCAGACTTTCAACTGAGGCTAACGGCGCCATAGACAGAGTCACCAGACCCTGAATCGCAAGAACATATCTTCCTGTTATGGGTGTGGCAAGCGTGGCTGGAGCCAGGCTACTGTGAACAGGCTAGAATATATTTGTATAGGGGAAAGAGGCACAGCTCATAGTCACGATGCAAGAAACCTTTATTGAACCGACGTTTCGGGCAAACAAGATGCCTTCTTCAGGGTATGACACACAATGAGGAATACATTTGTAGCCTGTATTTCCAGGTAATGCTGTGACTCAATTAGTTTGAGTCATTTCCATATTGCTCTGAAATCAAAGCATTTCATCGTGCGTTCGCCTACTCTCAGGTTACATTAATAAATTTACCGCCAGCATTAATTAATCCCTCGTTAGCATACTGTCAAGGTTTTATCGCACGTAACACTTACTTTGAAGAGCCAAATATCCGTAACCGAATATTACAATGACAAACTGCTGTGTGTGGATGTTGCCCGGATGTTGTTGTGTCGGTCGGTGGTTGAAAAAGGCGACCGCGAGTGTCAGCCCGCCTGCTACAGCCCGTTGAAAACCCTTGTATTCACCAGAAACGGCCCCTCAATGTCGTTTCTGAGATACAGAGCTGTGAATGGTGGGCTTAGACTGGAAGTGGATGCGCGCGCATGTTCAAAATGGCCGCGGCCAGTGTCCCACTTTGTGTTGATGCGGGTAGCAACATCAGCTAACGATACGATCGTATCAAAAATGGATTAAAGAATACGCGCTCAAACCCGAGAATCTCGGGTTTGGCGGGCTAGGGTACTAATTTACACCCTCGTGTTCCTCGTTTGTGGCGGACAGACGGTTAATTATGTACGATATACAAATCTTCATTCAGCAAATCTAGAAAGCAACATCAGAGACCCTCCTGTCTCTGAACATGATGGGAAGTTTCATTTCCCCAGATGAATAATAGTCTTTGAACCCCACCATCCACTTCACTCTACCCCCCCACACACACACACGCACGCACACACACACACACACACACACACACAGACGCACGCACGCACGCACGCACGCACGCACGCACGCACGCACGCACGCACGCACGCACGCACGCGCACACACACACACACACACACACACACACACACACACACATGCAAGTGCTACTTTAAGTATACTAATCACAGTTATTTTTTCGCTGTATGTACAGTATTTGTGTGTGTGTGTGTGTGTGTGTGTGCGCATGCGCATGCGCGTGTGCCTGTGTGCGTGTGTGTGTGCGTGCATCTTCCCAAGCGTGTGTGTTGGCATTAGCTCCTTCTAACTGGGGGGATCCCAAGGCACTCGTTCGAAGGCCAGCGTGGAGATACAGTATAATTCCCCCCCCCCCCCCCCCCCCTCCCCCCCCCACATGCACCTCCTCGGTCCACTGTGGTGTGTTGCACGTGCCTGGAGGACCTCCCAGAGGAGGCATCTGTATAGATGCCTGATCCGGAAGACCTCCCAGAGGAGGCATCTGTATAGATGCCTGATCCGCCTCTAGTGGATCCTTTCCACATAAAGATCCCCCAGATCACAACCTTTTATCCTTGTACCCCCGACCCCCTTCTTACATCTGACTAAAGCTGAGAGCCCCACCATGCATGTGCACGCACGCACGCACGCACACACGCACGCACGCACGCACGCACACACACACACACACACACACAGACACACATGTGCACATGCACTCAAACGAGCGTACATAAAAACTGAGTAACTTGAAAGCGTATTTTTGCAACACACTGAGAGAGAGAGAGAGATAGAGAGAGATACACACTGAGAGAGAGAGAGAGAGAGAGATAGAGAGACACACACACTGAGAGAGAGAGACACACACACTGAGAGAGAGAGATAGAGAGAGAGAGAGACACACACACACAGAGAGAGAGAGAGAGAGAGAGACACACACACAGAGAGAGAGAGAGAGAGACACACACACAGAGAGAGAGAGAGAGAGAGAGAGACACACACACAGAGAGAGAGAGAGAGAGAGTGTTGTTTTTCAAGCGTGTTATTTATTATTAATCACATAAGACTTTTATGAGAAATACTGAAAATAGCCCATCAACAAGCTCACAAAGTGTTGTAATGCGACACACATGCATGCTTGTAGATCTGCTATTTTCAGTTACACATTTTAAAATATTTTTTGAAAAGGTTTGACTATTTTTGACTTGCAATACTTACAATATAATGACATATTCATTAATACTTATACAATATAATGACATTCATTTCAGCCACTCGTATTTGCAATCTTGTTAGCACAGTGTTGTATGATAATAGTTCTCTATCGTGTTCGAGACTGGCTCTCCACTACAAATTATTCAATTTGTACGGGAACTGACCCCACAGGGCAGTGTCCGTGGATATCTCTTTAAGACACATCTTCTATGGTGGCCCTGCCCATATGCCAATCAGCGGGCTATTTAAGCCCCGTCTGGGCATGGCCACCTCGATTTTTTGATTTCCACGAGAGCAGACGTTTCGTGTATCTCAGCAGTTTTGACACTTATTAAACAATATATATAATATATAAACAACATACAGCTGCGTGGCACACAGTCCGCTTACCGGAGGTAAGAAGAGAGCCGGTCGTCTCGACGACTCCTCTCAGGGCGCCGCGTAGCTCCACAAACAACAACAGCAAACAAGCTGAGTGCCGAACCCGCTGGCGGAGGAAGCCTCAGTCTTGTCCGTGCGTTCGCTCCCTGGTGAAACCTGACCTCGTTGGGGGAAACCTTGTGACGGCGCTCGGTGTGGCCAAAGGGTCTCAAGTGTGAAACCGACCTCGTTGGTGGAGCCTTGATTCCCTGGCTGCATAAGCGGTGGGAGACCCGGAGTGAAACTGACCTCGTCGGAAGAAACTCCGGGTTAATCATCGCGGCTGTGTACCGCTGCGGCGGCCGGCGGGGTAGAACCCAGAGAGAGCTGACCGAGTCGGCGGATCTCTGAGGCCATCTGCTGTCGCTGATCGCTGCCGCCGCGGTCCGGGGGCCCGTTTACGCACCTAGGTGTGACTCTGTGTGGTAGAATCCGGTTACCGGTTTGAAACCACAGAGAAAGCTCTTCTCATCCAGAGAAGTCACAAACTCATGGCTGTCTAGGCGCAGCTAGCCAACACAGGGCTATTTTTTCAATGCCGCCAGCACCTGCTTACACAGGGCGCTTCGGTGACCATAAGGGCCCTGACCTTATGGAGGAGCTACAGCAACTGGCTTCAGGCTCCCCAGGCAGTGGCAGGCAACTGGCCTCGACAGCTTCTCAAGCTGCGCAACCCCAGTTAGGTTTGGCAGCTCCGGTTGGAGGCCAACCGGCGGGGTATGGCTAGACGTGCTCAGCGCGCTGAGCCCACTCCTCAGTCCTGACAGTTCAGGGAACCCAGCCCCCGCCTGCTGTCTCTCGAGACAGTGGCTGTCAATTCAGGTGGACCCCTGGGTAGGTTCCACCATGTCTTAGGTGGGTTGTATGCTACATACAACACTCCCCGGTCAAGGAAGGGCTAGGGTTTGACAGGCCGGCCTCCGAGGCAACTGGCCTGCCATGCTCGAATGGGGGATGCTTATTCTCAGACCCCGAGATCCGACACACTGACGCTATCTCACGACAGAACCTGAGTTCTGTGTCCTCCCATTCAGCATATACCTAGCCCCCTGCGTTGACGCAGTCCTGGGACCCTGGCATCGGGAGAGCCTTCAAATTCAAAATTGGTTGACCGGCTGTTGTGCGTTTGCTCAAGAGGTGAAGTGCCACAACAATGTGGCTCCGGCAGCACGTTGGGCACCTAGACCGGTGCCCCAACTGGAGGGCTTGCAGGAGTCAGTTCTCACAGTCCGCAAGGTTTCTCGGCATGTGTTGGAGGGAAAAGCTGGGACTCTGTCCCTCGCTCCAGTGACGGGCCACCTTCAGGGCTCACCCCGATTACAGTGAGCCAGCTTGGGCCTCCGCCCCTTAGGGCTGAGGGCAACCACGGTGCACTTTGTTTCCCCGGCTCCCCGGAACACGTGACCAGTGCATTATCTGTCATTTACGGTCAGGCACAGTGTCAGTTTACATGTATGTAAACGGGTATAGTTCCGTCTGTTCACACAGCAGAGTGTGACGAGACTGTCAGGGGTGAGCAGAACCACCATAAGGGTTATTACGGCATGGCCGTTTAAGCGCCTGGGTGTAATTGTGTGTGGTGGAAACCGGTTATCAGAGCCACGGAGTGAGCTCCCTCCTTATCCAGGGGTAATGGGCTACGCCGGTGACCTGGGGACACGGCGGACCGCTGTCCCACACAAGGGCAACACGAAGATCACCCAGTTACTGAAGGGTGCTCGCACCATTAATCCCTCGCACATTAGGTCGGCAGTCCCCCCACGGGAGGTGGTACTGTCTGCCTTGCAGCATGAGCCAGTTAAGCGTGGACACTTGGGTGGCTTCTCGCAGGACAGCATTCTTGTTGTTAGCAGTGTCAGCCACAAGAATGTCCCTATCAGTGCATGAAGGATGCTGCCGCTTCCTACATGGCAATGTTTAGGTGGTGCTAGCACCAATCCCTGCATTCTACCATACGGCCTGATCAGAGTACGAGCCAGTCAGCCTGTTGAGTTGCACCCTTCCCACCCTCCTAAGCAGGGTGGTGAAGCAGGATTGCAGTCACTGTTGGGCCCTGTCAGGGCCTCTAATGGGCCAAACTGTCTTAGGCAGATGGCCTCCAAGACTGGGCTCCCTCATTGGGTTGTGAAACAATCTAGCAGGCATATAGGTGGGCAGGCAGGCCAGCCCCAACAGGGATGTGGGCACAATCCGTGCAGGGCCTTCTGGCTTATGCACTGATGACGAGATGTCCCTCTATCTGAGATCTGTGGGACGGACTCTGTGTCGAGGCCGTCCGCATTGAGCAGGTTATACCAGTGTGGTAGCCAGCACCATCCTCACTGATTGTGCTGGGCTCCGCATCAGGACATGGCTTCAACAGTCTGTTGGCCTACTGTCCGACGGGCTTTACTTGAGCGGGAGTGCATGTCCCTGCAGACTGCAGTAACCTGGTTACATTTCCCGAAGGGCACCCTGGGGCTCAGAGGAGCTCAGGTTAGGGCCCCGCCAGTCCCATTTGGGGGCCAGGCCGTTAGCCCCGGAGGCTCCATGAGGAGCCCCCTTTAAAATCATATAGTCAGTGAGCCTGACATACTGTCACTCAAGACAGCAGTATTGTTGGCTGTCACGTCTGCCAGGAGAAATGTGGGAGTTGCGAGCTCTGTCAACCCATAACAAGCTCGGCCGGGTGATGGAGTAGTTTTACACCTCGTCCCAACCTTCTCCCCAAGGTTCTCTCAGGGGCACATCTCAATCAGGTGATTGAGCTCTGTCCTCTCTTCACATGCAGACGGATGAAGTGTGCAGACAGAGCTGGTCACCCACTCTGCCCCGCTAGAGCGTTGGAGTCGTCTGTCAGGGCCACACGTAGGCCCACAAAGTGACGGACCAGCGCTTCGTGTGTTTAGCAGGGGTGCTCGGGTAGACCACGGTCGAAGACTGGACTGTCCCACCGGATCACAGGCGTGATCCAACAGGAATACAAGCAGGCAGGAGTTCTAGTGTTGCCTGGAAGGCGGGCACACTCTGCCCATGGGTAGAATGGTGCATCTCTGGCAGAGATCTACACAGCAGCGACATGGTCGACTCTGTCTACATTTACCCTGTCCTACCGATGGAACGTGGTGGCATCCGCTCCCCCTGGGGGAGTCGCTCATGCGTGCTACTCAGCGGTAGGGTCAGAAGAAGCTGAAGTTGTTTTTGTTCACTCAGGAGATGTGAAGGAGATGCATGTGAGCTGTGATATAATATATGTATATATATATATATTATATAATATATTGTGTTATATATTGTTATAGTGTGTATATTATATTATATATTATAGTATATATCCCATTATAATGTATATTTACTTTATTATCAATGTTGAAAATGTAATTGTACTTGGAGCTAGCTATCAATGTAGTAGACGGATCATGAGTTTTGTGTTGTATTGTGTGTTGGATGAATGTTGTATGTAAATGTATGTAATAATATAAAAGAAATAATGTAATGATGATATGTTTTAAGACCCCAGGAAGAATAGCTGCTGTGTCTCACAGCAAGCTAATGGGGATCTAATAAATAAATCAAATCAAAACCGGCACCTTGACCGGTCAGGTCGGCCGGGCATCTGACGGGCTGGCTTGAGCAGCCCTTCACCCCGGTGGTCAATGGCCTAGCATCGTGCTGGGCCAGCTGAGCCTAGGTGGCATCGTGCGCCTAGGCCACGAGTTTTGTTGACTGGCCGCAGCGTCTGGCTGGGCCAGCTGAGCCTAGGTTGCGTCTTGCGCCTAGACCACGAGTATTACTTACTTGGTACGAATAGTGGAGTTTTAGAGCATGTTGGCAAGCGCCTGTGGCAAGGATAGCCACGGTCAGACTCATGGCGCTCACCACGTATAGGCTCTAAGGGAATTCGAGGTTAAACTGCCTCAAGCTGCTGCAGGGGCAGCCGGGTCTGCTTATTTCCTCGCGGTGTGTCTTAGAGCGTTCCCGTACAAATTGAATAATTTGTAGTGGAGAGCCAGTCTCGAACACGATAGAGAACGGAGGGTTACACGGTAACCCAGGTTCTCTGAGTGGAGAGACTGGCTCTCCACGAAAGAGCCGCTCCGAAAATCAAGAGTTAATCGAAGTGGCCATGCCCAGACGGGGCTTAAATAGCCCGCTGATTGGCATATGGGCAGGGCCACCATAGAAGATGTGTCTTAAAGAGATATCCACGGACACTGCCCTGTGGGGTCAGTTCCCGTACAAATTGAATAATTTGTAGTGGAGAGCCAGTCTCTCCACTCAGAGAACCTGGGTTACCGTGTAACCCTCCGTTATCTCGCTGGTGTCCTTGTTCCCTTGTACAGTAAGTGGATCAATATTCTGCAAACTCTCACACGATCGTTAAACACTTTAAAAGCCGGTGTCCTTAATTTGGGGAATTTCATGGACAAAATGTTACAAAACGATTATCAAAGATTTTCTAAATCTTTAAAAACAATCTTGAAAATAGTACATGTACAGCGAGGTCTGAGCTTGTAGATCGGATATAGTCACCATTTATTTTAAAGTCATAATTGATGATAATGTTGACAGAAACACAGTACATACTTTGAAATGTACAGTACTACTCACATCATAAATATGTCTTGCCTTGACTTGCCTTGCCATAACATGGTTTACCTATTGGACCCAGTCAGACAGTGACAGTACAAATTTGTATTTTTGAATCAAGGAGAATCAAGAGCAGTGTTCCCAAGTCCACTTAAGCTTGTTTGTCTTCAAAGTCGCTTGTAAATATTGGTGTTTTTATTTGAATTTAATTTTTGTCTGATTTGCTGACAGTGTAATGAGTAAGCAAGCAAGTACAGTCAAGTTAGAATTAGCTACATTGGTGTGAAAAGTAGACATTAATTGAGATGGAATGGAAGGTAAATACACAATAATACATACAATATATTCAGATATATGATACAGTACGTAGCGTGCGGAGTTAGTTCAGTCAGATATACTCGAGGGGCTCATTCAGGCCCAGGCCACACTACTCTGGATCTTTTGCAAAACGGATATTTCCGTCCTCCGTTTTAGAAAAAATCCCTGGCCATACGACAGAGATATCTGAGTCCACACCCAAACGCAGAAACGCATTGAACACAGGATAAAACTAGAAAAAGTGCCCTTCTGGGCACAGGTCTCCACCAGGAGGATAGGACTGTGTGAGATGTTTGGCAAAATGTTTAGGGGTTGTTATTGTATATCTATCTCCCTGCTTTTTTTTTTTTTTTATATATAAATCCTTTTATTGAGATTTTCACTGAAAGATATCCTAGGATCAGGTAGACACAGTAATAGTCATGATCACAGATCATATTCCTTGGGTAATATAACAGATTTAAAGTAAGTACAACATAAGATCTGAGTTATTTTGTTTGCATGTAATAGGTACAGAGATAAATAATAAGGTGACTATGCTACTGAACACCCCGAGCCCCTCCCAAAAAGTTAAATAAATATATATTTTCTCCCCTTATACCCAATTTGATAATATGCCAATTCCCAGTTCCCCTGCTTAGTGGTCCATCGCTGCAAATCCCCACAGAAGGTCATTGGGAGGATGAAGATAGTCACAGGTCTCCTCAGACCCCCGAGCTTCTATCTCCCTGCTTTTAATGGTTAATGATGAAAACATAGCAGAGCCCAAAGGCAAGATAAAATATTATATTCACACTTGTATTCTCATTCTGTTGCCATGCAAAACACAGCTTGAGATTCGCCAACAACAAACAAATCGTCCTCACAGCCAAAATATTCACTTTACATGCATGGTTTTTGGTCATTTTGTAGCCACAGTTGTCCTCTTTCACACAATGTGACTACCACACCACACAGACACATATATGACACAATGTGACTACCACACCACACAGACACATATATGACACAATGTGACTACCACACCACACAGACACATATATGAAATGTGAACTATTTTGTATCTTTTCATCCATTTGGCGATTTTCTCTTTCGGAACTCTTAACTCGCTCTTATATAACCACGTTTTTTTATCATACCAATACCATGATCGCACAGGGTGTACCTGAATGTCTCAGGACACTCAGGGCAGTATTATGCGTGTCTTAAGTACCAGGTCTTATGACTTAACTTAAGACCTGGAGGCGTGGTCAATGCTGTTTTGGCCACTCAGAATAGCCACATGGCATTGATCACGCCTCCAGGTCTTAAGTTAAGTAATAAGACCTTTTACTTAAGACACGCATAATACTGCCCTCATAGTGAAAAAAACTTGACTTGTACTTTTTCCGCTATAGTAATTTGTTCGGACATATACGTTCTCTCACTAAGACACATT
Source organism: Electrona antarctica (assembly GCF_951216825.1). NCBI lineage: Eukaryota > Metazoa > Chordata > Actinopteri > Myctophiformes > Myctophidae > Electrona > Electrona antarctica. The sequence goes on along the minus strand of NC_136810.1, from coordinate 5,428,056 downwards.
GTCAGTGCGGTTACACCATTCAATAGTGTGTACTTTGCATAGACTAGCTCATGTGAATTGATACAATGTAATTGATACAAGTTCAAGTTGACGCTCGCACACGCATGCACATGCATGCATGCATGCACGCGTGCAGTGCACACACACACACACACATTGAAAGTCAATGGAGGGAAACACGTAACTCTGTCATTTCTCGACCATTTCAAAGTGACTGTCGATTTGATTCGATTTAATTAAAAAAAAAATGTTATAATGGAAAATACTTTTCGTGCAAGTGGACAACATGACCTGAACATGACCATGGCTCGGAGCGGCTCGGAGCGGAGGACAGTTCTCGCTCTGTCTCGCTTTTTTGATCATCTTTTTAACCCACTTAACCCAGTACCGCAGCAGTCCATGTTTCCCCGCAGGCACACAGTAAAATGTATTTTTATTACATTTTGTTTCTAGTTCTATAATAAATATTTGTTCAATCTATTCGTGAGACACCCATTCATTATTTGTGTTGTTAATTATGTTTACAAAAATGTCATCGTATCACAACACTTTAATTGTAGATTGGCTGTTTTCAAATTGCCGATGTACTACAGTATATGGGTCTAAGTGGTAAAACAGATGTTTTATTAACATATTTTCTTGGGACCGTGTGTGTGGTTGTGCGTGTGCGTGCGTGTACGTGTGCGTGCGTCTTAGACAGTTAGGCCTGACTCACACATGCACAACAGATTGATGTATAGCTGATGCATGAGACTTGTTTACTGATGCAAGCGCGCAATTAATTTCCAATGGGAGTCACATGGTTTGACACAACATTTGTGTTGTATGAGGGGGAGGGGGGCAGTCGAAACACAGCCGAAAGCCATACAACACAAATGTTGTGTCAAACCATGTGACTTTCATTGGAAATGCATTGGGGCAAGATGTAAACAAACCCTTTGTTTACATCTAGCATGCATCAATGTTGTATGCTAGATCGAAAGGTGTGAGTGAGGCCTTAGAGTGTGCTGGTCAGTTGACTTACCTGACAAAAACACGTCATCACTGTGTGTATGCATGTTCTGGCGCGTGGCTATACAGATATGGAAAGCTGGCTCCTCCATTCTTCACTTGACGACGTGCACATTTCTGAACCAACCTGACCACTGAATGTACCTCTATTGTTGAAGGCTGCTATCTTGTGTTAAAAAGCATTTTAACTTATTTTGACCTGAGATCAGATTCTAAAAATGTCTTCTACATCCTGACAGTCTTCTGAAAAAGCTATGTTTCTATGTCAGTCGTTCTTAGATTTTTCAAAAATAGCAGACCTACAAGCTCGTAGCGCGCCACTCTGTGGCGTGCTATGAGCTTGTAGATCTGCTATTTTTCAATAGCTAAAGCATAACATAATGCTAACACCAAAAGGGGTTCCCGCCCAAAATGGATTAATACACTTTTCAATTGAGTGACTGTCTGATGTAGGCTATTTACTGCATGTAATCATGGGTAACGGGGCAGATAACGGCTCCATTGTTGACAGGCGGGGCGGGTCTGGTTTGTATTTTGATATAATCACGGTTGACGGGTCAGTCTACGGGTCTGAATATTGATGGCAGAGCAGTTGTGGCTCTTCAAAATTGGACCCGTGAAGGACTCTTGTTTGCGTGCGTCCGTGCGTGTGTGGCCTAGTTGCTTCATTTGTTGCTTTTTAACAATTTACAATTTTAGGCATTTAGCAGACGCTCTTAATCCACACAGACACACACACACAAACAAACACACACACAGACGCACGCACGCACGCACGCACGCACGCACGCACGCACGCGCGCACACACACACACACACACACACACACACACACACACACACACACACACACACACACACATGCAAGTGCTACTTTAAGTATACTAATCACAGTTATTTTTTCGCTGTATGTACAGTATTTGTGTGTGTGTGTGTGTGTGTGTGCGCATGCGCATGCGCGTGTGCCTGTGTGCGTGTGTGTGTGCGTGCATCTTCCCAAGCGTGTGTGTTGGCATTAGCTCCTTCTAACTGGGGGGATCCCAAGGCACTCGTTCGAAGGCCAGCGTGGAGATACAGTATAATTCCCCCCCCCCCCCCCCCCCCCTCCCCCCCCACATGCACCTCCTCGGTCCACTGTGGTGTGTTGCACGTGCCTGGAGGACCTCCCAGAGGAGGCATCTGTATAGATGCCTGATCCGGAAGACCTCCCAGAGGAGGCATCTGTATAGATGCCTGATCCGCCTCTAGTGGATCCTTTCCACATAAAGATCCCCCAGATCACAACCTTTTATCCTTGTACCCCCGACCCCCTTCTTACATCTGACTAAAGCTGAGAGCCCCACCATGCATGTGCACGCACGCACGCACGCACGCACACACGCACGCACGCACGCACGCACACACACACACACACACACACAGACACACATGTGCACATGCACTCAAACGAGCGTACATAAAAACTGAGTAACTTGAAAGCGTATTTTTGCAACACACTGAGAGAGAGAGAGAGATAGAGAGAGATACACACAGAGAGAGAGAGAGAGAGAGATAGAGAGACACACACACTGAGAGAGAGAGACACACACACTGAGAGAGAGAGATAGAGAGAGAGAGAGACACACACACAGAGAGAGAGAGAGAGAGAGAGAGACACACACACACAGAGAGAGAGAGAGAGAGAGAGAGACACACACAGAGAGAGAGAGAGAGAGAGTGTTGTTGTTTTTCAAGCGTGTTATTTATTATTAATCACATAAGACTTTTATGAGAAATACTGAAAATAGCCCATCGACAAGCTCACAAAGTGTTGTAATGCGACACACATGCATGCTTGTAGATCTGCTATTTTCAGTTACACATTTTAAAATATTTTTTGAAAAGGTTTGACTATTTTTGACTTGCAATACTTACAATATAATGACATATTCATTAATACTTATACAATATAATGACATTAATTTCAGCCACTCGTATTTGCAATCTTGTTAGCACAGTGTTGTATGATAATAGTTCTCTATCGTGTTCGAGACTGGCTCTCCACTACAAATTATTCAATTTGTACGGGAACTGACCCCACAGGGCAGTGTCCGTGGATATCTCTTTAAGACACATCTTCTATGGTGGCCCTGCCCATATGCCAATCAGCGGGCTATTTAAGCCCCGTCTGGGCATGGCCACCTCGATTTTTTGATTTCCACGAGAGCAGACGTTTCGTGTATCTCAGCAGTTTTGACACTTATTAAACAATATATATAATATATAAACAACATACAGCTGCGTGGCACACAGTCCGCTTACCGGAGGTAAGAAGAGAGCCGGTCGTCTCGACGACTCCTCTCAGGGCGCCGCGTAGCTCCACAAACAACAACAGCAAACAAGCTGAGTGCCGAACCCGCTGGCGGAGGAAGCCTCAGTCTTGTCCGTGCGTTCGCTCCCTGGTGAAACCTGACCTCGTTGGGGGAAACCTTGTGACGGCGCTCGGTGTGGCCAAAGGGTCTCAAGTGTGAAACCGACCTCGTTGGTGGAGCCTTGATTCCCTGGCTGCATAAGCGGTGGGAGACCCGGAGTGAAACTGACCTCGTCGGAAGAAACTCCGGGTTAATCATCGCGGCTGTGTACCGCTGCGGCGGCCGGCGGGGTAGAACCCAGAGAGAGCTGACCGAGTCGGCGGATCTCTGAGGCCATCTGCTGTCGCTGATCGCTGCCGCCGCGGTCCGGGGGCCCGTTTACGCACCTAGGTGTGACTCTGTGTGGTAGAATCCGGTTACCGGTTTGAAACCACAGAGAAAGCTCTTCTCATCCAGAGAAGTCACAAACTCATGGCTGTCTAGGCGCAGCTAGCCAACACAGGGCTATTTTTTCAATGCCGCCAGCACCTGCTTACACAGGGCGCTTCGGTGACCATAAGGGCCCTGACCTTATGGAGGAGCTACAGCAACTGGCTTCAGGCTCCCCAGGCAGTGGCAGGCAACTGGCCTCGACAGCTTCTCAAGCTGCGCAACCCCAGTTAGGTTTGGCAGCTCCGGTTGGAGGCCAACCGGCGGGGTATGGCTAGACGTGCTCAGCGCGCTGAGCCCACTCCTCAGTCCTGACAGTTCAGGGAACCCAGCCCCCGCCTGCTGTCTCTCGAGACAGTGGCTGTCAATTCAGGTGGACCCCTGGGTAGGTTCCACCATGTCTTAGGTGGGTTGTATGCTACATACAACACTCCCCGGTCAAGGAAGGGCTAGGGTTTGACAGGCCGGCCTCCGAGGCAACTGGCCTGCCATGCTCGAATGGGGGATGCTTATTCTCAGACCCCGAGATCCGACACACTGACGCTATCTCACGACAGAACCTGAGTTCTGTGTCCTCCCATTCAGCATATACCTAGCCCCCTGCGTTGACGCAGTCCTGGGACCCTGGCATCGGGAGAGCCTTCAAATTCAAAATTGGTTGACCGGCTGTTGTGCGTTTGCTCAAGAGGTGAAGTGCCACAACAATGTGGCTCCGGCAGCACGTTGGGCACCTAGACCGGTGCCCCAACTGGAGGGCTTGCAGGAGTCAGTTCTCACAGTCCGCAAGGTTTCTCGGCATGTGTTGGAGGGAAAAGCTGGGACTCTGTCCCTCGCTCCAGTGACGGGCCACCTTCAGGGCTCACCCCGATTACAGTGAGCCAGCTTGGGCCTCCGCCCCTTAGGGCTGAGGGCAACCACGGTGCACTTTGTTTCCCCGGCTCCCCGGAACACGTGACCAGTGCATTATCTGTCATTTACGGTCAGGCACAGTGTCAGTTTACATGTATGTAAACGGGTATAGTTCCGTCTGTTCACACAGCAGAGTGTGACGAGACTGTCAGGGGTGAGCAGAACCACCATAAGGGTTATTACGGCATGGCCGTTTAAGCGCCTGGGTGTAATTGTGTGTGGTGGAAACCGGTTATCAGAGCCACGGAGTGAGCTCCCTCCTTATCCAGGGGTAATGGGCTACGCCGGTGACCTGGGGACACGGCGGACCGCTGTCCCACACAAGGGCAACACGAAGATCACCCAGTTACTGAAGGGTGCTCGCACCATTAATCCCTCGCACATTAGGTCGGCAGTCCCCCCACGGGAGGTGGTACTGTCTGCCTTGCAGCATGAGCCAGTTAAGCGTGGACACTTGGGTGGCTTCTCGCAGGACAGCATTCTTGTTGTTAGCAGTGTCAGCCACAAGAATGTCCCTATCAGTGCATGAAGGATGCTGCCGCTTCCTACATGGCAATGTTTAGGTGGTGCTAGCACCAATCCCTGCATTCTACCATACGGCCTGATCAGAGTACGAGCCAGTCAGCCTGTTGAGTTGCACCCTTCCCACCCTCCTAAGCAGGGTGGTGAAGCAGGATTGCAGTCACTGTTGGGCCCTGTCAGGGCCTCTAATGGGCCAAACTGTCTTAGGCAGATGGCCTCCAAGACTGGGCTCCCTCATTGGGTTGTGAAACAATCTAGCAGGCATATAGGTGGGCAGGCAGGCCAGCCCCAACAGGGATGTGGGCACAATCCGTGCAGGGCCTTCTGGCTTATGCACTGATGACGAGATGTCCCTCTATCTGAGATCTGTGGGACGGACTCTGTGTCGAGGCCGTCCGCATTGAGCAGGTTATACCAGTGTGGTAGCCAGCACCATCCTCACTGATTGTGCTGGGCTCCGCATCAGGACATGGCTTCAACAGTCTGTTGGCCTACTGTCCGACGGGCTTTACTTGAGCGGGAGTGCATGTCCCTGCAGACTGCAGTAACCTGGTTACATTTCCCGAAGGGCACCCTGGGGCTCAGAGGAGCTCAGGTTAGGGCCCCGCCAGTCCCATTTGGGGGCCAGGCCGTTAGCCCCGGAGGCTCCATGAGGAGCCCCCTTTAAAATCATATAGTCAGTGAGCCTGACATACTGTCACTCAAGACAGCAGTATTGTTGGCTGTCACGTCTGCCAGGAGAAATGTGGGAGTTGCGAGCTCTGTCAACCCATAACAAGCTCGGCCGGGTGATGGAGTAGTTTTACACCTCGTCCCAACCTTCTCCCCAAGGTTCTCTCAGGGGCACATCTCAATCAGGTGATTGAGCTCTGTCCTCTCTTCACATGCAGACGGATGAAGTGTGCAGACAGAGCTGGTCACCCACTCTGCCCCGCTAGAGCGTTCGAGTCGTCTGTCAGGGCCACACGTAGGCCCACAAAGTGACGGACCAGCGCTTCGTGTGTTTAGCAGGGGTGCTCGGGTAGACCACGGTCGAAGACTGGACTGTCCCACCGGATCACAGGCGTGATCCAACAGGAATACAAGCAGGCAGGAGTTCTAGTGTTGCCTGGAAGGCGGGCACACTCTGCCCATGGGTAGAATGGTGCATCTCTGGCAGAGATCTACACAGCAGCGACATGGTCGACTCTGTCTACATTTACCCTGTCCTACCGATGGAACGTGGTGGCATCCGCTCCCCCTGGGGGAGTCGCTCATGCGTGCTACTCAGCGGTAGGGTCAGAAGAAGCTGAAGTTGTTTTTGTTCACTCAGGAGATGTGAAGGAGATGCATGTGAGCTGTGATATAATATATGTATATATATATATATTATATAATATATTGTGTTATATATTGTTATAGTGTGTATATTATATTATATATTATAGTATATATCCCATTATAATGTATATTTACTTTATTATCAATGTTGAAAATGTAATTGTACTTGGAGCTAGCTATCAATGTAGTAGACGGATCATGAGTTTTGTGTTGTATTGTGTGTTGGATGAATGTTGTATGTAAATGTATGTAATAATATAAAAGAAATAATGTAATGATGATATGTTTTAAGACCCCAGGAAGAATAGCTGCTGTGTCTCACAGCAAGCTAATGGGGATCTAATAAATAAATCAAATCAAAACCGGCACCTTGACCGGTCAGGTCGGCCGGGCATCTGACGGGCTGGCTTGAGCAGCCCTTCACCCCGGTGGTCAATGGCCTAGCATCGTGCTGGGCCAGCTGAGCCTAGGTGGCATCGTGCGCCTAGGCCACGAGTTTTGTTGACTGGCCGCAGCGTCTGGCTGGGCCAGCTGAGCCTAGGTTGCGTCTTGCGCCTAGACCACGAGTATTACTTACTTGGTACGAATAGTGGAGTTTTAGAGCATGTTGGCAAGCGCCTGTGGCAAGGATAGCCACGGTCAGACTCATGGCGCTCACCACGTATAGGCTCTAAGGGAATTCGAGGTTAAACTGCCTCAAGCTGCTGCAGGGGCAGCCGGGTCTGCTTATTTCCTCGCGGTGTGTCTTAGAGCGTTCCCGTACAAATTGAATAATTTGTAGTGGAGAGCCAGTCTCGAACACGATAGAGAACGGAGGGTTACACGGTAACCCAGGTTCTCTGAGTGGAGAGACTGGCTCTCCACGAAAGAGCCGCTCCGAAAATCAAGAGTTAATCGAAGTGGCCATGCCCAGACGGGGCTTAAATAGCCCGCTGATTGGCATATGGGCAGGGCCACCATAGAAGATGTGTCTTAAAGAGATATCCACGGACACTGCCCTGTGGGGTCAGTTCCCGTACAAATTGAATAATTTGTAGTGGAGAGCCAGTCTCTCCACTCAGAGAACCTGGGTTACCGTGTAACCCTCCGTTATCTCGCTGGTGTCCTTGTTCCCTTGTACAGTAAGTGGATCAATATTCTGCAAACTCTCACACGATCGTTAAACACTTTAAAAGCCGGTGTCCTTAATTTGGGGAATTTCATGGACAAAATGTTACAAAACGATTATCAAAGATTTTCTAAATCTTTAAAAAAAATCTTGAAAATAGTACATGTACAGCGAGGTCTGAGCTTGTAGATCGGATATAGTCACCATTTATTTTAAAGTCATAATTGATGATAATGTTGACAGAAACACAGTACATACTTTGAAATGTACAGTACTACTCACATCATAAATATGTCTTGCCTTGACTTGCCTTGCCATAACATGGTTTACCTATTGGACCCAGTCAGACAGTGACAGTACAAATTTGTATTTTTGAATCAAGGAGAATCAAGAGCAGTGTTCCCAAGTCCACTTAAGCTTGTTTGTCTTCAAAGTCGCTTGTAAATATTGGTGTTTTTATTTGAATTTAATTTTTGTCTGATTTGCTGACAGTGTAATGAGTAAGCAAGCAAGTACAGTCAAGTTAGAATTAGCTACATTGGTGTGAAAAGTAGACATTAATTGAGATGGAATGGAAGGTAAATACACAATAATACATACAATATATTCAGATATATGATACAGTACGTAGCGTGCGGAGTTAGTTCAGTCAGATATACTCGAGGGGCTCATTCAGGCCCAGGCCACACTACTCTGGATCTTTTGCAAAACGGATATTTCCGTCCTCCGTTTTAGAAAAAATCCCTGGCCATACGACAGAGATATCTGAGTCCACACCCAAACGCAGAAACGCATTGAACACAGGATAAAACTAGAAAAAGTGCCCTTCTGGGCACAGGTCTCCACCAGGAGGATAGGACTGTGTGAGATGTTTGGCAAAATGTTTAGGGGTTGTTATTGTATATCTATCTCCCTGCTTTTTTTTTTAAATATATATAAATCCTTTTATTGAGATTTTCACTGAAAGATATCCTAGGATCAGGTAGACACAGTAATAGTCATGATCACAGATCATATTCCTTGGGTAATATAACAGATTTAAAGTAAGTACAACATAAGATCTGAGTTATTTTGTTTGCATGTAATAGGTACAGAGATAAATAATAAGGTGACTATGCTACTGAACACCCCGAGCCCCTCCCAAAAAGTAAAATAAATATATATTTTCTCCCCTTATACCCAATTTGATAATATGCCAATTCCCAGTTCCCCTGCTTAGTGGTCCATCGCTGCAAATCCCCACAGAAGGTCATTGGGAGGATGAAGATAGTCACAGGTCTCCTCAGACCCCCGAGCTTCTATCTCCCTGCTTTTAATGGTTAATGATGAAAACATAGCAGAGCCCAAAGGCAAGATAAAATATTATATTCACACTTGTATTCTCATTCTGTTGCCATGCAAAACACAGCTTGAGATTCGCCAACAACAAACAAATCGTCCTCACAGCCAAAATATTCACTTTACATGCATGGTTTTTGGTCATTTTGTAGCCACAGTTGTCCTCTTTCACACAATGTGACTACCACACCACACAGACACATATATGACACAATGTGACTACCACACCACACAGACACATATATGAAACAATGTGACTACCACACCACACAGACACATATATGAAATGTGAACTATTTTGTATCTTTTCATCCATTTGGCGATTTTCTCTTTCGGAACTCTTAACTCGCTCTTATATAACCACGTTTTTTTATCATACCAATACCATGATCGCACAGGGTGTACCTGAATGTCTCAGGACACTCAGGGCAGTATTATGCGTGTCTTAAGTACCAGGTCTTATGACTTAACTTAAGACCTGGAGGCGTGGTCAATGCTGTTTTGGCCACTCAGAATAGCCACATGGCATTGATCACGCCTCCAGGTCTTAAGTTAAGTAATAAGACCTTTTACTTAAGACACGCATAATACTGCCCTCATAGTGAAAAAAACTTGACTTGTACTTTTTCCGCTATAGTAATTTGTTCGGACATATACGTTCTCTCACTAAGACACATTGTCAGTGCGGTTACACCATTCAATAGTGTGTACTTTGCATAGACTAGCTCATGTGAATTGATACAATGTAATTGATACAAGTTCAAGTTGACGCTCGCACACGCATGCACATGCATGCATGCATGCACGCGTGCAGTGCACACACACACACACACATTGAAAGTCAATGGAGGGAAACACGTAACTCTGTCATTTCTCGACCATTTCAAAGTGACTGTCGATTTGATTCGATTTAATTAAAAAAAAAATGTTATAATGGAAAATACTTTTCGTGCAAGTGGACAACATGACCTGAACATGACCATGGCTCGGAGCGGCTCGGAGCGGAGGACAGTTCTCGCTCTGTCTCGCTTTTTTGATCATCTTTTTAACCCACTTAACCCAGTACCGCAGCAGTCCATGTTTCCCCGCAGGCACACAGTAAAATGTATTTTTATTACATTTTGTTTCTAGTTCTATAATAAATATTTGTTCAATCTATTCGTGAGACACCCATTCATTATTTGTGTTGTTAATTATGTTTACAAAAATGTCATCGTATCACAACACTTTAATTGTAGATTGGCTGTTTTCAAATTGCCGATGTACTACAGTATATGGGTCTAAGTGGTAAAACAGATGTTTTATTAACATATTTTCTTGGGACCGTGTGTGTGGTTGTGCGTGTGCGTGCGTGTACGTGTGCGTGCGTCTTAGACAGTTAGGCCTGACTCACACATGCACAACAGATTGATGTATAGCTGATGCATGAGACTTGTTTACTGATGCAAGCGCGCAATTAATTTCCAATGGGAGTCACATGGTTTGACACAACATTTGTGTTGTATGAGGGGGAGGGGGGCAGTCGAAACACAGCCGAAAGCCATACAACACAAATGTTGTGTCAAACCATGTGACTTTCATTGGAAATGCATTGGGGCAAGATGTAAACAAACCCTTTGTTTACATCTAGCATGCATCAATGTTGTATGCTAGATCGAAAGGTGTGAGTGAGGCCTTAGAGTGTGCTGGTCAGTTGACTTACCTGACAAAAACACGTCATCACTGTGTGTATGCATGTTCTCGCGCGTGGCTATACAGATATGGAAAGCTGGCTCCTCCATTCTTCACTTGACGACGTGCACATTTCTGAACCAACCTGACCACTGAATGTACCTCTATTGTTGAAGGCTGCTATCTTGTGTTAAAAAGCATTTTAACTTATTTTGACCTGAGATCAGATTCTAAAAATGTCTTCTACATCCTGACAGTCTTCTGAAAAAGCTATGTTTCTATGTCAGTCGTTCTTAGATTTTTCAAAAATAGCAGACCTACAAGCTCGTAGCGCGCCACTCTGTGGCGTGCTATGAGCTTGTAGATCTGCTATTTTTCAATAGCTAAAGCATAACATAATGCTAACACCAAAAGGGGTTCCCGCCCAAAATGGATTAATACACTTTTAAATTGAGTGACTGTCTGATGTAGGCTATTTACTGCATGTAATCATGGGTAACGGGGCAGATAACGGCTCCATTGTTGACAGGCGGGGCGGGTCTGGTTTGTATTTTGATATAATCACGGTTGACGGGTCAGTCTACGGGTCTGAATATTGATGGCAGAGCAGTTGTGGCTCTTCAAAATTGGACCCGTGAAGGACTCTTGTTTGCGTGCGTCCGTGCGTGTGTGGCCTAGTTGCTTCATTTGTTGCTTTTTAACAATTTACAATTTTAGGCATTTAGCAGACGCTCTTAATCCAGAGCGATTTACAGTAAGCAACTCAGTGAGTCTACAGTTCTGATTGCAATGGGAAGTTCATTCCATTGTTTTGGATCCAGAAGGGAGAATAATAATAACTAGAAAAGGATTGCTGCAAGCAGCGATAAGGCCGGACCAAGCAGGAAGGCAATAAGAATAATATGCACAAGAAACATGGAAGACTAAACTTGAGAAAAAGACCATGGAATTGTGACAGGGTCGTTTTTTTATATTGGGGGGCAGGTACGGGTTCTTGAAGACTCATACACAGAGTTGGCGGTGCCCAGATTTGAACCCATGACCTTGTGTTGCAAAGGCAAGAGCTCTACCTACCGATGAGTGAAAACCAATGAAATGAGTCGGAAACAGGGATTAAAGGTTAACTGAAAAATTATTATTAAACTTCACAGAAAATAAACAGCTTTGAATATTCATGAAAAACAAACAAATGGGGCCCACTTTAAGTTGTTGAATTGAAAAGTCCCCGTTCAGTTCCTATTCAGTTCAGGGAAAGCAGTCTCTTTATCCAATTTGGAGAACCAGATTACCACATTTGTGGGGGGGGGGGGGGGGGGGGGGGGGGGGGGGGGGGGGTTCAGAGTTCCGGGTCGGCTCGCCAGGTCTGGTTACCATCCAGTACCAGAACCATCCATGCAAGGGAATCCTTTCAGGACACAAAAAACCTGACTGAAAGGCCAGGTGTCCAAATCAGTCTTTGTTTCAAAATCACTGTTGTACAACATCAAATAATCTATCAGTAAAGAACCTGATTTGATCAGGATCAAGTTCTTTATACATGTTTCTCACTAAACAAATCAGTTTCTAGCATTGTTACGGCCCTTTAAACTTGGCTCAACCAAGAGCTAACATAAAAGGACACAAAGTCAGATCAAAAGTTTACAAAGATATTACACATTTATTTAAATTCCTGCATTGCAAAACAGGGACTGATGGACAAGAATACAGTACTTACGACCAGCCCATCTGAAACTTAACTAATAACAGCAACAAAAAGGGAACACAACTATTCAGTTTGGGTGTTTGGGAGACAATGAGCTGCTGGCCACAAGTCCTCTTGCAACTAATCAAGAACAGCTGACTAAGGGTGTGGCTCAGGTGATTGACAGGTGAGGCACTTTAGACCAGCAGGTCAGCAAAGCCACAGGCACTACAACAGAACAAAGTAAAGACAGAATTTCACAACTTTCATTGGCTCATAAAACCTTCATTTTTTCACTTACAAAAACGTACTATACTTTCCCATGTCCGTATAGGTCCAAAGTTCACATGTAGAAGTTTTCGTGCATTTTGATCAAAGATCCTGGGAGGAGATGCATTTTAATTGATTTTCATATAATTCAAAATGGCGGGTGATCTAGAGGTCAAAAGTAACAGCGCGGAACTTGTTCGGCATGAGGAGACGCATATGTGTGTCGAGGTTTCATTGCCGACGGTCAAACGGTTCATGAGCTATGCATGGTCAAAGTTTGCATTTTCAATATAGCGCCACCCTTTGGCCAATGGTTGTGGGCTTCGCATCCTCACCGTTTGGCATGGCCCTCTACCATATCTCCAAATTTCGCGAAAACCGACTGCACAGTTCAGCCAGAACTGCTATTTTTGGCGGAAGAAAATAAATTACAATTCCGGCAATTTTGATTGGCTCATAAAACCTTCATTTTTTCACTTAAAAAAACGTACTATACTTTCCCATGTCCGTATAGGTCCAAAGTTCACGTGTAGAAGTTTTCGTGCATTTTGATCAAAGATCCTGGGAGGAGATGCATTTTAATTGATTTTCATATAATTCAAAATGGCGGGTGATCTAGAGGTCAAAAGTAACAGCGCGGAACTTGTTCGGCATGAGGAGACGCATATGTGTGTCGAGGTTTCATTGCCGACGGTCAAACGGTTCATCCTCACCGTTTGGCATGGCCCTCTACCATATCTCCAAATTTCGCGAAAACCGACTGCACGGTTCAGCCAGAACTGCTACTTTTGGCGGAAGAAAATAAATAGCAATTTCAAAAAAGGACCAAGTTCTTTCAGAACTGCTTGGTCCTTTAATAATAATACACTTTACTTATAGAGCACCTTTCAGGGCAAGGAATTCAGCGCAAAGTGCTTTACAAAACAAATATAGTACAAAGTACAAGAAAAGATAAAAAACATCAAACAATATCAAAATCAAAGCAAAGTCAATAGCATAAGACACAAACATTAAAAAAGGCAACAAAAAAAGATTATAACAGAATAAAATGCAAATGCAAGGGTGAAAAGGTACACAAGATAATGCTAGAGATAATAGCGGATAGTTAAAATAAGATAAAGTAAGACCAGTAAGACGCCTGAGGGCGAGAAACGACCTCGCCCTAAAGTGCGAGGTCGCGTGCACGCATCCGCCTCGTTGACGGCAGACTGCTGGGCGAGCGCTGGCGCTTTGGGGTCAGATCAACATGGAATACATTCTGTACTGGCCATATAAGGAGCATGTCTTGAGTGTACAGAGTTTGATGAGGTCAGATCAACATAATGGAATGTCAGAACACGTCAGTATGGAGATCTAAGGGTGGTAGCGGGATTCAGATTTTACGGGGGCCAGTTTCGAATTGCAGTAGGTGCCCTTTGAGAGCGGTTTTGAAGGAGTCAAGGGATTTATGTCTTAATGACTGTTGGTAGGGCGTTCCACATTTTTGTGGAATGGGAGCGAAATTAATTTAGTCCCTTGTTTGTGCCGAATCTGGGTTGCACATGGTTAGTTGAACTCCCTCTGGTGTTGTGGGTGTGGACATTGTTTACATTAAGGAAGTATTTAGACAGGTACATGGGTATCTTGGTGGTGTAGTGAATCTTGTGGACCAGACCCATTGCAAGATGCTGTACTCTGTCGTCAACCCTAAGCCATTCCAGCCTGTCAAAGTGGGCAGGGGTGAGGTGGGTTTGGGGAGTGAGGCCATTCATCTTTTCGTATGATAATATTGTCACCCACTCTAACCAAGAAGCCATATGCCTTGGGGGACCTGTCCCTGTTTGATGGAGAGGTTTATTATGTGGGTGATGACTGGAGCTATAGAGATGGCTGAGTCTCTGAGAAATTTGGAGGGAATATTGTCATGGCCAGTGGCCTTGTGGGGTTGAAGGGAAGGGCGAAGGATCTCCATGTATGGGCTTAACTGCGACAGCAGGTCACATTTACTATGACATCAGGGTCTCCACATCTCCATCCCTGATGATGTCACATGATGTCACGAGACCTGGGCACCATATATGGTGCCCGACACACTAACTGACGGGAAATGCTCGATTCCATATAGTTAACTGTGACCTTCGGTCGCAATAAAATGATTTAAAAGGTTAAAAAGACACACAAGAAACCGTTCTACAATATTTGTAGAATGTATGAACATCTGTTGTACACAATGTACAGTATACTACAGTGCACTCATTCATATAAAGTATCTGTACATAATGTACGCGTATCCTTCTCTGTACAGTATAGTGCAAGTAACATTGAGAAAAACAAGCTATTTTCAGATGAATGCTAGTATTGTTATTATTTTGGCAACATTTTGATTTTAAAAGATGGGAATGGCAGAGTTAAAAGAGTTATGTGGGCTTCCAGCCCTAGTTTGTATAAAAATCATTATTGTCCCCGTTGATTGCCCGTCCAACTTTTTAACGAGCCGTGCTCTGCCCAGAGCTCACTGTGCTAATTGCAGCTCCTTTCCCCAGAGCTGATTGGAGGAACACCCAGTCTGAAAATGAACCACGGTTCCGGAACGCTGGTCCTGCAGCTGCCAGGCAGTGCGAGGGTGTCTGACAGACGCTGGCACCGCCTCGACGTGAAGAGCAACAGCAGAGTAAGACAACCACCCTCTCTCGCTGTGTGCCTTTGTCTCTTTATTGCTCTGAAACTCTCTGCCTGCTACAATCTGACATTTCTATTGTTCCGACACTCACAACCGCTTCACGCTGCTTGACGAACGGCCTGCCTCCGGGGAGGAATAACTGATGAATGCGTTTTAAAAGTTGACATTTTTATAGAAACAGAAATTGGTGAAAGACAGAGTGGGTCTTTCTTACCCTGCATTATACTTTGTTGCGTGCGGGTGCGTTGCGCACCGAACATCCAATCTACAAGCTCACAAAGCCTGGCAACGTGGCGCTTTGTGAGCTTGTAGATAGGCTATTTCCGATGCTCGACACCCACGTGCAACCAAGTATAAATCAGGCTTAGTATTTTCACGGGACATTGTGACATGAAAAGGATAAAGGATGATAAAGGATAAATGATAGTTACATGAAATTACCAATTTTTGTCATGTGAGGATTGATGGGTTGATATTTCCCACGCAAAGAAATAAATA
Source organism: Electrona antarctica (assembly GCF_951216825.1). Taxonomy (NCBI): domain Eukaryota; kingdom Metazoa; phylum Chordata; class Actinopteri; order Myctophiformes; family Myctophidae; genus Electrona; species Electrona antarctica. The sequence goes on along the minus strand of NC_136810.1, from coordinate 5,412,289 downwards.
ATAGATGGCACGTAATGGCACATCATTCATGCAACACGCACGCACGCACACGCTCACACACACACACACACACACACACACACACACAGTCACACACACACACAGTCACACACACGCGCACGTGATAACACACAAAGAAGCTTGCGGATATGAGGGTGATCTGCGGCGGCATCTGCCTGGGTTTATTCGGCTGATCTGGCTGGTTAGGCGGGTGTCCCCGGCCTTCTCCCTCGCCGCTCCAAGTGTGTCCATGCACTCCCGAAGCTCTGCGCTCTGTGTCAGTGGCTCATCGTTGGCTCCACTGCCCTGCTAAGACCTTCAAACAAACACGTGCTGCGCGGAGCGGTGCAATGGCTACGCTAACCAGTGCTGTTAAGGGTGATTGATTGATTGATTGATTGATTGATTGATTGATTACTTTATTAGACAGAAATGTAAACAGCACAAGCTACAGTCAGACATTTAAAAGGATAACACAAATAAGTCCTGGGGACCTGTTTCTGTGGGCCTTTTGATACCGTTATTTTAATCTCTGGAACCATATCTACCCAACTGTGAGAATGTACAAATGGAACCAAACAAGAAAAACAAGGAAATAAAACAAATAGATTAGACTTCCGGTAGGTAGCTGAGTATTACTCATCTTACTCAGTGAGTAAGATGGCAGCATAAATCGCAGCTCCCGTCAATGTAAGATTATCCCCCGAATAATACAAATATACAACAAACTCAACAGAACGTGACGATAAAAGATAGGAAAAGAACGTCATCGCGAAGCCGCGCCACACCGAGACCTGCTCTATGGGCTGAAGAAAGAACATCACGGCGAGGCCGCGCCACACCGAGATCTGCTCTAGGGGCTGAAGAAAGAACGTCATGGCGAGGCCGCGCCACACCGAGACCTGCTCTATGGGCTGAAGAAAGAACGTCCTGGCGAGGCCGCGCCACACCGAGACATGCTCTAGAACGTCATGGCGAGGCCGCGCCACACCGAGACCTGCTCTAAGGGCTGAAGAAAGAACGTCATGGCGAAGCCGCGCCACACCGAGACCTGCTCTAGAGGCTGAAGAAAGAACGTCATGGCGAGGCCGCGCCACACCGAGACCTGCTCTATGGGCTGAAGAAAGAACGTCCTGGCGAGGCCGCGCCACACCGAGACATGCTCTAGAACGTCATGGCGAGGCCGCGCCACACCGAGACCTGCTCTAAGGGCTGAAGAAAGAACGTCATGGCGAAGCCGCGCCACACCGAGACCTGCTCTAGAGGCTGAAGAAAGAACGTCATGGCGAGGCCGCGCCACACCGAGACCTGCTCTAGAGGCTGAAGAAAGAAATGAAAGAACTAAAGTCGCAGCGTGTCTGGAGGGGTTTGAGTCTTTTCACATTCTGGTGTTAAATGCCCCCCCCCCCCCCCCCTCCCTTCACAGTGACGACGTATAAACACCACACACACGTCCCGACCTCACCTCATTCTTCATGTGATTGTTGAGAAAGCAGAGCAGAGACACAACAATAGCAGCACCGGAGAAAGAAAAAAGTTTGTCCAGGCCAGGGTAAACTTATTTTTGACACGAGGACGCCTAAACCTGTGTGGTTAGGGTATAGGCTACCACCACGGCACTGCTTACAGCGGCTGACCGGCAGAAATCACACCAGCCCCGCTCACCACCACCAGCCCCGCTCACCACCACCACCGCTCACCACCACCACCGCTCACCACCACCACCGCTCACCACCACCCCGCTCACCACCACCACCCGCGCTGGGGAAGAACCAGAGGTCCGTCCCTGTTGCTGCTTTTGCATGATTTGTTGCCTGTCGGTCTCTACACAGCTAACGATCTTGAAAATATTTCAAAATGGTTTAAATTAAACAAATTCTCACTGAACATAACAAAAACTAAAATTTTATTATATTTACATCAACAAATGGGGGGGCGGGGGTTGCTGTGGCCAGCCTGGTGCCTGCCTACCTCGTATTGGCTATGCCTTACTCATAAAGAATTCCTGGCTCCATGCCTGGCGGCAGGAGTTTTCAAACTTCAAAGAAGAAATAAATACTAAACTCGAAGCGATCAACAAGGAAGTATACTACAAGAACAAAAGAAAGAGGTGAGAGAGAATAACAGAACCGGGCATGGAACACGGAGGACAGAACCAGGCATGGAACACGGAGGACAGAACCGGGCCTGGAACACAGGACAGAACCGGGCCTGGAACACGGAGGACAGAACCGGGCCTGGAACACGGAGGACAGAACCGGGCCTGGAACACGGAGGACAGAACCGGGCATGGAACACGGAGGACAGAACCGGGCATGGAACACGGAGGACAGAACCGGGCCTGGAACACGGAGGACAGAACCGGGCCTGGAACACGGAGGACAGAACCGGGCATGGAACACGGAGGACAGAACCGGGCCTGGAACACGGAGGACAGAACCGGGCCTGGAACACGGAGGACAGAACCGGGCCTGGAACACGGAGGACAGAACCGGGCATGGAACACGGAGGCCAAGGACGTGATTTTATTGCTTCTGAACCAACAGAAAATAATACAATCAAAGATAACAGATTTAGAGGCCAGGTCGCGTAAAAACAACATCCGTATATTCAACGTGGCAGAATGTGCACCTGAAGACAACACTGTGACTGACTTTGTGAAGAAATTGTTACACCGAGAGCTCAAGTTGTCTGAACATACAGATCTTGAGATACAGTGTTGTCATCGCGTGGCCGTACAGAAGCCCCCAGAAGGAGCCAATCCGAGATCCATCGTGGTAAACTTCCTACAGTCCGAGACCAAAGAGATGATACTTAAAGAAGCCTGGAAGGCGGACATTAAACTGGATGGAATTCATGGAAAAAAGCTATCATTCGACCATGATTATCCAGTGGAAGTGCTTATGAAACGCTAGTCATATGCCAAAATGGTTCAAAAAGGTGTTGAAGCAAAAAGGAGTTGGCTTTTCAACTCCCTTCACTAAACGGACCGAGAGGGTATAATGACAACGTACTGGAAGCAGCCCCAGACATGAGAAAGAGAGGATTGGACGTCCAGGTGCCCACTGAGCAATTTTCGGCTTTTAGACGTCTAAAAAATGGGGTGAAAATAGTCTAGTTTTTTAGCAGTCTAGGCTTAGATTAGACGTTGAAACAACGTTGTTTCAACGTCTATATATAGACGTTGAAACAACGTTGTTGTATTAGATTAGACGTTGTTTCAACGTCTAATCTAAGCCTAGACTTAGACCTAGACTGCTAAAAAACTTTCATTTTTAGACTATTTTCACCCCAGTTTTTAGACAATTTTGTTGTCATTTAGACGTCTATTAGACTACAAAAATGCTCAGTGGGTGAGGGAGCCAGAGGTGGAGGAGGTGAGGGAGCCAGAGGTGGAGGAGGTGAGGGAGCCAGAGGTGGAGGAGGTGAGGGAGCCAGAGGTGGAGGAGCGGATCAGAGGAGCGGCAGCTTCACAGTGGCAACGCGCTGGAAGGAAGGAGGGACCGGAGAGGAGACGGAAAATCGAGCCAGGGCTCTGAGGCGAGCGAAGAAGAGACTGCAGGAGTTCCGAAGATAAGGGTGGATGGGGTGGGGGGGGGGGGGGGGGGGTGTGATACTGTGTCTTAGTTTTAAGTTAATAGTTTGATTTTTTTGTTTTTTCATGCCCTGTTTGATGTAAATTTCCCATTCCGATCCCATCTAACTCTTAATCAAAAATACCCCTTGTAATCAGAGTAAATTTACATGGCATAAAACAAATAAAATCTAACTAACTTAAAACTAAGACACAGTACCCTCCCACGGGGCAGCACACCTAAACCTAAACTTAACACTCTCCCAACCCTTAACGCACCCCTCACCAACCTTAATCCGGTCGTTTTAACGCACCCTTCACCAACTTTAATCCGGTCGTTTTAACGCACCCCTCACCAACCTTAATCCGGTCGTCTGCATACTTAGTTTAGACTAGTCATTGGTTAGACATGGGTTAAGGTTAGGTTTAGGTGTGCTGCCCCGTGGGAGGTTAGGTTTAGGGTGAGGGTTTGAGATAGGTTGTAGTTGTAGGACTAATGACTGGTCTAACCAATGACTAGTCTAAACCAAAAACTGTCTAAACTAAGTACTGCGCCCCCCCCTCACCAACCTTAATCCAGTCGGACCAATGCAATGTCTAACCAATGCTATGTCTAACCAATGCTATGTCTAACCAATGCTATGTCTAACCAAGGTATGCCTCCCAAAAAGGGTTAACACCCCCCACCAAATGAAAGACTTCTCGATTTAAATACAAATTGACATGACGGGGGAAAAGGTTTGTGAGTGAATGTTGGACATTTCTAGTAGGATGGAGAGATCCTTTTTAGTTGGAGGGCCCTCCGAGGATATACCCCTCTCCCACCAACAGGGATTTGGGGCAAGGGGAAGGAGCCCCTTTGTTTTGGGTATTTTTTTTATTTTATTGTATGTTTTGTTTTGCAAAGTTGTGATTGACGTATTTGCAGTGCTCAGTGCGAGGGGGATACAAATGACGGGAAAGAAAACACAAGATGCAACTTAACGATTTAAGGGTGGTGTCGTTAAATGTTAATGGGTTAAATAATCCAATTAATTGATTTGTAATGGAGAAACTAACATACATTGAGATTGCAAGAGGATCTATTCACTGAAAAATGGGAGAAATGGACTGAGTATAGAAATCAACAGGACGACAGCGATGATAAGAATGATGGACATTCATGAATGGACTGGAATAGGTTGCTTGTTAATGGTGAATATGAACCCTTGCAATGTGACTGCAATTTTATTTATTTGTATTTGTTTTGTTTATCTGCAAATAAAAATTAAGTTAAAAAAATAGATTAAGTACAAAACAGCCCTCTGTTTAACACAGGAAAGTCTTGCTATGACTTAATGTAAATAATACGATCTGTTGGCTGACAGCCAATAGAAACTAGGAATCCAATCCAATTCCCCTTTAAGCTAATGGTTAAGATGTTTGGCAGGTTCGAATCCCAGGCGTTCCATACAGAAGGGAAACTGGGGTACCACCGGGAAGACTGGTCATTCATTTCTTTACCACATCCAGTTCTTTAACTACATCCATGGATAAACTATGAATCGTCAAAATGAGTTGGCATATCCTGTATTGTTTTTAACCAACATGTATGTATGATGTGTTATGTGTAGCCTAAATAAATTAAACATAATGGAGGAAAACTATATTTTATGTCTGAATCATTGATGTATTAAAAGTCGGCCTGAATTAACCTGAATTATTTAGCACACAATTTGCATTTATATCTTGAGGAAAACGCTATGTTGAAAACACCCAAGCAGGAATGACTTGATTTTAGTTTTGGTTGATTTTAACAGTGTGTTGTAGGTAGACTGTACAATACATTGGTAGTGTATCAACTTGCGCAGGGCCGGATTAACACCTCTGAGGGCCCCTGGGCACTGAAGCTCGAAGGGCCCCCTTCACGCGCGCGCAACATTTTTGCTGTTTTGGAGCCGTTTTGGGCCAGTTTTATGCCGTTATATTGGCCTATTTCCAGTCGCCTACCCCCCCCCCCCCCCCCCCCCCCAGAGTGACAGCCAATCTAGCGCATTGTTGCTGCTTTACACACAATTGCACTTTTCAGCTGCCCTTCTCACCAACAATAAAACACTAATCTTTTTAGACACCATTTATTTCATTCGGATTAGCAGGGACATTTTCTGTGCCCCTGGGCACGTGCCCAAAGTGCCCATATGGTAGATCCGGCCCTTGTGATACACATATGCTTGTATTGATACACACACACAATCTAGGCAATATCGGGCATTCTAGGACTAGATATAGACACCTCATTTGAAAGCGTATGTACTTTCATAATCTGTAGACATCTGAAACATTACCGATGCGTACATGTATGTGTAATGTAAGGAAGTGCTGACATATAGGTCACTTTTATGTGTTCCCCATCAATATAGTTCAACACACCTATTAAAGTTTCTTAATTGAAGTATTGCACTACAGAGGTATATATATATATATATATATATATATATATATATATATATATATAAAATTTCATTTTAAGAGAGGAAAGAAAATGGGACAACAAAAACAACAGCAATAATAATTAAATACAACTTAAAGCTATTTTTTCTTAAATTAACAACAAATAATTATAAATAATAATAAAATGAGTGAAAGGCAATTTATAATCTACATAAATTAGGGGTACAACGGTTAATGCAATTAATCGATTAATTGACAATGGATTTTAATCAAAGTAATAACAATTTACAACTTAGGCATTTAGCAGACGCTCTTAATCCAGAGCGACTAACGACTATAACAATAACAACAAAGGTTGTGACAATGGCAGATCTACAGGCTCAAAATGCTTCCAAGTGGATTATTGGCTAGTTTCACTATGTTTTATGTTGCCAAACTGTTAATCAAAAAGGAACGGTTTTGAACACACAAGGTTGCTATCCGACAGTGACGATATGTTGGAGATGTTTTTCTTTCAGTTATTTGTGTATTTATTTAGATATTTTTCCTGTTGACGAGTCTTTTCCGTCCCCTGTCTTCTGTGATTTACAGGAAGTGCGCTTCACACTGGATCGATGCTCCAGTGCCATCGTCATGGAGACGGAAGGCGTGGACGCCTGGGCCATGACGGAGGACCGCTCCTCTTGTGAAATCAGGGGCGTCACCCCCAGCAGGGACAAGTATGGACAATCATTTTAAACATTGTTGTCATGCAAGAAACACACAACAAACAAACTAGTACTATGGTAGACACTCTAATCTGTCTTGTTAAAAGCTTTAGCAATTCAGTTTCAGCTTAACCCAGCTGATGGCTGCTCAGTGCTGAACATGATGAGCACGGGGGGTGAGGCTGGGTAGTTAAGGGTTCATTGTCTTGCCCAGGGATGGGTGGGGGGCGGTACCTTCTCACCCTTCTCACCCTCACCCTTACGCTTCAAACCCACAAGTACCTGCCACCGCTTTTTTTCCCTCTGCCATCTACAACGAGTATTGCATAGCCGGCTGGGGCATGGATCTTCAACTTCCATCGTTACCGACTCTGTGCTGTATACAGCCGGCCGGGCCGGGCACCGGTCTAGTGTTAATGAATGACCGGCCATGCGTTTGTGACAAACGCATTTCTCATGGAAACTCATTGACCATCTGTGGCCATGCAGGTTTGGAGAGAACAATCGCTCCCAAACCTCCGTGCACACCTCCCAGCGTTAGTAGCTAGGCGTGATCTTCAGACATGATTCTAAACCTTTTTTTTCCCATTTAATTTCAAGGACCCCCAGTTTGATATGCAAATGTAGGCTACAGACCCCCATTTGATATGCATTTAAATGACATCAGAAAGTCCAATTTTTATTATGTTCAAAACAAAACAGCATAATGGCAAATGTATACACCTCCGCCTTCTATTCAGTACCAGTTGTGCTACAGTAGTCATCTTTACACATCAACAGAAGGTTCACACAAGGTTTTTCAATGTTTTATTAAACATAACAGTAAAATAAATTATTCAATCTTCCACTTTATCTCACCTCGTACTTCCACGTACCCACATTTGAGAAACAGTGATCTTACAGTGGTTCTCAAACCTTTTCAAGTCGAGGATCTCCAAATTGATGTGTATGTTGAAAAATAATTCAAAATAATAATAAAAATCACACCTGTGTGAACTGAGTGGTGCAACTCCCCTCTCCCCCTGCCCCTCTCTCTCTCTCTCTGTAATTAGCACTAGGCAACAGTGCAACACTATCTCTCTCTCTCTCTGTTTCTGGCACAACAGCGCCACTTTTGCCCCCACTGGTACTCATAGCCACCTTGAACCTTGAACCCTTGAACCTTGAACATAGTCACAGGTTAACACGGACATTGCTGTTCCTTGGAGTGGTTGCACCACTCAAAAATAACTTCAAAATTAGCAGAGCTTGTAGATCTGCTATTTTAGCCAACATAGTGGTTAAAATGATTGCGGTTCTTTATTAACTATTTTAGCTGGGGACTCCCTGGAAACGCCTCCCAAGGACCCCTGGAGGGTCCCCGGGACCCCACTTTGAGAAGCACCGATGCCTCCCAAGGACCCCTGGGGGTCCCCCGGACCCCACTTTGAGAAGCACCGATGCCTCCCAAGGACCCCTGGGGGTCCCCCGGACCCCACTTTGAGAAGCACCGGTGCTTCCCAAGGACCCCTGGGGGTCCCCCGGACCCCACTTTGAGAAGCACCGATGCACAGAGTTCAGCGTTGCTGTGCTGAGAGTGTCATTTCTTGCAGGTACCTGAATGGAAGTCACGTGTTGCAGCTGGGAGGAGTCAAGCAGAACATCTCCTACCAATATCCACAGCTGCAGCACAAGCACTTCACCGGATGCATCCGCAACCTGGTCCTGGACAGCAAGGTACGGACGGAGACAGGAGAGTGCATTCTCGGGGCTTCACCCCTTTTGCAACCAGATCTTATTTTAACCCATTTTGACCTGAGATCAGATTCTAAAAATGTCTTCTACATCCTGACAGTTTTCTGAAAAAGCTATGTTTCTATGTCAGTCGTTCTTCGATTTTTCAAAAATAGCAGACCTATTTTTATGAGCTTGCTATGAGCTTGTAGATCTGCTATTTTTCAATAGCTAAAGCACAACATAATGCTAACACCAAAAGGGGTTCCCGCCCGAAATGGGTTTAAAGGGCCACTTCACCCCTTTTGCAACCAGATCTTATTTTAATGATGTTTGGGAGACAAGAAACACTTTCCTGTGGTTTTTATGTGGGTAATAATGTGTTTTTTTTTCAGTATTTCAAGGTGTCCATGGGCTCCATGATGTCATCGACACTGGGCTCACTTCCTTCCTGGACTACAATTCCCATAATGCTTTGGTGGTGGATAGGGGGGAGGGCTGTCTTACTGAGACAACATGTAGTCCAGGAAATAAGTGAGCCCAGTGTCCATGACATCATGACATGAAGCCCATGGACACTTTGAAATACTGAAATATCTAAAAACAGAAAACACATATTACCCACATAAAACCCCCAGGAAAGTGTTTCTTGTCTCCCAAACATCATTAAAATAAGATATGGTTGCAAAAGGGGTGAAGTGGCCCTTTAAGTGCTGGACCGTAACAAATATACATATGTATTTGTAATTGTTTCCCCCCCGGGAACTAAAATCGCAAACGTACAGTATTATATTATATGTTGTAATTTAACAACTTAAATTGTAAAAAAAAAAAATAGCTGATTTACAAGCTCACCATGGCATGTGATGCACACTGTTGTGAGCATGATAGATCAACTATTTTAACTATTTTATACCTTTTCTTTTTTGTCTAATTTTCAATACATCGATGCATTGATATTAAAAAGAAAACACACTTTGTGTGTGCTGTATGAGTATGTCACCAAATGAACTAGTTACATCATGACAAAGTAAGTACAAAAGCCAAACCTCTGCCAAAGTGTCCTTGCACACAATAGCAACTTGCAAGCACTCCAGTAGGCTACTGTAACTGAAGCACAAATTAGAATAAATGTCTCCTGCAGAAGCAGACTAATACTTGACCAGGATAGCCTCTATACTGCATACAGGTTGCCAGGGTAACACCTGTATTGTACAGTGTACTGTATGAGCTCCATTGTGGGCTCAGGTGGTGCAGGAACACAGTGTTGTGTTGTGTTGTGTTGTGGTGTGGTGTGTTGTGTTGTGTTGTGTTGTGTTGTGTTGTGTTGTGTTGTGTTGTGTTGTGTTGTGTTGTGTTGTGTTGTGTGTAAGAGCCTCTCTCACTGTTGACCTGTGTGGATAGAAGAGTGAGTCTGCACTGCGCTGCAGGAGTACGGCTCTTCAATAGGAATGTAAATGCACACTCAAGGCCGCAGGCCGCTGGAAGCTCTGCTGAATGCTGATGTCTCTCACTCACTCATTGCTTTATGCTCGCTCTCTCTCTCTCTCTCTCAAGTACATTTTTGAGGTACTTTACTTTATATGCTTCCTGGAGGTAAATGTTGTACTTTTTACTCCACTACATTCATTTGACAGCTTTAGTTACATGGTAGCCTCGATACCCAGGCTTTCATTTCGTCTGCGCGAAAAATGAAAGCCTGGATTTACGCATGGGCTGCACTGGCCTAAACGTGGGAGTCAACCCTTCCGCGTAGGCGTCGCTTCAAATGATGTGACGTCAGGGCTCTGAGCGGTGTGCACCCCTCAAAATAACACTGTGAGGAAATCATTACCAGTGGAACTTCAAACGAGGCTATGCGAGGAAAATGAGGAGAATGGCTGAAGAACCCCCCCCCCCCCCCCCCGGGGCTGACGGACAGATCGGTGAACCAATCAGGGTGTGCGTATATTTGTATGCTAATAATACATTTGTACTTTGCCATATTAAATTATGAATGTAGAACCTTTACTTGTGTTGTTACTTTTACTTTAGTCCAAAACCTGAGTACTTCTTCCACTCTTTCTTTCTCCGTTCTCCTCTCGCTACAGTAAGACTGATGCAAGAAAACTTTCAACTATTTATTTTAAGTCCTGCCTGCACCTCACTCTGTTCTCCGTCTCACTCAACTGCACCTGCTGGGTCATTGCATTCTGTGTTAAAGCCTCAATCCGTAAAGTGTCATGATCTACCCAGCTCTCCCACAGTCTGTTGCTGAGCAGAAGGCCCAGCATACATTTATCAATAGAAGAGTGAAAGTTAAAGTTATGGATTATGGATTCAATATTGGATTGAAGCGTCAAATTGTTATTTATTATTTTTAACCATGACAAAAAGTACATTTCTATATTGTTCATCAGGTACAAAGTAGACCTACTATCAGATAAAAGCAAAAATAAGATAAGAAAATAACAATGAACTGATCCAGGCAAGTTCCTATAAATAGCTTTCCATTGATGTTGTTTTGCTCAAAGGTTAAACAAGTTGATTGCTAAAGTAATTATGCAATCTCTCTCGCTCGCTCTCTCTGATTGAACTGAAGGCACTTTGGTTGATTTCTCAGTGATTAATTCACTTTCATCTGGTGTGAGTAACTTTAGACTCTCACCCTCTCTCTGCCCTTCTGTTCTGTTTCTTCTGCTCTCCTGTACTCAACCTTTCATGTCTCCATTCATGCGTTCCAGCTCTATGACCTTGGATCTCCAGCGGAGGCCTTCAACAGCGCCCGCGGCTGCTCTCTCTTTGATGACGGCCACTGTGCTGACGGGGAGCAGCCCTCTCCCTGTGGCAACAGGGGGCACTGTTTTGCAGAGCGCGGCGGCTCCATTGGCTGCCGGTGCGAGCATGGATACACCGGGCCGCGGTGTGACCAAGGTGGGCCGCAAACATGTGTTGGAAATATAAAGAACATCTTCAAATAGTTGAACACGGCGGTTCTCAAGGACCCCCATAACTCTGAGAGTGTACACACGGAACCGGTGAACCTGTGGCGGTTCCTTTGGTTTCATTTGTACACTCAGGCCCCTTTTCAACCCATTGGTTCCCAATAGGAACCGGTTCAGTTCTTTTCCACCGGTTGGTTCCCAATGGGAACCGGTTCAGTTCAGTTCTGCAAAAAAAACGAAAATATGAAAAAGCTACTACTGTGGAAGGGTTATCATGTATTAATTTACTTGTATTGATCCTATAAACAATTTAATATAGGGTATAGTTTGCCCACCAATTTTGGAGCTCTGGCTCATGGACTAAGAACCAAAAAGAACTGAACCGGTTCCCATTGGGAACCAACCGGTGGAAAAGAACTGAACCGATTCCCATTGGGAACCAACCGGTGGAAAAGAACTGAACCGGTTCCCATTGGGAACCAAGCGGTGGAAAAGAACTGAACCGGTTCCCATTGGGAACCAAGCGGTGGAAAAGAACTGAACCGGTTCCCATTGGGAACCAACCGGTGTAAAAGAACTGAACCGGTTCCCATTGGGAACCAACCGGTGGAAAAGGGGCCTCAGAGTTATAGACCTGTAAGGTTCCAATTGAAAGCCCTCGAGGAACCCTGAGGACTTCAGGGCCCCAATTTGAAAATCTTATACATTTCAACTTTTGGTCAAAATAAGAAATAATCTTGCATTAAGTTTTTGTTTCGCGATAAATGCATTTTTACATATGTGATGTATTCCCATGCTTTTTGTTCTTGCCTATTGTAAGTCGCTCTGGATTAAGAGCGTCTGCTAAATGCCTAAATTGTAAATTGTAAATTGTAATTGTAAATAACTGATCTCAATATGGACCCCATGTTTTGCCATAATCATGCAGCTCTATAACAGTGACACAGACAGCAATGGTACAAAAATTGTTATATTGCCTTTACAGAACACTGAGCATGTCTCTGCATGTTTTCCCAAGCGAACATCGTCATTAATTAAATTTGCTATGTGTGTGTATGTTTTCTTTCTTTTTGCTGGACAAGCGGCCCCAGAGTTCTCCTTGGACGGACGGAGTCACGTCCAGTTGCAGCTGCTGTGGTCCCTGCCGGCGCGACAGCTCTGTGTGCAGGTGGGAGTTCGGACGCGCGCTGCCTCTGGTGTCATCTTCAGCCTGCGCTCACAGCGGCAGAGCGAATACCTACGTGTGGAGGTGAGTTATGATGACCTGTCACTCACATATCGCATACCTTTACTGTACATAAACGAACGCACGCACGCGCGCACACACACATACACGCATGCATGCACGCACTCGCGCACGCACGCACACACGCACACACGCACACACACAGGTGTCAAAACTCAAAATACAATAAAAAAACTGTTGAAAATGGGGAAGGTATATACAGTTCGAGGGGCCAAGGGGTACAGCATTAAGTAAACAGAGCTATGTCACATTACATCGTGCTGTGACAAGTTTTTTTAAACAAATAGCAGCATTTTTTGCAGTCACTTTAGGACAAATAGAAGCATTGTTTCTCAAGACTATTTAAATAGTATACATTAAACGCTACCAGAGCATCAAATCTCGCACCACCCGTCTCAGTAACAGTTTCTTCCCCCAGGCAGTCAGGCTGCTGAACAGCTGACCTTGAACTGTATTGCACTATATTGTCACTTCACTTGCTTTTTGTCTTTTTCTTTGCACTATAGATGTTTGTTTATGTCCTATGTATGTATAAGACTGAGAATGCTCTGAGCAAAATAATTTTCATTGTATTTATACTCTGTATCTATACATATGACAAATACACCTGACCTGAAAAAGCCTAGGTAGCAGCTCTGTTTACATGTGCAGTAGGTCTACTTGGTACAGTCCTTAGGGTGGTTGTATTCCATCGGCTAACGTTATTTTGTCGCAACAGTTCACAAACCTTGCTGCTGTGTTTGCACATTGTTGTATTTCTCCTAATAGGTATGGGAGTTTTTTGTCGTTGGATTCAAACTCGCTCTGGGTGTGTGTAATCTGTGGGAAGTATGTGTCTCTGATGTCTTGGTACAGTGGGCAGGTGGTTAGGAAGTGAAGCTCTGTTTCCACCACATTTTGTGTGCAGTGGGTGCATAGTCTGTCTTCACACACACACACACACACACACACACACACACACACACACACACACACACACACACACACACACACACACACACACACACACACACACACTGTCGCTGAGTTTGAAGTGTTAATTGGCTTGAGTTAAAAAGAACAGCGAACAGGCTGGTGGCAAGACCCCCATTTCAAGGAGGAGAGAGAGGCGAGAGAGAAGGAGAGTGGAAATGTGATTGGAGTGCTGAAAGACGCTGAAACCAACTGTTGTTTTGTGTATGCGGTTGTAGTGAAGTCATAGTGCAGTATCTTCATGTTGTTTTGTGTATGTGGTTGTAGTGAAGTCATCATAGTGCAGTATCTTCATGTTGTGTATGTGGTTGTAGTGAAGTCATAGTGCAGTATCTTCATGTTGTTTTGTGTATGTGGTTGTAGTGAAGTCACCATAGTGCAGTATCTTCACGTTGTGTATGTGTATGTGGTTGTAGTGAAGTCATAGTGCAGTATCTTCATGTTGTTTTGTGTATGTGGTTGTAGTGAAGTCATAGTGCAGTATCTTCATGTTGTTTTGTGTATGTGGTTGTAGTGAAGTCATCATAGTGCAGTATCTTCATGTTGTTTTGTGTATGTGGTTGTAGTGAAGTCATCATAGTGCAGTATCTTCATGTTGTGTATGTGGTTGTAGTGAAGTCATCATAGTGCAGTATCTTCATGTTGTTTTGTGTATGTGGTTGTAGTGAAGTCACCATAGTGCAGTATCTTCATGTTGTTTTGTGTATGTGGCTGTAGTGAAGTCATCATGGTGCAGTATCTTCATGTTGTGTATGTGGTTGTAGTGAAGTCATCATAGTGCAGTATCTTCATGTTGTGTATGTGGTTGTAGTGAAGTCATCATAGTGCAGTATCTTCATGTTGTGTATGTGGTTGTAGTGAAGTCATCATAGTGCAGTATCTTCATGTTGTTTTGTGTATGTGGTTGTAGTGAAGTCATCATAGTGCAGTATCTTCATGTTGTGTATGTGGTTGTAGTGAAGTCATCATAGTGCAGTATCTTCATGTTGTGTATGTGGTTGTAGTGAAGTCATCATAGTGCAGTATCTTCATGTTGCCTTGTCGCTGCCAGCAGGGCCGGATTTACCCTCCCAAGGGCTAGACAAAATTTCAGGGCCCCCCTGGGCTGCGCGGTGCATTTCGGTCGCGCGGCCCGGATTTTTTTTTCTCGTATTTTGTTTTAATTTCGCTGTAATACGCTGTAGTACTCGCCCCCCCCCCCAGTCATAACCTGACTCCACCAGATGGGGCAGCAGAGAGTACACTGGGTTCCCCCCTCCTGCTCCCATCTGGGAACTCTCAGGCAGACTTGATGCTCCGGCCACAAAACGGCCTGGCCAATCAGCGGCAGCTAGAGGCGGGATCAAGGCATACACAGTGCTGCCTTGATCCCACCTCTGCTGCCCCATCTGGCGGAGTCAGGTTACCCCAGTCGGGGGCCCCCCGGGCTGCAGCCCACCCTAGCCCAATGGTAAATCCATCTATGGCTGCCAGTATGAACGCAGCATCAACTATACGTTTGACGGCCTGAACATGTTGAGTAGTACCCCACTACCCCCAGTACTGTTCTGAAGTCACGGTGAGTTGATGGACTGACTAACGCTAAGACTTGGAGACGTCTGTGACAAGTATAATGGTGCGTCTTCAGTACTGTACGCTCTCTGGCAGGTACAGCTGGAGAACAGCAGGAGAACGCTTTCTGTTAATTCTGGGGGATTTTCTACTGCAGAGAAGCTGACAGTGAGAAAACCTTCAGGCTCACTCTCTGTTTAAGGTTATTTTGCTGACTCTGACTAACGTTGCAGGAACAATTCCATCTAGAGAGAAAGTAATTGTGGTGGTGGTGCTGTTGTTTATTGTTGTTGTTCCCCAATGTTTCGAAGGTCATAGCCCCTGCTGTGTGTAGTATAGAAGGTCATAGCCCCTGCTGTGTGTAGTATAGAAGGTCAGAGCCCCTGCTGTGTGTAGTATAGAAGGTCATAGCCCCTGCTGTGTGTAGTATAGAAGGTCATAGCCCCTGCTGTGTGTAGTATAGAAGGTCACAGCCCCTGCTGTGTGTAGTATAGAAGGTCGTAGCCCCTGCTGTGTGTAGTATAGAAGGTCATAGCCCCTGCTGTGTGTAGTATAGAAGGTCATAGCCCCTGCTGTGTGTAGTATAGAAGGTCAGAGCCCCTGCTGTGTGTAGTATAGAAGGTCATAGCCCCTGCTGTGTGTAGTATAGAAGGTCAGAGCCCCTGCTGTGTGTAGTATAGAAGGTCATAGCCCCTGCTGTGTGTAGTATAGAAGGTCATAGCCCCTGCTGTGTGTAGTATAGAAGGTCATAGCCCCTGCTGTGTGTAGTATAGAAGGTCAGAGCCCCTGCTGTGTGTAGTATAGAAGGTCATAGCCCCTGCTGTGTGTAGTATAGAAGGTCATAGCCCCTGCTGTGTGTAGTATAGGGTATTAGCCCCTGCTGTGTGTAGTATAGAAGGTCATAGCCCCTGCTGTGTGTAGTATAGAAGGTCATAGCCCCTGCTGTGTGTAGTATAGAAGGTCAGAGCCCCTGCTGTGTGTAGTATAGAAGGTCATAGCCCCTGCTGTGTGTAGTATAGAAGGTCATAGCCCCTGCTGTGTGTAGTATAGAAGGTCAGAGCCCCTGCTGTGTGTAGTATAGAAGGTCATAGCCCCTGCTGTGTGTAGTATAGAAGGTCATAGCCCCTGCTGTGTGTAGTATAGGGCATTAACAAGTTAAGATTGTTCCCAGTCGACTTGTCTGATAGTAAAGTCGAAGTTGAGTCGATGCGTCTTTTTATGACGGGGGGGGGGGGTCGGGGACGGGGGGATGGGGGGGCAACAACTGGACCACTTGTATGAGGACTAAACAACTGCAACTAAAGGTGAGAAAGCCTTCTAGCCAGAGCCATAGAGTAAGACAGAGTTACGACAACTCTGTTCACTTCATGAGGCCAGGCTCTTCTACATACAGTAGACTTGTATTGAATGGGGACAACCGGAAGTTTACGGAATGCATTGGAGTCTATGGGCTCGTATGAGTAGTACATGAACCACGTGACCATGAGGCTGTTTTCTGCCCCCTCAATGTCGCAACTTTGTCTTACTCTGTGGCTCTGCTTCTAGCACAAAACTCTCCTTTAACAGGGGGAGCATATCAAAACTCTCCTTTAACAGGGGGAGCATATCAAACTCTCCTTTAACAGGAGGAGCATATCAAAACTCTGCTTTAACAGGAGGAGCATATCAAAACTCTCCTTTAACAGGGGGAGCATATCAAAACTCTCCTTTAACAGGGGGAGCATATCAAAACTCTCCTTTAACAGGGGGAGCATATCAAAACTCTCCTTTAACAGGGGGAGCATATCAAAACTCTCCTTTAACAGGGGTAGCATATCAAAACTCTCCTTTAACAGGGGTAGCATATCAAAACTCTCCTTTAACAGGGGGAGCATATCAAAACTCTCCTTTAACAGGGGGAGCATATCAAAACTCTCCTTTAACAGGGGGAGCATATCAAAACTCTCCTTTAACAGGGGGAGCATATCAAACCTCTCCTTTAACAGGGGGAGCATATCAAAACTCTCCTTTAACAGGGGGAGCATATCAAAACTCTCCTTTAACAGGGGGAGCATATCAAAACTCTCCTTTAACAGGGGGAGCATATCAAAACTCTCCTTTAACAGGGGGAGCAAATCAAAACTCTCCTTTAACAGGGGGAGCATATCAAAACTCTCCTTTAACAGGAGGAGCATATCAAAACTCTCCTTTAACAGGGGGAGCATATCAAAACTCTCCTTTAACAGGGGGAGCATATCAAAACTCTCCTTTAACAGGGGGAGCAAATCAAAACTCTCCTTTAACAGGGGGAGCATATCAAAACTCTCCTTTAACAGGAGGAGCATATCAAAACTCTCCTTTAACAGGGGGAGCATATCAAAACTCTCCTTTAACAGGGGGAGCATATCAAAACTCTCCTTTAACAGGGGGAGCATATCAAAACTCTCCTTTAACAGGGGGAGCATATCAAAACTCTCCTTTAACAGGGGGAGCATATCAAAACTCTCCTTTAACAGGGGGAGCATATCAAAACTCTCCTTTAACAGGGGGAGCAAATCAAAACTCTCCTTTAACAGGGGGAGCATATCAAAACTCTCCTTTAACAGGAGGAGCATATCAAAACTCTCCTTTAACAGGGGGAGCATATCAAAACTCTCCTTTAACAGGGGGAGCATATCAAAACTCTCCTTTAACAGGGGGAGCATATCAAAACTCTCCTTTAACAGGGGGAGCATATCAAAACTCTCCTGTGAGCCGCTAAACAACATGGTGCGCACACAGTGATGGGGATTTATTTTTATTTATTATTTTATTTCTTTCGACTTTCGACTTCTCCTAATTTGGGTCGACTTGTGTTAATGACATTGACTTGTCGAGAAATCGACTTTTTAATGAATGCCCTAGTGTCAAGCCATTCAAAAGGCACATTTCAAAAAGGAAATTCACACAAGCTCCATGTTTGTTTGTCTGATTTTTATATTGAAAATAGCATATCTATGAGCTATTTGTATTTTCACATGAGACCGTCATAATCGGCATGTGTAAAAGTATAAAATACGGCTCAGGTTGCTGAAGCTTGTTGACCAGTGGTGGAAGGTATACCTTTACAGTAAAGTAAGTGATGCACCATATTTTCTAAGTATACTTTCCAGATGATGTGAAGCAGTGTACTATATTTCTCTGAAGTTCTCTCCCTGTAGTTAGTTGTTACTATATTTCTCTGATGTTCTCTCCCTGTAGTTTAGTTGCATTGTCAGTTCCTGTTTGTTTATTATCCTCAGAGCTTCTGTCTTCTTCACATGAGTCTTCAGGACGGCCTTCGCTTCCTCTTCGGAGAGTCGTGTTAGCTTGGACTGTGCACTATATGTTTAAGGTAGTGGTGCACTGCTGACATATTCTGCTGCAGAATCAGAGTCTTGAGGGATCCGAAATGACCAAACCTGCCTACCTAGTATAGATTTCTGTCCACAGCAGACATAAATGGTGCCATTACTGCCATAAGAAAAAGAGTACTTCTTCTACCAATGATGTTGCCACCCAATTAACACAACCTCCCTATGGAATACATTACCTGAAGTCCTGACACATTCCTGAATGAAATGTCAGCCACATGAACTCATTCATGTGTCTGACTGACAAGCCGACTGCCTGGTTGCTAAATGGCTCAGCAAGCACATTATTTTGCAGTGAACCAGCAAACTGCCAACTGTGTCCACTCCACTGCTCAACATCTCTACAACTAGGCCTGTCACAACTAATAAATAATCGCTTGCTCGCAATTAATTGGCATAATCATCATAATCACTCCCATGTTATAAAGTGAAATCTTTTCAGAAATAGTGGAAATAGCTGATATACAAGCTCACAACACGTCGCATCACGACGTGTTGTGAGCTTGTATATCGGCTATTTTCAAAAGATTTTGTATACATTTTAAACTTGAGACATTCTGCACATTGAAGTATATTTTGATGCCAATACTTTTTTACTTTTACTCGGATTCATATTTAATACGGGACGACTGTGGCTCAAGAGGTAGAGCATGATACATAAATTTAAGATAAGGGAAGGATCGAAGACCAATCAATCATCTGGACTCTGGAGGAGTCCCGTTGAGGAGAATTTGTAAGAATGTAATAGAGTACAAATACTCAAGAAGTCAGAATTAAGGACTGTAAACCTTTTAAACCAGTGAATATTAACTTTATCTTTACTGTTATAATGTTAAACTTATAAAACTGTAATCCTATATTAATACCTTTTAAGGATAAATACTTTAGAGGAAAACTACAATACTAAAATGAGAGAATTAGGCAGAGAGTAAAAGTATCAAAGTATACCAGAATACCTTAGAATGAGTTTGACACCAGACACGGAAGAAAGAGTCCACACACCAGAGCTATAAGGATTTTCCATTCAATATATATTACCAATTACCTCGGGAGAGAAATGGCAGGTCCGTACAGCGTTAAAACGATCTCTCACTGACACATCATCAGTGACCATATTTTATACTGTTATGATAACAAAACAAACTCTGACATAGGAAGTACTCAATTGGAGTTCAGAGGGTAACCAAAAGTGAATAATGGCGACACCTATTGCCGGGAGGTTCACTTGGGGACAGTACAACTGACGTGGCAAATCACACTTCCGGGAATCCAGAAAGTGTGACCAAAGGGAATCGTAGTTCTTTTAAGGGTAGATGTAGTTTATAACTGGTTACTGACTACTAGTAGGAGACAATTTGTCTGCTCTGGCACCGTACCAAGGCCGAATAACATGTTTTTCACCAGAGGGGCAGAGAATGCAAGACGTCATGGAATGTTGCTAAATAAACATACAGGAGATATCTCACGGAGCAGAGACAGCAATGATATGAGCCTCAGTGGGATCCATGTGACGTGAAAAATAAGTCATAGGGCAATATGGCATATGTAACGATTCATATTATAGCAGGACACAGGGCATATGATTTAAATCATTGGAAACATGTAAACAAAACCACAAAATAACTCAAAATTATCCATCAGAGCAGGTCGTCCAATGATCCATGGGTCGGCGGTTCGAAACCCGGCTCCTCCTGTCTACATGTTGAAGTGTCCTTGGGCAAGACACTGAACCCCAAATTGCTCCCTATGTGCTGGTTGGTACCTTGCATGGCTTCCGCGTATGAATGTGTGTGTGAATGGGTGAATGTAATGCACAATCTATGTAAAGCGCCTTGGATAAAGGTGCTATATAAATGCACCATTTACCATTCATACTTTGTTTTATTGTTTGTTTTGTTTTTCGCCACCCTGTTGTGTATCTCTATAATATGTTTTTGACGATTTTGTGCACTTTTATTTGTGTTTTTTGTTATGTTATGTAAAGCACTTTGGTCAACTCTGTTGTTTTTAAATGTGCTCTATAAATAAAGTTGGATTGGATTGGATTGGATACTTGTAACGGAGTATCATCTACAGTACATTGCAATATTGATACTTTTACTCCAGTAAAACTATACTTCTTCCATGCATCACTGACTGAGGAGAGGAAACGGGCTTTAGCAGCCTGTCTTCTTCCATGCATCACTGAGTGAGGAGAGGAAACGGGCTTTAGCAGCCTGTCTTGTAACATACAGTACGTGGCTGTAAAGCCTCTCTCTCTCCAGAGTTGAAAGAAACGGTGAAAAAAAATACCCACACAAAGTCATCTGATGTCTGTAGTCTGTCTCCCACCCTCGCCTCGCCGTTGAAACGTTCTCAGGCAGCCTGTCTCAGAGCTCTCAGAAACACTTGGGCGCAGCAGCAGCAGCAGCAGCAGCCCTGGTGCGTCTGCAGACAACAAGCCTTAATTTAAAGGGCTATCTCACAGCCCTAGCCTGCTTTCCTTAAAGTGTAGAAATGGGCTAGAGTGCATTCTGAATAAATAAGCAAAAGGTTTCAGGGATTAGGTAAAAAATAGAATAGCAGCTCCTTCACGGAGGAGGAAGGTGTCTGCATAATGAAAGAGACCATTTATCTAACGAGACGTTTTCTTTTTTTATACGGATGTCGCTGCAATTGGACGGCTTTGTTTCAAATGTTAATTATCTTAATCGTTTACCCGCCAGGAACATAGGAATATTAACACGTAGAATCTTGTAGCCTGCCACAAACGGAAAAGCCGTTTTAACAGCGATGTATTCATTAATGCATGTTTTAATACGATCGTATCGAAATCTACCGTCCGTTAGCTTTGTTATGCTTCTGACACAATGGGCGCGGCCATTTTGAAAATGCGCGCGCATCCACTAACATTGCCGGCTCTGTTTTCAGACGGCTTTATCTCACAGAAGCGACATTGCAGAGGACGCTTTGTCCCAGACAAGCGTTTTCAACGGCCTGTAGCAGGCGCTGTGATACTCGCTGTCCACTTTTTCCACCACCGACCGAGAGAACGAGCACCAGCTTCGTCAACACACACGGAATGGTTTCATAGTAAAATGCGATACGGATATTTGGCTCTTCAAAGTAAGTGTCACGCGTGATTAAACCATGGCAATATGCAATCGAGGGATTAATTAATGGCGGCAGGCTAAGAGTTAACTGTGGTTTTTTTCTCTAAAATCATAATTTGATTTGAATTGCTGAAGTCCCAGTTTGGGGGCGTGGGGGGGGGGGTGAGAAAATTAACCTACTGATATTTCCACTATGACATACTGTAGTGACTATATCATGTGTGCGTGTGTGCGTGTGTGCGTGTGTGTGTGTGTGTGTGTGTGTGTGTGTGTGTGTGTGCATGTGTGCATGTGTGTGTGGGCGCATCAGACATTGAGTACAACGGGTATTGGAGGATAACTACTATGCTTTCATTCTCAACAGGCATCAACCTAATATTTGTAAAACCCACAGTCACTATGAAAGGAAAGAAAGACCAAAAAGGCAACTCTACAAGCTCACTGTGTCACAATGGGACTTGTGAGCTTGTACTGTAGTAGACTGATGATTTTTGCTGCACAACACTCTTATTATGACAAATGAAGTGTAATCTATGCCATTAATTGCAAGAATGCATATACATACATATGTGCACTAGTGGGATTCGGGAGTTGTTTGCCTCCCAGTCCCCCCCCCCCCCCCCCCCCCGCTGACAGAGGGGTTAGTAGTGAATACAGGGTGGACTCATGTGTTCCACTGTGTATTGAATTATCCTAGCTGCCCCACTTTCCAATGAAGGCGTTGACATGTACAAGCTGCCGTTACAGGAGCCCCTCCCAGCGTCGGCTCGTTGTGTTCGCTCATCCTTAAACCCGCCGAAGATAATTGTTGTTCCTTTTATAACCTGCCTTCCGGGTGCCTCGCTGCTGCTGCTGCCATGTATCCACTGCAGTAATGTCTGGCAGCTTTGCTAAACATACCAAGCTGCAAATCCGAAAGCTGCATGAATTAACGTTTTAAAACCGAGCTTCCACTGAGCTTTGACGCCTACGATCTTCTGTAAATACCCAAATTTCACAGTTTTTCTTTGTTCATACTTGTCAGTCACCTGTGGGATCCCGTCTCAGCGGGGGAACGCGGCCTACTTTGTGTTGTTTTATTCAGATCAAAGCAAAAAGCCCAGAGTGAATTCTCGGAATTTACTGCTGTGTAAAAGTAGCTCTAAGCTTTACAACATGTCACGCTTCGAGCTTGTAGATCTGCTATTTTTCAGCGTGCAACACTAATTAATGCATCAGGCTTGAGTCATGTACTCTTTCAAGTCATTTATTTTTGGTAGCAGCACCGATGGAAACTCCTCAGCGATGTTGGGCATTAAGATAATTAGTTAGTTAGTGCTTTCAAAACAACTGTATTACTAACTGGGATAATCTAAATTGAATGGATTAATTTGAATGAAGTTACTGGGAAAATGTACATTCTCTGCTTTTTTGTGAAAAAAAAGACTAAGCAAAAGCTTTGTCAAAAAGGTATATTTTGAATCCGTAGATTGATTGTGGGGCTCTCAAATGGTCAGGGAGGGCATGTGGCCGGCTGAGGGCGGCTGTGGCTCAGGAGGTATAGCAGGTCGTCCAATGATCCCTGGGTCGGCGGTTCGAATCCCGGCTCCTCCTGTCCACATGTCGAAGTGTCCTTGGGCAAGACACTGAACCCTACACTGCCTCCAATGAGTTGGTCGGTGTGAGCTTGCCACCATTGGTGTGTGAATGTGGGAAGTGAGGACGCTGGCGTCGACTGTTCGCCGCTTCACCTCCCAATGTATGAATGAATGCACCATTGTAAAGCGCTTTGAGCACTTGGAAAAGCGCTATGAAAATGCAATTCATTATTATTCCACGTGGGGCAGTGGAGCAGAACGCCCCATGGTGCAGAGGTTGGCCATGGGGGAAAGGAGAAGGTTGATCATTTGTACAAATATTGGCTATCCTAAACATTGATTTACCTCTTTATAGATCTGAGTGGTTCTATCCTAAACATTGATTTACCTCTAGATCTGAGTGGTTCTATCCTAAACATTGATTTACCTTTAGATCTGAGTGGTTCTATTCTAAAGATTGATTTACCTTTAGATCTGAGTGGTTCTATCCTAAACATTGATTTACCTCTAGATCTGAGTGGTTCTATCCTAAACATTGATTTACCTCTAGATCTGAGTGGTTCTATCCTACACATTGATTTACCTCTAGATCTGAGTGGTTCTATCCTAAACATTGATTTACCTCTAGATCTGAGTGGTTCTATCCTGGTTCTATCCTAAACATTGATTTACCTTTAGATCTGAGTGGTTCTATCCTAAACATTGATTTACCTTTAGATCTGAGTGGTTCTATCCTAAACATTGATTTACCTTTAGATCTGAGTGGTTCTATTCTAAACATTGATTTACCTTTAGATCTGAGTGGTTCTATCCTAAACATTGATTTACCTTTAGATCTGAGTGGTTCTATCCTAAACATTGATTTACCTTTAGATCTGAGTGGTTCTATCCTAAACATTGATTTACCTGTTAGATCTGAGTGGTTCCCGGGGGTTGGCGAGTAAACAATTGTTACATATTACATATGGTTTCTGTCGGGTGCTAGCCTGGCATTAGCATGACTGATAACGTGGATTTACTCACATGTTGTTCCAACGGTATCAGCAACATGTGATTTACTCACATGTTGTTCCAACGGTATCAGCAACATGTGAGTGGATTTACTCACATGTTGTTCCAGTTCCACGGTATCAGCAACATGTGAGTGGATTTACTCACATGTTGTTCCAGTTCCACGGTATCAGCAACATGTGAGTGGATTTACTCACATGTTGTTCCAGTTCCACGGTATCAGCAACATGTGAGTGGATTTACTCACATGTTGTTCCAGTTCCACGGTATCAGCAACATGTGAGTGGATTTACTCACATGTTGTTCCAGTTCCACGGTATCAGCAACATGTGAGTGGATTTACTCACATGTTGTTCCAACATCGGTATCAGCAACATGTGAGTGAAGCAGGGATGTGCACACATACAGTAGACATCAAAGGGAGCTTCAGCCCCTGCCCTTTTACCCGTCTGTAAAACAACTGCCCTTTCCAGACTACAAATGCAGCATTTACTATGATGGAAGAAATGCAAATGCCACTCCTTTCCATGCCATGCCATATAATACCGGAAGGCAACATTTTTCCACAGTCTCCTGAACTTGAACGTAGCATTTTTGTGTTGAACAAATTGGTTTCAAAATCCACGTCATATACGCCCGCATCTCCAGTAGATAAAGCGTGCTGGGTTGCGCCCGCAGATCTACAAGCTCTCAACGCGTTTGTCGAGTTTATTCCGTGAGTGGGATCATTATAATATTAAGTGCCGGCCCAGCTTATATTTGTAACTTCATGTTTGTGTCATTTATGTATAGATGTTGGTGCTGTTAAGTTCACTGCCTATACAGTAAATACTCTGTGTTATATAAGAACAGAGATCCTCTTATCAACCAATTACAGTATGTCTCAGGGATGTAGATATTAATACAGCTAATTGGGGGATAAATGTGTGACCAATACTATATACTATGTGGAATGTGCAAGGTCATACTACATGGTATGGGGGTAGGAAGTGTCGGGTCACAGAGGAAGAGGCGAGCTATGCACAGGGCAGGATGTCTAGAACGTTCTTTCATTCATTCTTTCAGTACAATGTAACAGACGGGATGACGCGTTTAAGTAAGTCCTTGAAATGTGTTATATGTTCGTTAAATGCTCTAAATTCAGTCATAATGATGCATCTATGCAGTCGCTATATCTGTGAATTAATAGTATGTATCTTGTGTTTCTTTTGTGTTTTCAGTTATTACCTAAACGCCACTACAGTCTCTGATTCCTTTGTAATGATCAGATTAAGGGCAATCAATGCTATTGTACTAGATCTAAACACGGGCCAGACAAGGCAAATAAGGCTTTATACTGTACACAAGTTTAGTAGAAGTATGTTTGTACGTGTGTGAGTGTGTTATGAGATAATAGTAATAAAATGGCCAAAATCAAGTGATTGTTTGCGGGCATTATTGCAACGTCGAGGCTATGTATGTTTGAGTAATATAAATGTTACAATTGGTGTGTGTTAAATCACAATTACCAGACCTGTTTGTTATAACTCCTTTGCGGAGGGTTGAATCAGTAATTAAGCAAAGCTATGAAACAGCAAAGTTTAGTTATATTCGTACAGCGCGACCCGTTGTGAGCTTTTTCACCCCTGTGTCAATTATCTAATGTGATGCTGGGCTCTACACACCCTCCGCCAACCTAGTCCCCATATATGGGGGACATGGGGAGAGCAACGGACTTGAACTCATGCTTCCTTCATGCCTGAGTGTCCAAGTTGCTCCTTTACACCTGACAGGGGGGAGTTTCCCTGGTTGGACGTAGCGCGTGGAAGGAACACGTTATACCAACCAGTTCCTTTCCCCTCCATCAGGCGCCCCGGTTGGCCAGGGGGAGGCAGTTTAGAGACCAGGATTACTGCATGTTTTTTGTGAGGGTACCTACCCTAGTGCCCAAAAGTGCCCTCTTCCGGGATTTCAGCCCCTGCCTCGCTAACATTCTCTGCATGTACCTGGAGTGAAGTGGTGCAGCTCGTATGCTCCTAACTGTTACTTTTCATTTTCGTAAAACAGCTGATCTACAAGCTCGCACAGCAATGCATTGTGTGCTTGTTGATCTGCAATCTTTGCTTCTTTTGGGTGACACTGTAGTACGATGAAGTAGGGCCTTAATTATTTTGACCTGAGATCAGATTCTAAAAATGTCTTCTACATCCTGACAGTTTTCTGAAAAAGCTATGTTTCTATGTCAGTCGTTCATCGAGTTTTCAAAAATAGCAGACCTACAAGCTCGTAGCACGCCACTCGGTGGCGCGCTATGAGCGCCAAAAGGGGTTCCCGCCCAAAATGGGTTAATTATTTTTCTGCCATCTATGAACATATTCGGACCCCCTAGGCTAGGGTAGGCAGGTGCCAACCACGAACATGTTCGTAGACACCCGTATACTCCATATATGAAAGTGGCGACCGTCAATTTACCTTTTAGCATTGTTCCGGTTGCTATGCAACGCCTCCGGTGGTGTCCACCGGCCAATAAGGGACCACCATTCTTGATGACGTAACTAAGGTATGTGTATGTGTACTGTACGTGTACGTGTACGTACGTATGAGTGTGTGTGTGTGTGTGTGTGTGTGTGTGTGTGTGTGTGTGTGTGTGTGTGTGTGTGTGTGTGTGTGTGTGTGTGTGTGTGTGTGTGTGTGTGTGTGTGTGTGTGTGTGTGTGTGTGTGTGTGTGTGTGTATGAACGGTGGTCTCTTATTGATGTTGATGGTGACGTAACTAAGGTACGTTTCAGGGTAGGTACAGTATAAGGTCAATAACGGGTCTAAAGGATTTAGAACAGCAGTTCACTTCAACTTCAAAGTGGCATTCAAGAGTCTGATGGAGGTGGGCACAAAGCTAGCTGAGCCCCTTTTAGTGAGTTTTGATGCTCTGTATCGCCGGCCTGAGGGCATTAGTTTGAGGTGGTTATGGAGGGTGTGTGTGTTGTCCTCAACTATTTGAGAGGCCTTTTTTATTGTCCGTTTTTTATGGATGCTGCTGAGTGACTCCTGGTCCCTCCCAATGATCTTGCCGCTGATCCTAACCACCCTGTCGAGAAGGTTCCGGTTGATGGCACGCATCACACCAAACCATGATGTGATGTTGAAGGTCATTATTGATTCTACAAAGGCCTGCAGGATCGATGGTCGGACCTGAAGCTTCCTCATCTTAGGAAGAACAGCCTTTGTTGACACTTAGAGTGAATGTTCTCCGCGTTGGTCTTGAATGTGAGCTTATGGTCGATGGTGGTGCCGAGGTATTTGTACTCTTCGACACGTTCTATTGCCTGGCCATTTATCTCGCAGTTGTAATAGACATTAGTTAGTACTTGAGCTCTCACAAGTACACCATGTATGGCCTACTTGTGTGCAAGGCGCAAGTTGGCACCTCGGCAGAGTGCATATCTAGTTATTGTTGTCTCCCCAGACTGAAGACATTAATTGCCGGAACTTTGTCCGTTCATCCGTGTGTGTCTGTGTACCATTGAACTGATTGGCATGAAACCTTGCATGCACACACTCCCTGGAGGCCAAGTAAAAACCTCTGCCCCAAATCTTTCACATCAGCCTGTTATACTGTACAGTAGTACCACCAGGAGACCATTTATTTTTATATTACTACTCCTATAGATTTTTTCCAAAGGTCACAACAATCGGTTCACATTATCGCTATAGTGATCTAGACAGATCTGTCTGATGTTTTTTCTTTTTTGAACAAATTGCCTCAAATCATGAACGCAGCGTCCGGTTGCCGTGAAACATCACTGGCCCACAATAAGCTACCTGCCACAGCGGTCAATTCATTCATGTATTAAGAAATGTATACTGCATTGATAATAAAAAAAAGCTTCTCGATTGAAGTAATCAAGAGAATAATCACTAATAAAATAATCTCACAGTTACGTGCCTTACGTTCCCAGGTGTTTGGAGGTGTGCTGGCGGTCTTCTTCAACCTGGGAGACGGAGACTACAACCTCACGTTGCCCCGCCATCGCCTGGACAACGGAGACTGGCACGACGTGGAGCTGGACCGCTTCGGCAGAGAGTTCACGCTGCGATTGGATGGCGGGGGCGGGATGCGGGAGGTCACCGCCTCCCCGGGGCGGAGTCAGGAGATCATCATCGACCCGCTGGTCGTGATGCTCGGCAACTCCTTCCCCTCCGGACACAACCACAGCTTCCTGGGTATGAATTCTAACACAATGTTCATCTCACGCCTTTCAACCCAGAGTCCCTATTTTGAGCATGACGTTACATAGGCACAAATTTATAAATATTAAAAATAAAATCTCAAAGGCATGATCTACAAGCTCACAATAGGTTGCATTGCGACGTGTTGTGAGCTTGTAGATCAGCTATTTTCACTATTTGTTGTATGAGGAAGTATAGGGTTTAAAAGACCCATGTTTTTTGGTGGCTTTCGCCTTTATTTTATATATTTTATGGAGGGGCAGACAGTAGGCTGACAGGAAATGGGGGGAAGACAGGCAGTAAAGGCCGTCGGATCGGGAGTCGAACCTGCGGCACACTGCCAGACTGGATTACCAGCCAAGGTGCCTGGACCATTGAGCCATGGCCCAGGCCAAGGACCCATTTTCTTACGAGGAAATATACTCTGTACTAGTGTAATTGGTCTTCACTAATACTCTGCATCTCAGAGGTGGGCTGGGGACCGTTCAGGAAGAGTTCAAACTTTGTTGTTCTATTTATTTTTGTTGCAATTACAATGGCTTATAATTTATTTCAGCATGCTCACTTTCCAGGAAGATAAAGGCTGTAGTTTCTATTAGATTGGAATCCCCATCGATGTCATTGTTGGTTGTTAGGCAGGTTTATGAACTCTCCATAGCCAATGAGACACAGACGCCATCTTATACGGAGAATTAGAGAAGACCAATTATATTGACGATAAGATTTGAAGAGATAAGTGCTCCTTTAAGTGCTCCCGAAGAGTGTACAAAATGATGCTGATGCTCAGACATGTGGATGAAGAGTGTACAGAATGATGCTGATGCTCAGACATGTGGATGGAAAGAGACGAAGGTGTGAGACTGTGAATGATTCAGAGAAGACTGTGTCCAGATCTCAAAGCCTATATTTAGTCCAGGTGCTGGAGGTCAGGCATCAAGGAGACGGTGTCCATCTCTAAGCCTATATTTAGTCCAGGTGCTGGAGGTCAGGCATCAAGGAGACGGTGTCCATCTCAAAGCCTATATTTAGTCAAAGGTGCTGGAGGTCAGGCATCAAGGAGACGGTGTCCATCTCTAAGCCTATATTTAGTCCAGGTGCTGGACGTCAGGCATCAAGGAGAAGACTGCGTCCACATCTCAAAGCCTATATTTAGGCCAAGTGCTGGACGTCAGGCATCAAGGAGACTGTGTCCACATCTCAAAGCCTATATTTAGTCCAGGTGCTGGACGTCAGCAGGGGGTTAGTGTGTCACTCTCATCTGATCAGTGTAATACTGCAGATCATAGTTTTGAAACCTTTTGGGGCCAAGGACCACCACATTGATATGAAAAGGTTTTATGCCAGGGACCACCATGTATGCAGAAGAGTAGATTTGTGTAAAACAAAAATGCACAAATCTTAACATACATTTTAAGATGTTGTGATGAACTACTTCTGCTGGAGACCCCCCAAGGACCCCCTGGAGACCCCCCAAGGACCCCCTGGAAACCCCCCAAGACTAATTTGTGGAAAAAGAACATTGAATGTCAAATAGTCTAGTCCCCGATTATAATATGACCTGATATTTAGGATATTTCCATTGGGAAAAAAACACAGTCTTATATTCAGACAAATAGGGCACTAACTACAGCGTCACACAAAACTATCAGAAGTATCAGATCCACAAGCTTGTTTAGAGCTTGTAGATCTGCTAATTTAGACTTTTTTTTATTTGAATCCTGAGCAGTTTTTGGACATATGATGTTTACAATTACAGTTCTTGCCTAATGTAAATCGCTCTGGATTAAGAGCGTCTGCTAAATGCCTAAATTGTAAATTGTATAAATGAATATGATCAGAGTATACATTTTATTATGATCAACGTATTAATGATAGGCCTACATTATGATCAGTGTTGAAATTATTCATTATGAATCCCTGTAGAAATGTGTGTGTTATGATTAGTGAATACATGATATGTTATGGTCAGTATATAAATAATTGCTCTGGTGGAAAGTAACTAAGTACAGTATACATGTACTCAAGTACTGTACTTACATTATGTTTACATTGTGGTATTGATACTTGTACTTAAATGTGAGTACTTCCTTCACCACCGATGCATTACATGTTACACCTCATCGTCCCCAAAGACTGCAGCTAACAAACCAACCAGCAGAGAGAAGAACTCTTTGCTGACAGCTTAGCCTTGGGCTGTTTGTGTGTGTGTGTGTGTGTGTGTGTGTGTGTGTGTGTGTGTGTGTGTGTGTGTGTGTGTGTGTGTGTGTGTGTGTGTGTGTGTGTGTGTGTGTGTGTGTGTGTGTGTGTGTGTGTGTGTGTGTGTGTGTGTGTGTGTGTGTGTTTTGTCTGTATATGGTTGCTGTGGAGAGATGAACCTCATATCTCCACAGAGATGAACCTCATATCTCCACAGAGAGATGAACCTCATATCTCCACAGAGATGAACCTCATATCTCCACAGAGATGAACCTCATATCTCCACAGAGATGAACCTCATATCTCCACAGAGAGATGAACCTCATATCTCCACACAGAGATGAACCTCATATCTCCACAGAGATGAACCTCATATCTCCACAGAGATGAACCTCATATCTCCACAGAGAGATGAACCTCAAGGTTCAAGGTTCAAGGTTTCTTTATTTTGTCTCCCAAGGGAGAAATTTGTCTTGGACCCCAAGGACCCGTCCTGCAGCATACAGATACAAAACAATACAGTACAATACAAAACAATACACAATACAAGACAACAAAGGCACACGGTGACCCGTACAACGTTAAAAAGAAAAGAAAACACACACCAACATACCTAGTGCAAAAGAAGAAGAACATCACCTCATAACCTTTGACCCCTACCCTGTCTGCTCTCTGCAAGGACTCTGTTAAGGAGTGTGATTGACAGAGGGACAAAGGAATGCTTGTACCTATTATATTTGCACGCATGGACCTCGTACCTCCTACCTGATGGCATTAGCCGATATTCAGGGTATAGTACATGGGAGGGGTCAGACACAATTTTCTTAACCTGTCCAATGGTGGCCTGCTCAAAAATGACCTGGGGGGTGATCGGAGGTGTAGACATACCCATGATCTTCCCTGCCATTTTGGCTAATCTAAGGATCTCAGATTTGTATTTCACAGTTAGGTTTCCAAACCAACTGGTGATACCATACCTTAGAATAGACTCTATACTAGCTCTGTAGAAAATCAGCATTATGTTTCTACTTACACCAAAAAGTCTGAGCCGACGGAGAAAGTGAAGGCGTTGGTGTACCTTTGCACACATACTTGTCACATGGGAGTGCCAGCTTATATCACAATCCATGTGCACTCCTAGATATTTATAGGAGGTGACCTGTTTGATGTCATGACCATGTATGGTGATCGTGGTGTGGTCAACTATAGACCTGGGATCCACTACAATCTCCTCAGTTTTCCTTACATTAACTTGTAAGTGATGTTCATCACACCAGGTTACAAACCTGTCCACTCCAGTTGTATGGCTACTGGTGTTACCTTCACTTGTGAGTAAACTAAGTATAACAGTGTCGTCAGAGAACTTGACTACACACTGATTGGACTGTGAGCTGACACAGTCGTTTGTGTATAAGGTAAACAAAAGGGAGGAACTAACTGTCCCCTGGGGGGCCCCTGGGGACAGTTAGTTCCTCCCTTTTATCTCCACAGAGATGAACCTCATATCTCCACAGAGAGATGAACCTCATATCTCCACAGAGAGATGAACCTCATATCTCCACAGAGAGATGAACCTCATATCTCCACAGAGATGAACCTCATATCTCCACAGAGATGAACCTCATATCTCCACAGAGAGATGAACCTCATATCTCCACAGAGAGATGAACCTCATATCTCCACAGAGAGATGAACCTCATATCTCCACAGAGAGATGAACCTCATATCTCCACAGAGAGATGAACCTCATATCTCCACAGAGAGATGAACCTCATATCTCCACAGAGAGATGAACCTCATATCTCCACAGAGAGATGAACCTCATATCTCCACAGAGAGATGAACCTCATATCTCCACAGAGAGATGAACCTCATATCTCCACAGAGAGATGAACCTCATATCTCCACAGAGAGATGAACCTCATATCTCCACAGAGAGATGAACCTCATATCTCCACAGAGAGATGAACCTCATATCTCCACAGAGATGAACCTCATATCTCCACAGAGAGATGAACCTCATATCTCCACAGAGAGATGAACCTCATATCTCCACAGAGAGATGAACCTCATATCTCCACAGAGAGATGAACCTCATATCTCCACAGAGAGATGAACCTCATATCTCCACAGAGAGATGAACCTCATATCTCCACAGAGATGAACCTCATATCTCCACAGAGAGATGAACCTCATATCTCCACAGAGAGATGAACCTCATATCTCCACAGAGAGATGAACCTCATATCTCCACAGAGAGATGAACCTCATATCTCCACAGAGAGATGAACCTCATATCTCCACAGAGAGATGAACCTCATATCTCCACAGATAGATGAACCTCATATCTCCACAGATAGATGAACCTCATATCTCCACAGAGAGATGAACCTCATATCTCCACAGAGAGATGAACCTCATATCTCCACAGAGAGATGAACCTCATATCTCCACAGAGAGATGAACCTCATATCTCCACAGAGAGATGAACCTCATATCTCCACAGAGAGATGAACCTCATATCTCCACAGAGAGATGAACCTCATATCTCCACAACGTTGTGTGTTTTCGCGTAAATTAATGCCCTACTTCAACATACCGTATTTTGCCGAATTTAAGACGACTCTGATTATAAGACTCAAGACTCATTTGTGGAAAAAGAACATTGAATGTCAAATAGTCTAGTCCCCGATTATAATATGATCCTGATATTTAGGATATTTCCATTGGGAAAAAAAACATAGTCTTTTATTCAGACAAATGGGATACTAACTACAGCGTCACACAAAACTATCAGAAGTATCAGATACACAAGCTTGTTTAGAGCTTGTAGATCTGCTAATTTAGAAAGAAAAAAAAAATTGAATCCTGATCAGTTTTTGGACATACAAGGTTTACAATTACAACCGTCAGAGACGATAATTAACGTTCTCGCCTGACTGGACGACTGGTGTCTTTATAGTCTCTCTCCCAATTAAAAGATTCACTTATCTTTTCACACCTCTCGTGTTCCTTTCTCTCTTTCTTTCTCACTCTCTCCACTACCACCCCCCCCCCCCCCCCCCCCCCCTCTCTCTCTGTCTCTCTCCTTCTCCCTCGCGCCCTCCCAAACACCACCTCATCCATCCTCAGGCTGTCTGCGTGATCTGAGGCTGAGCGGTCGCTCCGTTGTTCCTCTGGACAAGCAGCAGTCCTCCTCAGAGGGGCTTCAGGTGGTCAGCTCTCAGGGTGTTTCCCTCGGCTGCTCTTCAGAAGCCTGCAGAGAGCACCACTGCTCCCCTCCCTTCATCTGTGCCGACCTGTGGAGACACTATGAATGCAGGTAATATACTGTACCCTACAGCACCTATACACTATACACTCCAGTATGTGTAGTGTACAGTATGTACTGTATCATTCATGATGCAATGCAAGTCCTCAAGCGCCTCTTAACCACCCCCTCGATAAAGCCTCCCATTGACGGTATGGAGGCAGATGGATGTTTACAGAATCAGAGGATAAGATGTGTCATCATTCACCGCAAGCCTGAACCCGCTGAGTTTAAATGAAAACAGCTTTACTTCAGTAGAAGGTTAGGTGTGTCCGTATTGATTCACATTTGAGTGACGTGGGAACGGAACATTGTTTGAACATTTGAACAAGTTATTATTTGATTTTGGGTTTGATTTCACTGTTCACTGAACATACAATACACTGCTCACTGGTATATGAAGTCCTCTGTCTGTGTGTGTTTCCTTCTTGAATCTGTATGGTATTTGTGTGTCTACTGTTTGTTCCAGGGGTTGATATAGGTATTTATCTATCCCTTGTACGGTGGTTGGGGGCTGTTATTATTGTACCTTATTTGTCAGACTGGGACTCTGACTGGCACCCCGACGCGAGCTCGCCCCCCAAACCGCTACATAAAAAGTGGCACCCCAGTCTCAAAGCACTGGAAAATCAAACAAACAAAACGTGTGCACACAAAATAAAATACCAATGAACCCACAATCCCTGGCTTGGTCTAAAAGGAAAACACACTGGAGGACAACAGTTTATTCAACAAACAAACAAACGACCAAACAAACAAAACAGAGCCCTGTAAAACAAACCAATAAATAATCATTTCAACCAAAAACCAGGAGACAAGGTCAAACAAAATGGAGGACATGGTGCAAAGAATGCTTGTTTCTCTGGATGACATCAGTAGTGGAAGCGGATGAGTCTGGTGATGAACACGCAGCGCCCCCTGGTGGCAGTGAAGGAGAGGGGTTGATTCAGTCACCTCCTGGAGAGCAGACTTTATCTCCTGGAGAACAGGCCCCAGCCTTGCTCACAAACCGGTCTGTTGTAGATATGGATCTGATTGTGGAGGAACCTCTCGCTGCCCCAATACAGCCACTAAGCCAATATGATCAGTTCAAAAACAGCTTCAATACTCTGGAAAAAGGTCAAAATAAAATCAGGGACGCACTGTATAACATGAAAATGGAGCAACACATTACTGTGCAGCAAATGAATGACACCTTGTCTGCTCTAAAAGATAATTTAAGGAAGAGACAGGAACAAGGGGAGCAACAAATAAAAGATCACATTAAACAGCATGCAGAATATCTCAGGACGCAATTGGTGGACACCATCAAGTGGAGGCTTCACCAGTACCAGGTGGAAGTGCTCAAGGATGTCCACAAAGTCATGACTCCAATGGCCGAGACAGTCACTCACCTGCAACAGGACATGACAACATGTCATGGTTTATTGAGCAGTATGGCGGAGGAGGTTACCAACATTAAACAACACACCCTCCAAACTTCACAGCCCTCTATACCACCACCAGTAGGACAAAGCACCGCTATTCCATTGCTGCATCCTTCTGTCTCCCTACCTTCATCAGGGCCCAAGGACGACGCCCGACTGCATTCCACGCCACTCATGGTTCAGAGCCATTCCCAGCGCACATGAGCTCTCCTATCCAGGGGGGCTTGGGGGGAAGAGTGATGAAGAGCCCAATCCGATTACAATTCCCTTGTTTTGGTAGGATGGAAGATGACACGGATCCTCTCACCTACCTGGAACAGTGTCGTGATTATCTGGCCTTGAACCCACTTTCTGATGAAGAGCTGCTGGCCACCCTGCGCAACGTTCTGTTCGGCACAGCCCGGGACTGGTGGGACGTGGTCAGGCGGGAGACCTCGACATGGAGAGAGTTTGAACAGGTTTTCCTGTCAGCATTCCTCTCTGAGGACTATATGGATGAGCTGGAAGAACGGATCAGGACAAGAGTGCAGGGAGATGGAGAAAGCATCCGAGACTTTGCTTACATGTTCAGAGCGCTCTGCCGGCGGTGGAACCCGGATATTACAGAGGGAAAAGTTATCCAGCTCATATTGAAAAGCATTCACCCGTCACTGGCGAGTCAGCTGAGAAGCAGTGGGGTCAAGACTGTGGATGCTCTGGTGAGGCTGGGACAGCAACTGGAGAAGGACAAGGAGAAGCAGCTACACCAGGAGGCCACCAGGAAACACGTCCCTGCAACAAACAAGCCGCAAACTGCAGTGACTACACCCACCACCGCCCCACAAACATCGTCCTCGGCTGCTCAAACATACTGCTGGCGATGTAAGGGATCACATTCACCCCACAATTGCCCAAACTTTGTGTCCAATAAAGGGAAGAACCCAAAGTCCACTGACCAACCGCCATCTTCGTCTGCACCATCCACCAGCAGCAATCCCATAATGCATGCGGTGACACATCAACGGCCACCACAGCAGGTTTTCCCCTTTAACTCCAGACCTTTCCCCCGCCAGCTGGCTGTCCCCATTACCCTTGGTGCTGTGAGGGTCAGGGCTATGGTGGATTCCGGATCTTCCTATACACTTCTCAGTGAAGAGCTATGGGGGGCCATTAAAAAGAAGGACGTGGAATTACAACCCTGGGAGGGAAAGCCCCTGTATCTGGCAGATGGAGGAGAAAGATGGCCATTGGGATGGCAGGATGTGGTGGTAGACCTACATAACCATACCTGCACACTTCCGGTGGTAGTACTTTCATCACAAAGCCTGGCCTTCCCTGCAGTTCTTGGTCTGGACTATCTGAGCCTAAGTGGCCTACAGATGGATGTTGGCCAGAATTCCTACTGGTTCAGGAACAAGAGGGAGGAAAAACTCTACAGTTTTGAAAAGGAGACAGAGTTCCTCACTGAATCGGAGAAAAAGGACCAGGTGTCTTTTTACACGGCCATTGATCCACGCAGGACCACACGGGTCACTCCCCCCTCCCGGGACGCCGAGCTGTGGGAGAAGGCAGTGAAGGAAGCGGAATTGGATGGGGATGGCAAAAAGCAGTTGTTCAAACTCCTACAGAGCAATGCTGATGTGTGCACCTCTACACTGGGCCAAACAAATGTGCTCAAACACAAAATCTTCCTTACACAGGAGATGCCACTCAAACAGAAGTCTTACCGGGTCTCCCCTGCGAAAATGAAGGTGATGAAGGAGCTAGTCGAGGAGATGCTAGCAGCCGACATCATTGAACCCTCCTCTTCAGCTTGGGCGTCTCCGGTGGTCCTCATCCCTAAAAAAGATGGGAAAATCAGGTTTTGTGTGAATTATATCAAGCTCAACGCAGTGTCACAAACCGATGCTTACCCTCTCCCCACCATACAGGAGATCTTGGACTCACTGGCAGGCTCGGTGGTGTTCTCCACCATCGACCTTCAAAGTGGCTACTGGCAGTGCCTCATGGATGAGTGCAGCAAGGACAAAACCGCCTTCACCTGTCCCTTTGGCCTGTATGAGTTTAAAGTGATGCCCTTCGGCCTCAAAAATGCGCCAGCAACATTTCAGAGATTGATGGAACTCACCTTAGGAGAGCTGAAAGGCAATATTTGCTTTGTATATCTGGATGACATAATTGTCTACTCACCCTCTTGGGAACAGCACTTCTGTGACCTTCAGAGGGTGTTTCAGAAGCTCAGGGAGGCGAGGTTGACCGTCAGCATGAAGAAATGCAACTTCTTCCAAACGTCCCTCAAGTTTCTGGGTCACTGGGTCTCTGCGGCAGGAATTCAGGTGGACCCCGACAAAACCAAGGCTGTGGACGAGTTCCCTGTGCCAACTAACATCAAGGGTGTTCAGCGGTTCCTGGGTATGTCGGGCTGGTACCATCGCTACGTCCCAAACTTCTCTCAGGTGGCAGAACCCCTGAACGCTTTGAAACGCAAAGGCGTTAAGTTCAAGTGGAGTCCTCAGTGCCAAGCGGCTTTCGACCACTTGCGAGAGTGTCTGGTCTCCCCACCCATCCTAGGCCATCCCAACTTTGACCTCCCTTTTGTCGTCTATACCGATGCCAGCGACGTCGGCCTTGGAGCGGTGCTGGCTCAAAAAACTGGGCTTGGCACGGAAGAGGTTCTGGCATACGGCAGCAGGAGTCTGAACAAGGCAGAGCGCAATTATTCTGCCACGGAAAAGGAGTGCTTGGCGGTGGTGTGGGCTCTGGAAAGGTGGCGTTACTACCTGGACGGAAGGGTCTTCACGGTGGTCACAGACCATGCAGCTTTGCTGTGGGTGCTCAAGAGTCAGAGGCCCAATGCACGGCTCACTCGGTGGGCTCTCCGGTTGCAGGAGTTCACTTTCATCGTGGAATATAGGAAAGGAAAGTACAACATCGTTCCTGATGCCTTATCCAGAGCTCCATACGATTTCACCCCAACCACCAGCTTGCCACCTGCCGGTGCCACCCTGCTGTCAGTCAAGGCGGAGGGGGGAAAGGAGTTGCCCATCTCGGATGAGCAAATTTGGAGAGCGCAACAGGAGGATGCAGACTGCCAGCGGCTGTATCAGGCTGTGATGGATGAGGGAGAAGTCACTTTATCAGAGACCGCAAGGTACACCATATTGGAAGACAAAGTGTATCGAGTGTTACAACTGCCACATAAAACCATTTATCAAGTCTTCATTCCTGAGAGTCTCCGCCCACAGCTGTTTCAGCTGATCCACGAGGACCCACTGGCTGGACACCTTGGCAGGTACAAGACCTACAAGAGGTTGCTAGGCCTGGTCTACTGGCCACGAATGAGCCTGGATGTAAAAACATATGTACAGAATTGTCAAGTGTGTCAACGCTACAAACCTGAGAGCCGCAAGGTCGCTGGGAAGCTGCAGCAGACGGTCGTGAACCACCCCTGGGAGATGCTGGGTGTGGACTTGATGGGTCCCTTTGCTAGGAGTTCCAAAGGAAATGTCTACCTGTTGGTATTTGTTGATTACTACACCCGTTGGGTCGAATTATTTCCCCTTCGCAAAGCCACAGCAGAGACGGTATCCCGAACCCTCACTCAGGAAATACTCACCAGATGGGGGGTCCCCAACTACATTTTGTCTGAC
Organism: Electrona antarctica; assembly: GCF_951216825.1. NCBI lineage: Eukaryota > Metazoa > Chordata > Actinopteri > Myctophiformes > Myctophidae > Electrona > Electrona antarctica. The sequence continues at coordinate 5,373,354 of NC_136810.1, read as the reverse complement.
CAGGGATGCCAGTTTGTCTCCTCCTTGTTCAGAGCCACCTGTGACAAATGGAGCCTGAAACCCAAGAAAACCTCAGCCTACCACCCACAAACCAACATGACAGAGAGAGTGAACCGGACCTTGAAACAAATGATCGCCTCCTATGTAGGGGAGAATCACAAGCTCTGGGACAAACACCTACCCGAATTCCGGTTTGCTCTCAACTCGGCAGTCCACGAATCCACCGGGGTCACCCCAGTGGAACTGAACCTCGGGCGAACCCTCCGCGGACCTGCCGATGTCCTGCTCCAACCCAGGGGGGCGGCACCTGACTCTTCAACCTACAAAACAATAACCAAACTTCAGGATCTCACCACATTTGCACAGGAAAACCTCACAAAAAGCAGAATCAGACAAAAAAGGAATTATGACAAAAATCACAGAGACCAGCAGTTTCAGGAAAGAGACCGGGTATGGCTTCGATCCCATCCACTATCCAAGGCAGAGAAAGCCTTTGCCGCCAAGTTGGCTCCCAAGTGGCTAGGGCCATACCGCGTTGTGGCTCAGGTGGGCCCGGTCAACTTTGACGTTGTCCTGGAGGACAGTGGGGAAAATAGGAAGGTGGTGCATGTGGCACGCTTGAAGCCCTGTTACCCCACTGCTCAGGAAGTGGATAAGCTGGAGAGAGAGAAGGTCATGGCCATATTCAATGAGGAGAGTGACGACGAGGACTTTTTGGGATTCCCTACTAGGCCCACTGCCTCGACCACCAAACTTTCCTCTGCGCTAGTTCCCACTGCTCAGGAAGTGGATAAGCTGGAGAGAGAGAAGGTCATGGCCATATTCAACGAGGAGAGTGACGACGAGGACTTTTTGGGATTCCCTACTAGCCCAACTGCCTCGTCCACAAAACTTGCCTCTGCGCTATTTCCTACTGCCCCAGAGGGGGATATGTTGGGGAGAAAACGGCTCCGGGAGATCTTTGAAGAGGAAACGGACAATGAATCGTTCCCCGGCTTCCCGTCCAGTCCCCATGCCTCGGAAAAAGCCTTTTCACCAGCTGAAGGTTCGGACAGTGAGGACGCAGACGGCGGAGGAGGAAATCAAGCTCAAATCCTTTGTAGCTTTTCTCCAAGGGGGGGGAAGTGTGGCGCTCTGCGCCTTTAACACTCTCCTACGTCACGTGCCTGTGCGCGATGAGAATGAATGGATGGAACGGGAGCGCGCTTGTGAGAGTTTTGGCTGTTGACACTGACAGCTGTCAACTCGGCTGTCCGCTGGACGTGTTCGTGTTCGTGGCTTGTGAGAGACAATCAGGCGTAGTTTGTAGCCGCAGGAGTGACGGGTTAACACCACACCATCCCCGAAGTGTGTGAGGGTTGTGTCCCCGACGGAGCGTGGCTGCTCGACCGACGCCCGGTTTCCGCTGGCGACGTGGACAACACCGTGCGGATTAACCTGGAGGGTTCGATGAGGAAACGCTAATCGTCATCAACTGTCAGTAAGGGACCGTGACAGCGCTCTGACCGTGACAGACTGACTCGTTCTTTTCTTTGTGTGGGGGAACGTTCTTAAACTGTCTGATATTGGGGCTGCATGCCGGAACATTATGGCTGCGCCGTATAACGTTTTTGGCTGGGGACCCCCAGAATTGCTTTGGCCATGTCTCGCGACCCCCGGCATTGTCTCGGTGTGTATACTGTACCCCAGACGCAGGTCCACCCACCATCTGTGTGTTGTTATTCTTATAGGGCCTTGGACTTTGATCCTCTCTACCAAATGTGGTACTGTAGCGGTCTATGAGAGAACAATACTTGAATGGGAACTGCATGTCACATCTTCCTATAGACATTATGCACATTGGAAAATGTAATGCACTTTTTTTTATTCTTTATTTACCCAGGGAAGTAGCTGAGCACAGGTGCTCATTTTCAGCAACGCCCTGCACATAGAAACACACAGACAGACACACACACACGCACACACATTAAAACCTGGGAGCTGACCAGTACAACCACAGTCTTATACTGTTGGCCACTAAGCAGCTCCAGGGGGAGCAGTTGGGGGTCCAGTGCCTTGCTCAAGGGCACTTCAGCGATGTTGGGTGAGTGATGACAATCACTTCCCCACCCAGATTTTTCCTGCCCGCCCGGGGAATCGAACCGGCAACCTTTCGGCAACAAGGGCGCTCCTCTAATCCTTAGGCCACCGCTGCTAATATAACTAACGTATGATACAAACATATGATTCCCATTGAAGAATCTGACGAGTGTGTGCTGCGAAAACTGGGAGGACTTGCGTGTCAAACCTTTGTGGATAGCCGGATACTATACTAATATAAATAGATGCTAAATTACCAACGAACAATAATATTTGGACTTACATCATGTCCAAAACTGTGTAGCCAATATAGGTTCTACCAAAGGTCAACAACATCATGTTAGTCCTGTTACAATCTGTGTGATAATGCATACAGTACAGTAGGCTACATGCCACATTATTGCGAATGCACTGAGCGATTACTATGTAACCCAGGCAGATCTGTATGTCTGTCTGTCTGTCTGTCTGTCTGTCTGTCTGTCTGTCTGTCTGTCTGTCTGTCTGTCTGTCTGTCTGCCTGCCTGCCTGTCTGCCTGCCTGCCTGCCTGCCTGCCTGCCACCCGCCCGCCCGCCACCAGAGGGAGGCTGTATCACACACAAAAAAACACGCACGCACGCACGCACACACACACACACACACACACACACACACACACACACAGTACTAGAAAACTTTAAAAATATATAAAAATAAAATAATAAAATAAAAATAATAAAACTTAAAAAAAGGAAACTTAAAAAATAATAATAAAAGGACGGATTTTATTCTAATTGTTGTTATTGCAATTTACGAGCTGCGTTTGCTTCCCGCGTCCGCGCGTCTCACTTGTAGTGTCATACAGTACAGTATAGGCTACAGGCCACATTATAATGTCACTGCTACTGTACCTCTTCAAACTCCACAGGATCGCTGCGTATTTTGTCCTCCCTGACTGAGATGTAAGACTCTGCGTCTTCTCTCAGCATAGAGCCATGTTCACATTCTGTGGCCACAGCACAGCCTGAGGGTTGAGTTCTGTAGAGAAGAAGCACCAACCAAGGTGTGAATGATTGAGGAGAGAGGGAGAGAGAGAGAGAGAGAGAGAGATGGGGGGCCTACATGTATGCACTCAAGTGCCTTTGAAATCAGTTCTGTGCCAGTGGCACGGCCATTCTATGTTTCTTTTTCCACTTTTATGTCCCAGTGTGACGGCCCCAAGAAGTGACATATTTGATGTAAGTGGTATAACCACTTCCACTGCAGGTTGGAAGTTCCAACCTGCAGTCCCTCTTCTGGCAAAAGTCTATTTTCTTTATTTTTTTATCTCAAACTTTCAACATCCATCATCTTCATCTTCAACCGCATATCCGTAGTCGGGTCGCTGGGGCAACAGCTCCACCAGAGAGCTCCAGACTTCCCTCTCCAGAGTAACATTAGTGCCCTCCTCCTCCTGGGGGATCCCGAGACGTTCCAAGGCCAGTGAGTCAATGTCTTTCCTCCAACTGTGCCTTGGTCTGCCCCGGGGTCTCCTCCCAGATTCCACAATCTTCAATCGACAAACTTTTCAAAAAATAGCAACAATAGCAGAGAATAAAATAAGCCTTAAGTGGTTCAACACAAAGGGTTTACTAATGTTTGTTGTCTCCACTCCGCTTCATTAGCTTTCTGTTTTCATACTAACTGCATCTCTCTGCTCTGTTTGCTACAGGTGTCCCCCAGGCCATTTGACCAAAGAGACCCCGTCAGGCAAGGTGTGCGTGTACACGCTGTGCGTCAGCAGACCGTGCCGCCACGGCACGTGCGTGGCACACTCGCCCGCCAGGTACACGTGTCGCTGCGGCGAGGGCTACCGGGGACGCCACTGCGAGGTGACGCTGGCCATGTTTCATAACGAGGACGGAGGCAGCCTCAGCATCAGCTCCATGTTTGCCATCAGCATCTGCGTGATGGCCTTCCTAGGTAGCTATGTGGACTATGTCCTCTTCTACTTGTGGTGACCACGTTCACAGCCCTCTGGCCATCTGCGTGATGGCCTTCCTAGGTAGCTATGTGGACTATGTCCTCTTCTACTTGTGGTGACCACGTTCACAGCCCTGCTCCTTTCAACTCTCGCTCAAAGTCTGCATGTGGTTTTTTTTCTATCCCCCTGCCGCTGCATGCATGCGTGTTACTTTTTATTTTAAACCCTTTTGTTTCTCTATGTGATGTTTCTGATTTATTTTTTTAATTTTTCACTCTCTGTCTCCAGGCATCTCTTCTTTGTTTTTTTTTGTTTTTTTTAATTACATTAGGTATTCTATCCTTTTGTCTGCATCACGCGTGGTCGGCGTGTGAAATGCTTTAACCCATTTTGGGCGGGAACCCCTTTTGGTGTTAGCATTATTTATGTTATGCTTTAGCTATTGAAAAATAGCAGATCTACAAGCTCATAGCACGCCACCGAGTGGCGCGCTACGAGCTTGTAGGTCGGCTATTTTTGAAAAATCAAAGAACCACTGACATAGAAACATAGCTTTTTCAGAAAACTGTCAGGATGTAGAAGACATTTTTTAGAATCTGATCTCAGGTCAAAATGTTTTAATGATCCCTCGCCCTGTGCCAGCTGGGTGGGGCTCCAGCCACAGGGCGTCGGGGTACGGTCTCTCTAGCCCTGTTTCATGTGGTAACAAGGAAGCGGCCAGAAGGGAAGCTTGTATGTGATTCACTAGGCAGGTTGTAACATTCCCCAGGAGCCACGTTGACTTCTTTATACCATCCTTTATATTTCTTAATCGCCCCTGCAGCGTTCCCCTACTGTCACATGTTCCGTTGTGACTTGGCTTCACACGTCATTTCGTCGCCACAGCCTTAATTCACTGTGTTCCGACATGTTTTATATGTTTTATATGTTTTATATATGCCACAGTCTGCTGACTTCACACCCCTAGTGTCTGTCTTTTGTCTTTCCATATAAATATCCATGGCATACTGTATACAGTATACAGTTTTTGGCCTCAGCCAACCTGAATGTGTCGGTATCGCTGCTGACGCAGCGACACACACACACCTCCACACACACACCCCAACATGTGTGTGTGTGCGTGTGTGTGTGTGTGTGTGTGTGTGTGTACTGTACATGTACTGTATGTTTGCGTCTGGTAAAGTCTGAAGCTCCCCACCTCCCACCTGGACTCATACTAGCCTTTATGAGTCTCTCTGTCACAGCCAGGCAAGGCTTATAAAACGCTTGGGCGATTCAATACTGCTCTGTCCCTGCCTCCATAACTGACTCAACATTCCCCCCGGGTGTGTGGCTAGTATTGCGACATCAGTTATTCTGACAGTTCGGGTCCCTGAGTGAAACTGATAAAGCGGTCTTCAATATTTGATAATGAATTCAAAGATGATGAAGTTGTGGCTTCGGCATCATTCATGAAAATCCAAGTGTCGTCGCATGCAAAATAAAAGAAGGCCACAGTCACCCGAGGTGCCGTACTGGTCGGCCCACCGTCGCTGATGAGGCGGTATATATTCATATTCAAGGCTCAAACTTTTCACCTTTACGAAGAGTCACCAACTAATCTATTATATTCAATAATTCGGATTGGAATAGAGGCCTTTGCAGACTGTTATTACATTTTCACAGCTCATAAAATAGCTTCCCTCCAACGTGTAACAAGGTGGAGTACGGTACTTTACAAACCATAACTTTGATGTGATGAATGGCTGTCCCTGGAACTAACATCACTCCGTCTGTGGATTCTAATGAACAGTCAATTATTTATTTATCGTTGTTGTGATGAGATATCATTTTGTTCTACTATTAATACACTCTCGGTCTCTCTCTCTCTCTCTCTTGCACCCTCTCATATGCACGCACGCACGCACGCACGCACGCACGCACGCACACACACACACACACACACAATGCATTGTGCAGGACTGCCGGCTGGGCGCTAAATTAAAATGGGACTCGCACTCGGGCTCAGCCTCCATTAAAAGTTAAAATGATCATCCATTATTGAGTTTTACACAAGCCATCACAGAGCGGCCAGATTGTGCCAGTTCAGCAGGAGATGACGTGTGAGTGTGATGTGTGACCATGCTTCATTAGTCCTCTTGAATGTGTCTGAAGGGTCACACATGTGTATTATGACATTGGATTGTGATATTAATTTTCCAATGACTGGAGTATAGGGGGAATATATTTGTATTTTTGTACACATTCATTTGATCATTTGAAGTGCCTAGTTTGTTTTGCTCCGGAAAAAAGGAGGATAAATAAATCACGTCTCCCTGTCTCTCATCATTCCGTTTCCTTGTCTTTGTTCTTCCCGACACCTCTCAATATTTCATGACATTTCTTTCCTGACATTTCTTTCCTGACTTTTCACTCTCACCAATCTTGCTTTACCGTTGCAATTAACCTCCGCTTAATGCTAATGTAACTTTCTCCCAAAGCTGTTCTGAAAGCTATTCCCTGTGTGTCCATTCACAATGCATTCACAGTCTGTTCCCTCCCGGGCTTTCTAAACCCATAATACACAGTGTTGTAACTAACGCCTTTACATCACGTTACGTTACCTAACGGCGCTACTTTTTGCAGTAACTTGTAACGGAGGCTTTACATTTCCCTATTCCATAACGGCCTTATAGTTATTGTCCGAGCGTTACCCGCGTTATAGCGTTATTATGTCAACGTATGATCCAAGTGAAAAGTTTCCCCATACAGCGCCGTGAGTCTGTCATACAGGCTCTGTGCTGACTGCTGCTGAGAGCTCTCTGTGTTGTACTGTGTTGACAGTTTCGTTTGTGCTCTCATACTAGCCTCTGAGCCCACATGGCTACGCACCCTAACATGAACAAAGCATGTCGCAGAAGAGGTCATTGATTGGCTAACGTAGGGCCAGATTTCAGGGTAAGCCAATCAGAGACAGTCTGACAGAGTAGGGCGGGTCTTACTCGTATGTACTCATATGTAAACACAGACAGACACACACACCCTTGTAACGCATACACAGAAAAGGCCGGTTGAACGAACATTATTACCACACGCTACGACAGCGAGATCGGATGCTTTGTGGGTTGGAAATACAAGCATTATTTGAGTACTTGCGGGTAAAGGAAATGTTTTAACATGCCATGGAGTGTCCCCGCTGTGTGTGATTCCCCGCACTTCCTTTATTATTATTGCTGCTGCATCCCTCCAGGAGGGACCCTCCTGCGCTAGCCAGCATTAGCTAGTGGGCGCCGCAGCACAGTGCCTGACGTTAGCCGTGCGTTAGCCTTGCACACCGTTGCATGCTAACAGATCCCCGCGGGAACGTGGCCACCTCCCCGGGCACAGATATATATAAACTATCTATGGGCACAGTGATAGGGCTGCCCTCTCCCCCCCTGACAAACATCGAGGTGAAAATGCTAATTATGTGGCGGACAGAAAGCATTGTCCACAGCCAAGAAGAGCAATGCAAATCTAAGAAAGCATCTTAAATCAGTCCATGAGCTAGGCTGCCTCATATCACCGTAAAGTAAAGTAAAGTAACAGACAAAGATCGATTTTAAATCGCCACAGAGGCATGTCACCAAGAGTCAACTTGACAAAATGATTGCCAGGTATTTTGTTGAGGAAATGCTTCCCCTCTCAACGGTGGTCTGTTCCTTTCAGAGCACTGGTCAGCAAAATACCAGTGAAAGCAGGGCCAGCATGTGCAGAAATACATTTTCCAAATACCTGAACAGTGAATATTCTAAAATGGAAGATGAGCTCAAAAATACATTTGATGAATTAGAATATCTCTCTACCACTGCAGATATATGGACTCATTTTTTATTTGATTATTATTATTTTTTTCATATTGCAAATTTGTTTTGAAGGCAAGTTGAGGCTACAATAAAGATGCCTGTCAAACTTTCTGAACATGTTTTATTGTTCCACTAAATTTCATAATGTTAGGAGGGAGTTGTCTTTTCTCTTACTGTGCGACAGAACAAAAAACCTTCTTTTAAATCGTTTTTTATATTATTATTTTTTAAAGTAAAGTAAAGTAACTTTAAAAGTTACTTTCATAAAGTAAAGTAAAGTAAAGTAAAGTAACTTATCTAAAAAAAGTTACTTTTTTAGATAAGTAACTATAACTATAACTCTTTACTTTTTAAAAGTAACTTGAACAACACTGATAATACATACCCTGTTCATCCTGGCGGGTAGAAGAGCTGGAAGGTGGCAGCGTTATGGATTGATGAATGAGTGCAATGTTTGTTCTCCAACCATGAGTGATATTGATCTAATATCCAGCTGCACACGCAACACCAGCCAACAGCTGCTGCAGGCGCTAGAGTGCACAGTTTATACACAGTAAAAAAGGGAGTGTTAATCTAACTCCCGAGAGTGCACAAATTTAACCAAATGGACCCTTACGGGTTAATTTTGGTTACATAGGTAGGCTACTCTCTGAGTTAGATAACCATGGCTTATATGAGGTGAGCTGCGTGCCATAAGTGTGAATGCTTCTGAGACGTTGTGAACTTGTTGTGTGCTTATGTGTATTGGAATTGTAGTGGTGCACAACCTTGTTTTAAGCTGTGGACCACTAGCCTATATTTGAACAATCCTGAAGTACTGGATCTTTTGTATACAATTATTTTAAAACATTGTTGGTTTTTCCTGGCCAGGTACAATGCCAGGCCAGGCCAGCAATGTGTCCATCTGTGTCCATGAGACAAGACTTTTAAACTCCCAAGGGCAGTATTATGCGTGTCTTACCAGGTCTTATTACTTAACTTAAGACCTGGAGGCGTGGTCAATGCTGTTTCGCCACTCAGAATAGCCAAATACTTAAGACACGCATAATACTGCCCCAAGTCTCTTAACCCCTAATTGCTCCCTGAGCGCCCACTGCTCCCCGTAGTTATAGAATTTCATGTATGTGCAAATATACTGTGACAAAAAAACACCCCAAGGACTGGGGACTATTGTATTATATCTATCTAGCCTGGAATCAATACCATTGTTGGGTTTATGATCCGGTCGGAGCGGAAATAACGTTACGTCATCAGTCAGCCAGAACTAACAAATTGATTGATTGATTGATTGATTGATTGATTGATTGATTGATTGAAGGATTGATTGAAGGATTGATTGAAGGATTTATTAACAGATTGGAGAATTAGTACATGCAGCAAATGACCGGAACCTCCGGTGCCGTGCACCTCCAAAATGATTCCCCTATAGTTTATAGTTTAAAATGTAGTTTGGTATAATCATTGTGTTTCTTTTGGTATATGATAATCGTTTGGTACAGTATGTACAGCATGCTTTTATTCTAAGAGAGGATTGTGTGCACAGTATGAATATTTACCTGTTGAAGACAGTTAATGTTAAAAACGTTGCAGATCCTTTTTCTCCATCTTTTATTCTAAACTCAACTCAAGACTAAACGAATTTGTGGAACAAAATCAATGCGACGCCAACCAGAACCAACCAACCGGAACACGATTGTCTTTTTCCTTTTCTCCAAACTGATTCACACGGGCCAGTTTTTATAGAATGACTACAAGGCTTTTCCTCCGCGGTGGAAAAGCCTGGTGACACGAGGTTAAGGTGTTTCTAAATCCCAGCTATACGCCTCTCTCTCTGCACTGTGTATGGAGCTATAGAGATGTCTGTGTTTGACAGGAGCTCAGGAGGTGCACGGCGTCATGGGCAGAGGTGAGTGGAGGCACACAGCGCACAGTATAGCACGTAATCCTGGAGGCGGGCGAGAGGGCCGGCCCACTGCTGACCTCTGGCACTGGCACCCTCATCCACATTCTAACCTATTCTATTTCCTCTGAGTCGCTACCGTGGTGCGAACGGGTTCAGGTCAGCTGATCAGATCAATACAATACTCTGTCTCGACCCCGTGCTGACGAGGCCAGAGGAAAGGTTTGAGTCTCACTCTCCTCTCTGCCAAAGCCTCGGTTATACTTACAGTCTAGTTCCGTGCCAGTGTGTCGTGCTCAGTAAATAGCAGATCTACAGAACATCTGCATCTGTACATCTGCTATTTACGGCAAGCAGCACCAGCATGCAACTAATAAGTATAAATCAGGCTTAACCCATTTTGACCTGAGATCAGATTCTAAAATTGTCTTCTACATCCTGACAGTTTTCTGAAAAAGCTATGTTTCTATGTCAGTGGTTCTTCGATTTTTCAAAAATAGCAGACCTACAAGCTCGTAGCGTGCCACTCGGTGGCGCGCTATGAGCTTGTAGATCTGCTATTTTTCAATAGCTAAAGCATAACATAATGCTAACACCAGAATGGGTTAAGAGAGGACAGCGTAGAATTAAAAAGTGTCTAACATTAGTAAACAGCAGTTATTGTGCAGCGTTCCTCAGGCGTAAATAGACATTATTGTATCATCCCAGCAGGGTGCCCATTGGACAGAGAAGGGGATTCCCAGCAGGGTGCCCATTGGACAGAGAAGGGGGTTCCCAGCAGGGTGCCCATTGGACAGAGCATCCCAGCAGGGTGCCCATTGGACAGAGAAGGGGGTTCCCAGCATGCCTCAGCAGGGTGCCCATTGGACAGAGAAGGGGGTTCCCAGCAGGGTGCCCATTG